>NC_139242.1:60907275-61272531 GCF_977018435.1 Lepisma saccharinum | reverse complement strand
ATTGCACGTTTCTGTTCAGAAAATAATAACAAAATACTACCATTTTACATTAAATTATAATAACCCGTGGCTTAACATCCCTTGAAGGGCTTAGGCCGATCTCCCGACTGCCAATCTCCTTCCCACAATTATACCTAGAAGCGAGGAGATCTTCAACCAGTAATGGGGTGACGTGGGGCCAGCACGTCGAACTCCCAGCCGTTATAGGAGATTTCCGAGACCGGGTTATGCTACTCACTCGTAACTCCCCAATTTCCTCACAATGGTGGGTTGCCACCGGTCCTATACACAGGCCGAGAACCCAGAGACTTTCGAACCCATTCCGTCCCGCAGCCGGAGTCCAAAGTACAGCGCCTTAGACCGCACGCCCACGGAGGTGGACTTTACATTAAATTACATGTTATTTGTATAATCACGTTATTGATAGGTATATTGGATCCGATGTAGTTATATAATTCTACCGATAAAACAATATCGACTGATATCGATGGTGTAGCGATTAAAGTGTTCGATTCCCACTCCACATCGGATCTCGCAGGAGTTTTCAATTACTCATTGCCCCTCATAACTTAAATGTCTATTCAATATATCTAATGGTTTCCACATCCCGTCTTTGGAACTCAGTGCCCTCAGAATCTAAAACGCATCTTCAATATCAGAGTTTAAGATGTACGTAAAGCAATTCTTACAGGCACAAATAGTTAGTACATTCTTTCACGCTTATTCTGGGCTCAAATTGAATACGCTTAAATTGCATAAAACACTGAAATCCAATAATCAATATAATATTCGTATCTGCAAATTATTGTTCGAGACACGTGTCTGTGTGTTGTTCTGTGCAGTGTTATTCCCCCCCTTCTTTTTAACATTTCCCCTTACATGACTTATATGCAGTCTTATAAATCGCATGCACACAAAATTTACTTCCAAACATAGTTAAGCGGTAGTGAAGGGTCTTACAATCTTAATTTCGTCATAAAAGACACGAGGAAATAAATGATTGATTCACTTTGTTTATTTTACTTCACTTTTCTGTCAATATTGGCTAATGGTGATGATGAGCTTGAATGGTGATAAGATGAAGTTTGTGAAAGGACAAACACTGATACACAGCGCAAGCTCCACAGAGGATTATACTGGCTGTGTCCAGACGCCAGAGCTTCGTTAGTCTGCAACAATGGAATGCAGGGTGTACTACATGAAAGTGAGGTTGACATTTGGGTGGGTCACCACCTACACTCCAAGACGGAACAAATAAACCCTTGCTTCATTGAAACGATCTGATTGCTGACAGTAGCACAACAGTCTAGGTGTAACAATAATAATAGCTGCAAAGTCGTATTAGCATCATTTTCAATACAAATGATAAGTTAGTCCTGCTTTATTCTTGCGAGACATGGAGAGATTATACACGGGCTTAAACCTTTGTTAATAGACGGCGGATAATAAATATAAAATGGCCTGGCATAATAACGAACGAAGACCTATGGGAAGTCACCAACCAATTACCAATTGATATCCAGATGAACTAAAGGAAGTGGAAATGGATTGGACATACTCTTCGGAAACCTGCTGGATCCGTAGAGAAATCTGCATTAGACTGGAATCCTCAGGGAAACCGAAGATGTGGCCGACCTAGGATGATCTGGAAAGAGTCCATTGAAGAAGGAGCCTTGGAAACGGGAAAAACATGGAATGAAATTAAGAAGATGGATGTCAACAGAACCAGATGGAGCATCAGAAATTAGTCAAGTCGTATTAGAGGTGAAACTGGCGCAGTAGCATTGCCCTTGGCAAGGATCAGTCAAAGTGACCAAAAACCAGGACAAGATCTCCCGCGGTTGACACAAGTACAAAGTCGCGTTACACTTAGACACAGAGTAATGCCTTAATATTCCACCAATCCCTCATTATACAGTGTAATTACGGTTAATTTGCCCGTCGGTTCTTCGCACGATCTCGTGGGAAGAACTCCGATTCACGTTCGAACGGGGGAGGGAGGAAGGGACCGCGTGGAAAGGCAGCTAATGTAAATTAATGTTCACACGAGTCGCGGTGGCATTCCGTTCCGACAACGCTCGGGTTCCTGCGGTTGCTCGGAAAGGCAATGACCTGTTCCGGATAAACACCCAGGGCTAAGCCCAATCTACGCTGGGGGTGTGTATCCTCAAAATTTTATAATTATTACTCGACTGCATATTGCATACTAACGAGGCTGTGGCGTCTAGACTCGCAGCCGGTATAATCCTGTTGTGATGTGTTTGTGATTGTCCCTTCATCCTTCTTGCCAAAATTCGTCCTCATCTTTGCGATTAGGCAAAAGTGACATAAATGCAAAGTGAAATAAAACAAATCAATCAAAATATAGTTATAGGTAATTATTAACACCAGGGAAGAATATCACAGAAGGTAGTAATATACACTTTACACTTCCAATTGTTCGATTACAGCTCAAGGCACATAGTGGTTCGGATCCCACTTTAAACTGTAGGTCCAGTCCCGATTAGCCTTACTGTGCACAAAATGGACTTAAACCCCAATTCAACAACACTTCCAATTCTCTATTTCTATTCTTGTTCTTTGTTGCAGAGAGTATTTGTTTTTATGTAATTATGTGTAATTAAGTGATTGTATTAGTATTTCATATTTGGGTGTGAATGAATGTGTGTGTGTGTGTGTGTGTGTGTGTGTGTGTGTGTGTGATCTGGGTCAGAGCATAAATTAGTATTAGTTTAATTTCAACTGTAAATAAGATTATATATATATATATATATATATATATATATATATATATATATATATATATAGTAATTTACTTTTACATATCATAACATAATAAGTGTGAATATCATGTAAGATCTTCCTTCCCCAATGATTTCGCACATTTGTTTCCCAGCAAATGCCTGACATTTCCAGGTTTTCCGAAATCAGTTTCTACACCAATAAATGTTTAAATTTACATTATCCCTGTTTACAGTGTATTATTTGAGTTGAAGTATGAAATCAGTGACAACGGTTGACACAACACAAGCCACATGTTGTATCAATGCACGATGTGTACAATTTTAAATTCTCTGGCTGTTCGAGATTTTTAATATGTTTTAATGAAATTTTCCGATTTTCCTTAACTTTATAGTCACTTCATTTTTCCAGCTCTGTCGCTTTAAAAAACATCTGAGACTCGAATGGATCAGACTGGGACAGATCAAAATCAAAATTACTTTATTTATTCTGGCGTGTCAACAGGGTGGTAACACAACTTATCTTTGTAAACGAGCTACAGAGCGCTGTTGCAGTATGACTAGTTGACAAAATTACAACTATTGTATTAGAAGGGACAAAAAACGGAGCGAAAAATTAGCCGAAGACAGGGCTGGCTAAAACGGTCAGTTAGCATAGAGAAATGACTAGGAGCCAGAAATCCGAGTCCAGGGGAAGCCTACAGTTTTCGCTAAGTTTCTACCGCAAGTTACGAAATGTAATAACTATAAAGGTTGACGAGGTCATACATACAATGGACACGAGCAACGAAATCTGTCTAAAATAACCAACGTAATAAAGGCTAAAGAGCGCAGAAGGATGCGAAGAAGAAAGGTTGTTTCAAAGCAGGAGAAACTGGAAGGAAATATCGTTGAACTAAACGGCCTTTATTTGCAAGTTTTTCCTTCTCTTCTCCATGGCAACGACTGCACATTTCCATACGCCAACGCGTTTCAAATGTAAAACCAATATGTCCATTGTCTGCGGTAATATCCAAAACGGCTCTGTCTTAAATATATGTCTTATGTAAAGTTTCAGAAAAACGTTCTGCTGCTAGATACGTCGAACATCCTGTACAAGTAATATCCGATTGCAACATCCCTGCTACAGGTAAGATGGACGTCCCAGATAGCGTAGTGGTTATAGCTGCTGTTTTGTAATAAAGAGGTATTGAATTCGATTCCCTGTGTAGGCACATTGGTTCCGATCCGACTTTAAATTATAGGTCTAGTAAAGATTATCCTATCTTAGCATAAAGTGGACGAAGAAAATAATGGGTAGTTTGATAAGAGAAGTAATTGCTGCCATTTTATATTACCTTTCATAAACTATTTTCAAGAGGAAGGCTGTTTCCAACTGTTTCCACATTCATAAACTTGCATTAGTTTCGAAATCGTCCCGAGACAAAAAAAAGGTGGGGGGGGGGGAGGAACTAAATGGCTTAATTCTTGTAATGGAAAAAATATGCTCAGTATAACGAATAAACTACACGGTAGAGCACGAAATGTCAAACAACATTATTGGACTATCGGTGTTGCAAATGAGTGAGCAAATGCTGTATTTATTGGAAATTACATTACGTGGCGTAACGAGAAGGTATTGGTCGGAGACGAAAGCACACATACATACACACACAAGTTTTTGACGGACAACGAAAAGTGTACTCTTGAGAGAAAGATTTTTCGTTGGGAAGTTACTATGATCAGTTTGATACGTGATAGGCCGCTTGAAAACAGAAGTGCGGTCGAAAAATATGAAGATGAAGGAAACGTTACATGTTGAACGAAAGCTAACAGAGACTGATTTGACCATGCCACCTTTCAGAGACAATTTTACGAACTATAATAAATAATTCTGTACCAATCTCGTCAAATATATGAAATTTTACATAAAACAAATGGTATGACATTTCGTGCGCCACCCTGTATGTAGGGAACAGTAGTACATTCAGTGATTTATCTACACACCCCTAACACCCTCAACACCCCCTACAATTTTTCACAAAGGCCCACGTTACGGCCATTTTGGCTTAAAATTTAACCATACACCTCTTAACCCCCCCCCCCCACATGGAAAATTCTGGAAACATCCCTGAGTACATTAGACCGCCATTAACATATTCCCTAATGTGGAATATCGGAGTGGTTCTTCGTAAAGAAATATGTTTCTGAGAAATCTATTTCTGACACAGGTTCAAGACGAAGAATTCAAGTAAAGCTTTCAACCACATATAAAAACTGCTCATGCTTAAAAAAAAGCATCAGAAATGTAAACGTTGCCTTAGTGTGGCATTCACTGAAAGCTATTATGCCTGAAGTAAAACGCTTGAGAGAGCATTAGGAATTTAAACACTAACTTAATGGAGCATTCACCAACCGCTTTTACCGCATTATAAACAAAAACAATAACGACGTCGTTGGCAAAAGAACTCAACACTAAGTGGTACTTTTGATGGTTCTGTAAGAACTTGTGGCTTCGTCAATGATGTTTTGTGGACTACTTTCGTCCTGTGGTCAAAGAAAGTATTCTATTTGTTTGCAGCGTTTAACGCGGTAAACAGAGCAAAGATAAACCAAGGGTGGATTAACCAAAAAGGCTCGTCACCTAAAATATAGTACTTTCATGACATTATGCAGACGGGTCTGTACTAGGTTGAAGTTGCGAACCGGTGAAATGTAGATGTTGAGAAGCATTTGTGTACGTTACAAAAGGATCATCATATACGGTAAGAAAAAAAAAACTGCTGCAGGTAAGCTACATAAATGAAGTCAGCGAAGTCAAATATTTTTTTGTAATTTTATCTAAAGTAAATGCCTACTAATGATATTTTGCACCATATAATCTGAGTAATCACAAGCGCTCGTTGGTCCTGTGAGTACTGCTCTGGCACGATGAGCTTACAGCAGTAGTTCCCAAACTTTTTAATTTTACGGCGTCCTTAGAATTTCAAGATTTTTTCCTCGGCGACCAAGTCAGAATGTAGGCTTATCTAACACTTGCAACGCTCAGTTAGTGTGGACAGGTTGCTTGCCTTAAGTTACAAAATAAAGATATACAGTAAAACCTCGTTAATCCGGACTAATGGGGGGATAAGTTGACCGGTTTAACGAAAGTCCGGATTAACTGAAATAACCTAAAAGAACAGTAGAAAGTGCATTAAAACTCTGCTTATAGCAAACAAAACACGTTTATTATGGTGTATTTAAAAGGCATAGGCCTAAATACAGTATACAATACAGTACATCAGTTGTTGACTGCCTTTTCTTTGGGAAGTTCTCTTGTTGACTTCTAGCCACATTTAAAACCTTGCATTATGCACTTTCTTTCCTTTTACCTGTCCGGATAAGTCCGACTTATCGGGGTCCGGATTAACGATGTTTTACTGTATTTAAAATTCAGAAACATTTTACATGTAAAAGGTAATAAATAAGCACATATTTGGATTGATGAGATGGTCCGATTCTAAAACCACGTGTCATTTCAGTGAAAATAGTTGTACATTTCGCGGCGCCCCACTGGCGTACAGTATAACTTTATCAAAAATGAGGATACAACTTCCGTGGCGGAGTGGTTAGAACAGCACGCAATGACGCCATGGCCCAGGACATGGGTGCTCTCCGACAGTGTCCCTTCATCACTCGTCTTCATCGTAAGAACGATTGATTTTTTTTAATGATTTTTCTTTCTTTGGCATTGAGGATATATCGAGTGAGAGCTTTAACACGAAAAAGAAGTTTGCTATCTTGGGTCCCTTCCTTGAAGCTTTTCTGATTCCGCCACTGAGCCAAACAATTACTTTTTCTTGGCTTTGCGTGGCTCGACTACCAACCCGAAATGTGAACTCTCTCTTTCTCTAGCCCTCCTGTAACTTTATTTTTTCTTGACTGACTCATTCCATTTCCAGGATGAATTATTATCCTCATTTGTCTCCTTCATTTGCAGTTTTTCTTTACCAAGAGAGGGCTGCAGAACCTGGGCGTGATTTCAAAGCATGAATAAGAATAGATTTCAAGGAAAAGACTGTAAGAATGCCAAGGTTAAAGAGGAGGAAAGATAGAGTGTGCAAATAAAAGATACTAGAAAATCGTTCCTAAAACTGAAAGCGAAAAGTGGCAGAAGCGAGATGGAGAAATATTAGAAACGCAATATTCTTGTTTGTTGTACAGACAGAATTCAGACACAAATATATTGACACTTGCACATTAAAAAGCATAAATTCCTGATGACTAGGGAGCGGAAGTTGATGACCTAAAAAATATAGGTCTATGACCTATAGAATGTCCTAAAAAATGGGGAAAATGACGTAAAAAATGATCATTAAATTTGTTAAGTTTCGGGTTAAAAATTTAAATGAAAAGGAAATTAAACAAAATGCTATCTCCTTACATGATCTTAAATTTGAGTTTGCCTCAGACGGACAGACACCTGGTGATATCCCTCGACACAACAGTTCAGCATTTCTTTTGCTCATAAATTGCAATCCTGCGAGATATATATTTCACCTTGGTGAATAGACTCAAGAATATTACCAAAATGAAAGAAGTGACAAAATATCACGAAACAATACACCGAATATTACGAAAAATGACGGGAAAATGCCGAAAATTGGGGGAAATTACCCCCTGGTACCAAAAACCTGAAAATTCGCAAAAAATGCAACAAAGTGCACTTTAAAATTACCTTTTTTGGGTTCTAGACGAAGTGGAATATTGTGTATATTTAATGGGCATCGTGTCCGAGATGTTAGAAAAAAGATGACATTTCATCAACTTCCGCTCCCTACTGATGACACACCTATTGGTGCATCAAAACACATACAAAAATGCATAAAAGAATACTTTTATCAGAGGCTGTTCCCTCTGATCCAATAAAATTCATCAATTGAGAAAATCAGATGTGGTAATTTCAAAGGAACCAAAATTACGCGTTCAACTGTGTCAATTGATTCACCAAAAAATGCATCTATCTTGATTTGATGCAGTTCGAGTTCTGTCTGAGCTATAGACTATATACATTTTTTGCTTGAACCTTCTTGTGTGTGCGGTTTAAAATGTGATCCGAACTTGGGGCACCTTGATTAAAACGTTACAGCTACGCCATTAGTGAGGCCTATACGACCCAATAAGACCAAGCATATGTGTAGAGAATAGGTAGACGTGCATATATATATTTCTGGCACTAGTGATGGAAATATTTATTATTAATCCAAATAACGTGTATTTCAGCTGAATGGGGTCACAATACAAAGGTATCAAAACCAAAAAGGATGCTTTACTATACCGGGTACGTACAGTCTCTTGGACAAAAATGGGAACACCTAGATCCTGAAATATCCACTTGCCTACATTGCGATATGAGTGTTGCTCAACTCTACGGTGATGGCTAGACCTGCTGTTGAAGTTCACTCATCGCAAGTGGATATTTTAGGATCTAGGTTCTCCATTTCCATTGCCGCTGACTTTACATACTGAGTGAGGGGTTAAGGCCAACTGCAAACAAGCATAGCAGCAATGTCAATGGCGAATGGATCGAAAACAAGGAAAGTATGAGAACCGAAAGAGAAATATCATAATCACTGAGAGAAGAAGACTACGATACGAAACTAAAGACAGTGGTGCCAGCCAACTTATATGGTTCTTTTAGGCTGGAGCCTACCCAATAATTTCCCTGTTATTATTATTTTTAATAAATAAAGTGTCCGCGGTTAAGAAAACAAAATAATTCATCATTATACACCTAAAAAATTCTCGCAACTTAATTACTGACTGTTACCAAATATTTCATAACAATCTCTTAAATCTCCAAAATAGTTATTTTCAGCATCCTATATTATTTACACTATCCGTGATTTCACTGTTACGTAAATAAGGGAGGAAAAGGGTTTACAGCTTATAACGGGGGACGAAGTTTGCAGTTTATTTTCCCCTCAATTTCGATGTTATTTTTTACTGCAATTCGGTGCTATTTTTCGCGATTTAGGACAAAGTTGGGTGTTATTAATTTAAAATCGGTGTTACTGTTCATTGTATGTTGAAGATTTTTTAAATTGCTTTAGTTCTGGAAAAATTGAGAAATTTTAGTTTTAATGCCAACAAAAATAAATTTAAGGCTTATATTTGTGAGTAATGACCAAATTCCCTCTCCGAGCTCAAAACACCGTTTTGTGTACACACCCACAGGCCATAACCACTCTCCTGCAACACAGCAGAATGAAAATTGCCCCGTTCCTACGAAACTTCCCTTCTGGGAACATCCCCGCAACAAATTATATTTCAGGACAATTTCAAAGCGTGTCAAACTTCAATAAATGAAGCGTGAAAATCTATTTTGATTCACCAGCTACACTAGAAATGCTAGATCTCATAGCGCTTCAGGTAGTTCTTTTCTGCACATGTGCAGTGTTATCCCCAGGTCATTGCACATATCGCGGCGTTTTTCGAGTTAAAGTGCAAAATTCGGTGCTATTCTGAAGAAAACAATAGCATAATTCGCGTTATTTCGCGACTCCAAAACACCCAAAACTTGCCTCATTAACTAACTAACTCTCAACCTTCTTGAACTCGAAGGTTCATGACTGCAGCAACACAGTCAGGCCTGCCATCTGTCCCTATCCTGAGCAAGATCTATATACTCTTTTCCATCCCTACCAATTTCCTTTAAGTCCATCTCAACATTATCCGTCCATCATCGTCTTGGTCTTCCTACTGGTCTCTTGCCATCAGGTTTCCCAACAAGAATCCTTTAAACTCTACTTTCCTCTCCCATTCGTGCCACATGGCCTGCCCACCTAAGTACACTTGATTTAATCAAGCGAGATGCCTGATTAACTTACCTAAATACATTTTAAACATTTTATGTTGCTTTCCTTAACTTTTCGGTGTTATCGTTAAAACGAAAACTTCACGTCACTACTTATAACCATAATACGGATTGATACTAGTAGGTACTATCAAAAATGCACCAAAATTGATATCCATCGAAATGTTTTTCGTCATTTTCCTGGATTGGGCACTCAAAAAGGACTTAACTATGAAATTGACACTTACGACTAAAACAGGCAAAAACAGCCACTACAAAATGCATGTATTCCTCTCAGAAATTGTCTGAATTGGTTTTTAAACGTAAAGGAATACATTCTCTGGGCACGGAACAGAAAGGCATTTTAGAGCAAATCCTCAGCCCACTTATGGCATATATTTTTGTATTAAAATTATAAAACAATCTCAGAGTTCAGCCCACCCAATGTTTCTCAAAATTTGACGCAACTGAAGACAATACAGTTCAAGAAAAGAAAACTAGGTGGAAGAAGAAATCCAAGAATCAACTTCGAAGCTACTGTGGAAAAAAGGATGTTGAGCGAAATTTAAGACTGGCAGTAGATAAGAAGTGGAGTGATCCTGACTGGAAGCTGCGAGACATTAGTGATTGAGAAGAAATAATAACTGTACTTAGTCATCTAGGGCACATTCTAGAAAAAGTACCAATACTCGCAATCAGGCTGTAAAGAAACTCTGCGAAGCTGAGACCTATCTCTATAGTAACTCTTTGATTTCTGGAGGAGAAAGCTGATAAAAGGTGCAAGTCTCGCAGATGTCTCCAGGGACCGCAGGAGACAAAGATGCTGAAGCAGCAGGATCTGCACGCGTCTGTCGGGTAATTAGAGCGTCACGTAACGAAATAATTGGCGGCTGCATTGGCAGAGCATATAATAAAGGTAAGCCACGGTGAAAACCACACAGGGACAGGCAAGTTGTCTTCCGGACAGGAGTGAGGTGAAAGCAGCGCTACTATCTTGAAAAAAATATCAATGTTACAAACTTACGAAGCTTTCCACTGTAAGAGAAGTTCAACTGAACCTTCAGCTTGTCTCTCGTGTAGGCACCGGTCTTGTAAAAATTTCAGACGATACCGAGACTTACGCCGACCTCCTTGACAGGCTGGTTAGCACATCGCCGAGGGGCCAGGTTAACCCAGGCCTTAACATGGGTGGTCTCTGTGAATCTCATTTCATCAATTTCACGATATCATCACTCATCCTCATCTGCCTCGTGTCGATACCATCCCTATCTCGCGGTTAGACATTCTACTCTACTCTATTGTACTCTACGTTCGTTGTCTGGAATACAAAATAGGCAGTTGGGGGCGTCTATAAAGAACAACATCGAATGCGGTAAAAGATATCAAAAGATAGGACTGACTGCTAAAAAATATAAGGCAACCCCTCTCTCTTCAAAATTCATGCGGATACAACAACAACGCATGTGTCAAAAGCACATTCTGTATTTCCGTTTCATAATATCGATGGCTTGAGAAATTTCTCGCAGAGCAAGATACTGAGTAGAAAACGGTAGTCTTCTATTAGACAGGACAATAATGAATTCTAACTATAGTGTAAAATGTAACTAATTTTATTTAAAGGTATTTAAAAGTATAAGCACAGTATACAAATTATAAAGTAAAATCTTTTACAAAATCACTATAATATAAATTTAACTCAAAACTTGATTATAAACATTTTTTTTTGTTTCACCTCCAGAAGCAAGAATAATTGATTGAATTGTTGTTTTAAGTCCACTTTATGCACAGAAAGGCTAATCGGGACTGGACCTCCAGTTTAAAGTGGAATCCGAACCACTGTGCCATGTGCCTCCACCGGGTATCGAACCCAGGACCCCAGGAGCAAGAATAAATAAACATTTTTTTTGGGATTAAATGCCATCGTGAATAGCACCACTTTGCTTAGCGACCCCGAAAACTATGGATTCGACACTAATGTAGGTCATCTTTGACATTTTATTTTTCACCCCCTCTCACCCCCCATGCCGATAGGTGATTAACTTGGAGTTGAACGGCATTGGGAGTGTCACTATTCATCTTAACGACCCCGAATACTATGGATTCCACACTAACATCAGTCGTTTTCGATTATTTTTACATGTTACCCCTTCCCACCCCACCTCCTAAGAGTGCCAGGGGTGTCTTACCCCCACAGTATTTCTTTCTAGATTGTAAGTCATATGTGTACCAAGTTTGGTTGAAATTGCTCCAGGCGTTCGAGAGTTATGCCGGAACATATATACGTAGGTACACACATACATCCATTTTTACATACTATAATTCATAGTAACTACTGTTCGTTCGAGAGTACCCGACGGCTTGAATCTAGTGGTGTGAATCACAGCCGACAACGAAAAGCCCAAATCACATTGCGATGGGACAATTTTTCCCGGCCTAAATTCGTCTTAGGCACTAGTATGTTATGTTGCTGAGAAAGTTTTATTATATCATACGTATACACTTTTTTATTCGCATAGAGATTTGCAGGGTTTCATTTTCGGCAACCACCATAACATGAAACCTGGAAATAATAAACCACTTACTGCAGCTCCACGAACTACTATGGGTGTGCAACACTGATTATATTGAAAGCTTCCAGTCAACGTCTTTCCACGAAGACAAATCGAGGTGGAACCTAATCTCGCATTGCAAACTGAGACATTACAATGTTTCCCCTTTGCAAACAATGGTAGCAGAACCTGACGTCTATCGTGTCGGATTGAGGCCACGCAGGCGAAGTGTCGATGACTTCTGAAGCACATTGTAATCCAACTCCAGAGCGACTGAAGGGTTCAATGGTAGTAGGAAATAACACACCACGTCTTCCAGGTCATCTGAGACAAAAACCACACGTTTGAATGCCTAATCGGGGAGAGACGAGTGTCAAGCTATGTGGAATTCGCGTACAACCAACAATGTATTCTGTATTCTGCAGACCTCCGTGGCGAAGTGGTTACAGCGTGTTACGACGCCAGGGAGGTGCGAATCCCGGCATGGGTGTTCGTTGTGAGTGAGTGTCCCTTCATCAATTTCATTATATTGTCAGTCATCTTCATCGTTGCGATTAGTTAAAAGTAGCAGAAAAGCGGCGCTAACAAATAGAATCATATTCTGTGTGCTGCAACAATGATCAAGGACACTTCTTGGTCTAATCACAAATTCCAAATGGATTAGTTTTTGAACGTTCTAATGGGAAAATGACTCGTCTGCATCCACATTACGAAGCACATGACTTGTGACAAGAAGTTATTGTTCGTAAATTGGTCAATTCTTAAATCAAATGGTCCATATGATTGATTGATTGATTTGGTGATTTAAGTCCACTTTATGCACGGTAAGGATAATCGGGACTGGACCTACAGTTTAAAGTGGGATCCGAACCAGTATGTGCCTTCACTGTGTATCGAACCTGGGACCCCCGATTACAAGGCGACGACGCTACCACTGCGCCATCGGGGAATCCCAACTGGTCTATATGGAAAGAATGATTTAGTTAAAATTTATAGGTGTGGTATGGACATTTTGCATCCTTAAAAGTATACGAGGAAAAATCAATCACCTTATCTAATATCCTTTTGACAAAGGACGTCAAAATTTGAGGATTTCCGAGTTTTTAAGGAATAAGGAACTAATGGTGATCTCTTTTATTGTAAACATATCATATATTTTTTGTAGTGATTAGTGTCTTAAAATGCACTGTTGGTAGCAAGTCGTCTTTACAAGACAACCAGGATGCACTGTTCGTTGTTCCATAATGCGATTTGCCGGTTCTTAAGGGTACTACTTCAAACATGAAACTTGCTCCATTGAATGCTTCATCTGTAAGTAGGCAGCTGTTCAAACCAACAAAGCACGTCATGATTTCATCTCCATTTTCATATTGTGGAGATACGTTCTTTTTCCACCGAACCTTCAAGAAGTCGCCGACAAAGACTGATTGACCATGCACGCATGATCGGAACATCTTGATTCCAAGGCGTAACGAAGGTCGAACAAGCATCAGCAAGCTACTGCACCATACTTAGCAATAAAAGGAGGGGGCGTCGCTAAACAGTAAACTGCCTACAAGCATATTTACTTCCTGTACACGTGCATATCTTGAAGACTCGCACCGGCACATCCATCTTGGACTGGAGTTTGCATATTCACTTAAGGTCGCGCATACAAAATGAATCCCGCCTAATTAATATTGCTTAATACCACCTACACAAAAAATCCATCAGTACAATGAGGGTGGAAAACAGCGACATCTTGCATGAAATAAGATGCGACCTCGCTCTTAAAAAGCCTGTTCAGTCACGCACGCTGGAACGACCCTCTTTGTATATGCTTCAGGAATCAGGCAATGTTAGAGATATCTGTAACGTTTCGTTCGCATGTTACTAGCACATTATTAAATTAATTACTCCTCGTTTCGAAGTTACGGATATGGCGAAGACGAACACAAGGACGACTATTGTACGATAGTGGAAGGGGAAGTTGGTATTTTCCCCCAACTATGCACAGAAGAGTCGAACTGCAATGAAGGATAACAATGGCTAGAGCTCACTCAATCTCTGAATAGGTTCGGCATCAATTTGAAATGCGCCTCAAGACACCATCTTATGGAATTACAGTGGTTAGATCATGGATTCAATTCGAACTTCTTTGCCTTTGGTGCAAACTATCGTGGTTTGATAACCGCTGGGTCCTCCAAAATTTCGCTGCTCACCTAGGACAAAGCAATAGCAATAGCAGCGGACTCGGGTCTAGAAGCCAGATAACAATAAGGGCCAATAGCTGACTACTGATCACTGAATGAAAAGTCTCATATGAGACAGACATGGTTATTACTATTACTTATTTAATTATTTAAGCAGTTGAACGCAACAGGTATATTACCTAGTTATGGCGTTCATCATTATTTGTTAGCACACATATAAATGTCATGCTACACGGTTTTAGTAGCAAATTATATATTAATACTGTATTAACTAAATGTAGAAAATTAAACAAAATACAGCAAATCACAAACCTTTCAAATCTGAAAATCGACAAGGAGTGTGACGAGCATGTATGAGTAAAAATGTAAACATGACTCCGTAGTAATCATAGAGCCACACAGCTCTCAATTTTGTAACATAGCTTCACCAAGTTAACTTTTGAAGGTTAACTAACTCACAACAACATATTCATAACATTAAATACACATTTACCACCTACTTAGAAAAAAAGTTATTTGTTTGAATTAACAAAACACGTTATGTTTGATTAAGCCTTTCGGTAACTGCCAACAAAAAATTGTAGAAGCCTTTACTAAATTTGTTAATTTTGATCACGATTACTAAAAAGAAGTTGGTTCTGGTAAACTATTTTTTGGTTATTCCAAATATTCTTCTCTGTGTATAACATACAATGTCCGTATACTCGTCAAATTGATATTTGAAACTTCTTGTTCAACCATATAACCAACACAACGCACCTTACAACGTTGATATTTTCTCATCTGAACACCGATTTAGTTAGTTACAATATGTAGTGTCTGTTGTACATACGACCTTTCTACAATACTACAAAATGCATGTGCCGCTCTCAGCATTAAGATTTCCATTTCATTTAGAGCTCCTATCCATTAGAAAAAATAAGAATTCTCTACATAAATTCATTTTATCAGCAGTTACAACCTGGATAACATTACCGTTGTGGAAACTAGTGCATAAGGACACTTTTGTTGTCCCATTAACCGCGCACATTAAATTACAAATTGACCGTGTGGAGATTTCATATCGAGGTTACTCATGTAATCTGCTATAATGGCTTGTTTATTATAAATATTTGAATGCGATGTAACTGTACATGTGAATACATTTCATGCGAGGGTGCGCTTGAGAAATTTTTGTCTAGACCATCAGGAAAACTAAGTATTGTATAATAACTTTAACTGTTGCGTAATCTTCATAAATCCGACCTTACAGCAGTTTTAAATATTCAGTTTTCAGTTTTACTCGAAATTATATATGTAAAAATTAGATCTGGACGGATTCTCGTGGACCGACACAACCAGTGCATGACAACTTAAAATTTAATAACTCCATAAATTGTATACGATATTTGGAAAATTCAGTACAGTTTATTCACAATAAAACAAGTACTTCCTAAAAGTGCTACTAAGTTCTGAAAAAATACAATTTTGCAGACAAAACTTTTAAAAAAGAATGCGTATTCTTAGGATAATTTTTGAATTCTTTAAGAATACATTACAAAATAAAGTCTGAAATTGTTCCTTGTTTTAAATATAACACTACAAGTTGCAATACTTGTGGCCCTATACGCAGGGACAGAATTGATTGATTTGGTCTATTTTACTGCGCTTTTCTACCACTTTTGGCCAGTGTTGCCAAATGAAGGGACATTTCCCGTTTGCAGGGAAATTCGGACCGAAATTTTAGCCAAAAGAGAAAAGGGAATTTCGATGAAAAATACCACAATTGCAGGGAAAATGTAAGGTCATCTGACTGCATCATTACAGTTTATGTTAATTTCGAATTTCATATCCACATGTTAATGTTATTTGTTTATTTTGCTATTCCTACTTGTTTCTGCTCCTTTAAGTTTATTGTACGTTGCTTTTATGCATCTTTGGATAAATAGTAACGATGAGGATTAACGATTAAATGGATTCCCGACCAGGATTCGAACCTTGGATATCTGGTCAGGAAGTGACGAAACTGAATTGTGAATTTTTTAAAAAATATTTTTTAATCAAACGAATAACGAATTCAACGGAATACTTAACTACGTACTACTACTGCTTCCACCACCACCACTAATAATGCTGCTGCTGCTGCTACTACTACTACTACTACTACTACTATTATTATTATTATTATATAATTTGCTTAGGTGAAGGGAAGAATTGGTCCAAAAAGGGAAATTTTGCCCCTTGGAAAGGGAAATTGTGCCCTCTTATCGTGGCAACACTGCTTTTGGCTCATCACGACGATATGATAAAACTGATCAAGTGACACTCACAAAGAACACCCGTGCTCAAGCCGGGATTCAAACCCGGGACCCCTGGCGTCGTAGCACGAAGGTCGGTGCAAGAACAGGGGTTTACCGATGATTTTCAGTCTTGGGATGTGATTGTGTAAAAGTAAAATGAGCGCCAAACTGGCCACAAATTAGATCTTTGTGAAAAAATGTATGTCCTGGTTTTGCTAAGAATAAGGGGAAAGCATTGGACGGCAAAAAGCAAAGTTTATCAAAAGTTTATTATTTATCAAGTCCTATTTTGCTCATATAGGCTAAACGGAACTGCATTTAAAGTTTAAAGAGAAATCCGATCTACTAACCGTCTCGCACACAACCGAATGTGCCAGCTGCCAAAAAAATATATAGCTATATCTAAAACTGTGCGGACTCCAGAAACACGTGAAAATGCATAAATTGCTGGTGATGATGCATTATGCATATAAAAGTTTTCACTGGAGAAATTACAAAGAAAGCAAAATTTCATGTTTAACCATGTCAATTGATGCATCAAGTTTGCTTCTATGCATTTCGACTTCTATTTACTCCAGGTAGAACTCGTGATCTATGAATACAAGGTGACAGACACGTGGATATTTTGATTTACAGATGGAAAAGCGTAGTTAGCCTGCAAAATTCAGATACCCAGCGACGAAGTTTAAGGGTGTGCTTCGAGGATGCTCCTTACACCCCACCATCTCCTACGAGGAAGACCCTTGGGAGTCTGTTACCCAGAATGCAACTCTGGAAAGCACAGCGTCAATTATCTCCCCCTACACTCTAGTTAGCGCCACAGCTAGAGTGAAAGGAAGCTCCTTTCTAAAGGTCTCGATTCTGGATCACCTTATCCTTTCATTTTGCATTCTAACCCTTCCAAGGCAAGCAAATTTGCAAGCTCAGGTTCATAAGGTTGCCTCTGTACATCTGCGATCTTCCTTAGCCATGTTTCGTGCTTACTGCTCCTACAAGTGCAGGCAGACAACTGGAAGCGTTTTATGGAATGCAAGTATAGGCACAATGGAGCTAAGTTTGGAGCAGGTACTTCATTGTGATATATACTACATGGAAACTGGTCAATCACATGTTTGAAGCTAGCGGGAGAATAGAATGGATCCTTATTCTTAATGTATGACTTTATCATCGTTGTCCAGTGCTGGTTCACGCACAGGGAGGCAGCGCAGACGGACAGCTTTCGACATACAATTTGGACATATCTAACATAATTAAAGGTAATTCTTATGTCACTCTGTACATCGACAGATATAACGGTAGGTCTCGTGACATCTACATCGACTCTCACGAACAGACAATCACATCTAGAAATCTGGATTCTCCACCGACGACACACAAGACTTCTGGAGTCTTCATCGACCGCATATCCAACTCTGAGTCCATCAACCACATATCTAATTCTGGACTCTCCATCTACCTCATATCGAATTCTGGACTCTCCATCTACCTCATATCGAATTCTGGACTCTCCATCTACCTCATATCTAATTCTGGACTCTCCATCTATCTCATATCTAATTCTGGACTCTCCATCTATCTCATATCTAATTCTGGACTCTCCATCTATCTCATATCTAATTCTGGACTCTCCATCTATCTCATATCTAATTCTGGACTCTCCACCAATCGAATGGCAAATTTTGAACTCCCATCCAAATCTATGTTTTAACAATTTATCCGAATTTCGAATCCTATATTTGGACACCTCACGCGCATATTGCAAGATTCAGATAGACCTAGTACAAACAGCAATCGATATAAAAAACAACAAAAAAACACTGGCAACTATTTTCTTCACCGAGTTACATGCAACATCTTATAACCACAGCTCTTCTTTTTAAAAACTTCTGTACGCATTTTTGAAGCAAGTTACTGAAAACCAAGGAGACCTTTGCGCTCTGGTTGCCGTGTTTCGGTTTTACATAAAGTGAACCTTTTTTTATTACTTTTTTTCACACGTTCGGTGTATACGCAAGTAGGTAAAGACGTCCCAATTCACGGTTGGAAACACTTTGTAATCCTAGCATAATCATATTACGATGACCAGACTGCTTGGCGCATAACAAAACACTGACTACTCCTCGATTACAAATTAACACGGTTTCAATCGACCAGTGTCTTACAGGCCACGGCACGAGGCAGACGTGAATACGACTGACATGGTCTATTTGCCACAGTGAAGTACATCGTGAATTTGAAACAGCAATACATCACTTGCAGGGTTGGTTTACTAATTAAAAAAACACCACATCAACGACAAAACAGTATGATTAGCCTAAATATCAAAACATGCTTTATAATCTTTAAAAATAAGTAAAATAAAGCGGGTACTTTTTTACGCAGCTTTTGTTCTAGTCACGACAGCCAGGGTGAATTGAATTGTTGTTTTAAGTCCACTTCATGTACAGAAAGGCTAATCAGGACTGGATCTACAGTTTAAAGTGGGATCCGAACCACTGTACCATGTACCTACACCGGGTATCGAACCGAAGGACAGCAAGGATGAGTGATGGTTACATGAAATTGGTGAGGGACATTCACAAAAAAAGTTATTCAAGGAATGGAAGAATAAATGTCAACAATGTAAACATAAACGAAATTTTTGTAAATATATATTTCTTTCGTAGTTTATACTCAATTACATATATGTACGTACTTTCTAGTGTGTCAATTATTTACAGGTCATTTATTACACCCATAATTAATATATTTCTTTAATGTAAATAACTTCTATCCTTGATTTATACTGTTTATTTTATTTCCATATTTTATGTAATTTATAATATATTATATTAGTATCTTATATATATATTGTACATGGTGGTAAAGATCTGAAATACTGAGTGTAAAGATAAATACGTTGTGCATTGTACTTAATAATTGAAATCTTGTATTCATGTAGGCTATTTTTGTAGATAGAATTATTCAATTAACATGTATTATTATAACTCGGTTTGATAACTGTTGTATACACATATAATTTAGCGTTGACATGTTTTATGTTTATTTACATTTCTGCACAATAATATTTCTTACCAAACTGTAAATTTACAAACTCAAAGCAAGAAATGTAGAACACTGTAATTGGGCATTCGCCTGTTGTGTTTAATAATAATAAATAAATAAATAAATAAACACGTATGCACAGGTTGGGCAGCCAAGGTAGAATACCTGATATTTAGAACAGGTTGTTTTATAGTTACACGCTTGATTGATTTGCTTTATTTTACTTCGCTTTTTGTGCCACTTTTGGCTAATTTGCGAAGATGGGGATGAGTGATGACATGAAGAAATTGATGAATTGACACTTACAAACATCCATGACCAGGCCGGGATTCGAACCCGGGACCCCTGACGTCGTGCCAACCACTCCGCCACGGGGGCCGGCATTATAGTTACACGCACACGGCTCACGCAATTTTGCATTTGTGTTGCCTCCTTCAATGCATAATGGGAACTAATTCACACCCTCTTCATGAAAATTTCCAGTTATTTGGAGGAATTTCCGGAATTAACTCAAAATTTTACCAGGGCATTACTTCATATATTCAGTTGGATTTTTGGATGACACTCTTTTCCAGGGAACAAGGAAAGTTTAACACAGTCGATTTGGTTTCCCGGTGTAAAGGTATCTTTTCTAACACAGTTTCCAGAGACGATCAATCTGCCATCGAGGACACACAAACACACACACACTTACGCACATATTACGGACACTACATTACTTTCTTAACGCTTGGTTGGTCCTTTGGCCGACGTCAGAGCAGTCAGCAAAATCTAGAGAAAGCAAAAATCCTACATTTCAATCTAAAGCATTCATTGTATCTTCATGCGGTTTGTTCTAGCTTTGGTCTAGCGAAACTACTCGCAGTAATTTCGTGGCTACGTAAGCAAATTTTCCATTGCAGATATCCAGACAACAGAGAAAGTAAAGTGTACGAAGACTCATGTGAATGCTCTACATGTAATTTTTCATATTTTGGAATATTACAGCGATTTTTCGAGAGGGATGAATGGTTGTTTTAAGTCCACTTTATGCACATAAAGGCTAATCGGGACTGGACCTGCAGTTTAAAGTGGAATCAGAATCACTATGTGCCTCCAAAGAGTATCGAACCCGGCAACCCTTAATTACAAGGCGACAACGCTACCACTGCTACTGCGGCCAAAGGTCCAGCATTGTCTTCATAACTGAAGAGACAAGGAAAAGTAATTTTTATTTCTAAGGGATCTCAAATTCTATCCCAAATTATTATTTTTTAATATTTAGTATTTACTGTCGCTTTTCTGTCACTTTTGGCTAATCGCGACTATGAGAATGAGTGACGACTGATTTAGTTTATTTTACATCGCGTTTCTGCAACTTTTCGCTAATCGTGAATATGAGGATGACTGATGATACTGATTGAAAGGACTCATAAAGAACACCCAAGCCGGGATTCCAACCCGAGACCCCTGGCGTTGGCGCGCTCCACTGAGATAGTCTCTAGCCTATCACAAATGAAGAACACAGAAATATCCACCGAAGCACATAGGGTGGCAACCGCTCAGTATTGAGTTTTAAAGATACCAGTTTTCAGTATTTGTTGCATACCGAAAAACATAGATACGAAAATACGTGAACTGAAATATTGGTATAGTCTTAGTACTGGATATTTTCAGTTTCGGTTTATCAATACTTTCAGCGAGGTCACCCTGGACCAAGTGGTACACTTATCCGCACTGTAATAAAACTTGCTGTGAGAAATTACAGAGCGTGACTGGGTATTTTTCACCAGCACAAACAGGAATGCTTGTTCATTACACCACCTGTGCTAAAATGCGCCGCAATTACACATGTCTTCAGAACGTGTTCCCTCCGTGCATCCTGCCTTAGCGAGTCGCTTGTAATGCATGAATGTTGCATTATACGCTTTTCATCATTCTTATCTTAATGTGGAGGATGTACAGTGCTTGAAGATTAGGTTTCAAAATCATTCTATTACCGGTATATTCTCGTTCACAGACTCTGTGAAGACACTTAAACATCAAGCTCTCTTCTCTGCGAAAGTATTTCTAAGAAAACTGTCTATCACCATTTTTATTCTCTTTGATTTACTCAGTGAGAGCTTCAAGAGTGGAGACAAAATGTCAAACAAGCTGCACCAGTATACGTAAATATCCAGGACCCAAAAACACGTAGGATGCAAGATAAAAATTAATGAAGATAGTCATGGACAATTTGCCGTCCAATACTTGCGCATCACATTGTACACTGTTGTACTGCATATTGCAGACTGACGAGGCTATGGCAACTGAACTCGCAGCCAGTATATCTTCTGTGGGGTTTGTTCTGCTCATCTATATTTGTGATTGTCCCTTCATTCATTTAATCTTACCACCAGTGATACTCATCTTAGCCGAAAGTGGCGGAAAAGCGAAGTAACATAAAACATATCAATCAACCCTTCATAGGCTTACTGACCGCTAGCAAAGTAACTCTTGGAACGCATTGCATTCATGCACAGCATGTGGGTTGTTCTTTAAATTTACTGTTGACCAGGTAATATTTATACTAACTTTCATTAACTATAATCAACCTTATATGTTCAAATATGAAAACGTAGAGGTGATGAAACTCAAAAGTAAATTTTATACTTCACAGAAATTTAAGTATCCCAATAGATTTTCTTGTACAGTCAACGGCAAAGATAATGGTAGGCAAATTGTCCACCGCTATTCTAATTACTTTTCTATTCTACATCCTGTGTTGTTTTAAGGAATGAAATTACGTGTTGGTTCGAAGCAGGCATTGTTCTCTGCTTATTCACGTCCTTATTTCAATTCATTGTCATCACATTGTGTAATCAGACAGAATGAAAATGGTGGTGGACAATTCGTCTACTGTTTCTATTGCCGTTGGGTGTACCAACCGTAGTATATATGTACGTATGAAGATTAGAGTTTTGTTTCCACTCACACAAGAAAGTAAATGTAAAAGTAACTATTTCGTTACTCGCTACCTGGAAAAAGTAACTGTTACTTGTAACTGTTTCCAACCACTGCCTGGCATCGTTTACATCCATCATTACGCATCTTCTTGAAAATCACACACACATTGTGAATGCGTTTCAACACGAGGGACGGTACAACGTCTGAATACCATAAAACTACACGCTGTGCTTAAAGTGAAGCACCACTTTCCAATGAATTTGTCTTGTGTCAATTGATTTTGCCCTGCTGAATCGTATTTTGGAGACTACATTGTCAGGTTTCGCGCCTTGATATTGTTTTAGTCGCCTAATGGCGCCTAAACACATATTTATAATCGACCCTGTTCAGCAATATGCTCACAGGGTATGTTGGGTAAACTGTTTGGTACTTTCCCATATTGCTTCAATGTGGTGCCACATCAAAGGATAAACTCCATGGAGACGTTAACGGAAGGGAATTGTGACCAAAGCAAAACATTCGAAAAAAAAAAGAAACTAATATTTCATGGGTAGCGTTCTGTTTCACTCTCACATCCCCTACCACTTTCTCCGTGCACGAAAACGTGTCGCAACTTTCTCTGGTCCGATTTTATTTGCTGGAGTGAAAAAAAAGAGACGACGCCATAAAATATACTCTCTAACAGGCACTTAAGCTATTACATACATGCACGTAAGAAAGGATCGCCAGCCATATGATACAACCTGTCCTCTTACTTCACAATAAGTAGGCACGCCACACATTCCTCATGGATTTTTCAGGACAGCTCTCCACGGCGCACAGAAGAACTTTATGATGACGTCATTCTTGTACAATAAAATATTTAAGAGTGGTTGAAGTCTTGCCTTTTGTAGGCCTACAGGAACTAAAGAATGGACTGCTATAGTAAAATCGTTTCTGTACAGTACAGAATGTCGTACTGAAACTCCTTTACATAGAGCCTGCGTCAGTGATCCGAGTTCGAAAACCAACATGGGTTTTTCTCTTGTGGTTGTCCCTTAATCAATCACATCATTATTCAGCCTCGTCATCGCGATTAGCCAAAAGTGGCAGAAAAGAGACGCGAAGCACAAAAAATCAGATCAAATCGTTTATACAGAAGCGCTTTTGGACCACGAAAAATATTTCAAGCTCGTTTTTTGTCCAGTTCGGATCATCGGGACCGGACCTACAGTTGCAAGTCGGATCCGAACCACTGTGCAACGTAATCGAACCCGGAACCCCTTGATCATAAGGTGACGGTTAAAGTAGTAAACCTGCAAAACCAATTAATATTTGTCGGCTGGTTAGAAGGTGCTACGCGTATAAGATACAATTTTATCTACAGAAATATCTACCTGGCTAAAAGTGCAACGGAAAAGATATATATGTGTGTTCGTTCAGCCCTTTAAGTTCTCCTACGGTTTTTCGAACCAGAGAACTCTTGATTCATCTCCTCGATAACAACAGTTTATACACCCATTTTCAAAAATATCAAAGAAATTTTCGAAAATCCAAAGTGTTTCTTAACTTCCAATGATCTCATCTGCAAAACACCATACAAAGAATATATTTTTTCTTTATCAAAAATGGTTGCTCACAACGATTTATGATCAATAAATGTACTTATTGCTGAGTGATAAGACATATAAAAATAAGCGTGCAAAGATAAGTTGAAAAATATAGCAAAACGATGCTCAAGGCTTTGAAAACGCGCATCTCAAATAAAAACAGGATAAAACAACAAGTGCGCTTTTCAAAATGGCGACAACCATCAAATTATTTGTTTTAACTTCTCTTTATCTAATCGGAACTGGATATTGTCCTGCAGTGGAATCCAAACTACTATGTAATGTGCCTCCACCCAGGTGGGACCTCTTGAGGATGATTTCTAACTGTACCCTGTTGATTATCCATTAAATATATGGATTATGTCCATTTTAGGTATGCAATTTTAACTGGCTTATCCACATGGATTTTTACAACAGAAAGGACATAGTACTACCTTTACTTATTAATGTTGGAAACAGCCGACGGCTATAAAAATGTATTTTTTTCTATCATGAACCATCATAAACTTTTCTCCTGTGGAGACGTTTACAAAATCCTTATACAAGCATCACAAATAAATATCGATTTCGGACCAAATTCGCGTCAGGCGATCCGCTGAAAAGGACGGTACCCTTTCAAAACTCTTATCAATTGTGTTTAATAGGCATCTTCCCCCTTATCCGCAAGCAACCTATGAAGAGCGGTAAACGAAAAGTAATTTTATTCGAGCGCAGACGAAAGCCATTGGCCCCATTCAATGCTTCTTACGTTACTTATTGTCCTCTAAGCATCAATACATTTTACTTTATCCTCCAACAAAAACAGATACTTAGAAGCATATCGAATTTCTGCCTCTACGCTGTTCATTGAAATACTACCAGCATACAATGGCGATAAAGAAAGCGCTTCTTTCTCTTTTTCTAAATCCTCTATTCATTTTTGTTCCCACTACCCTAAACGGACCTTTCTATTCTTGAATAAGAGAGATTCGAGTTTCTCTTTTGCACGTAATTCTCTGGAAATCTGTACAAGCGAGAAGGTCAAGATTTCATCTTTAACCTGATCTCTCTATAGTATAATGATCAGTATAAAAATTCCAGGGGGAATTTGAGTAACTTCTTTCGAAGATCAGGGTAGTATCCTTGCTCAAAAAATTACAATCAAAACGAGGATCCCTCTGCTATTATCAGAATTATAAATTACAGACCGATTACAAGCAGAGGGAAAAATCTGATTGATTTGGTTTATTTTACTTCGCTGTTCGGGAAGATGAGGATGAACACCGATACCAGGCCGGGATTGTAGCCAAGGACCCCTGGCGTCGTTGTAGAAAGCTGTGATAACCACTCCGCCACGGAGGTTGGCAGAGTGAAAAGAAAAGGAGAATGAATGAAGAAAGTAAGGATCATAGATGATACAAAGCAGAAAGGTAAGATCATAGATGATACAAAGCAGAAAGGTAAGATCATAGATGATACGAAGCAGAAAGTAATGATCATAAATGATACAAAGCAGAAAGGTAAGATCATAGATGATACAAAGCAGGAAGGTAAGATCATAGATGATACGAAGCATAAAGTAATGATCATAGATTATACAAAGCAGAAAGTAAAGATCATAGATTTTACAAAGCAGGAAGTAAAGATCATAGATTTTACAAAGCAGGAAGTAAAGATCATAGATGATACGAAGCAGAAAGTAAAGGAAAAAAGGAAAACAGATTAGGAAATACAGATGTGATTCCGATTTTCACACCCGTAATTTACATTTGCACTCCCAAAATCGTCCACAGACTAACCCAGATTGAAATAAGAACATTGCTATTACCACGTCCTCCCCGAATAACATAGTGGCAAGGTTATCGTCTTGTCATCAAGGGGGCCCGGGTTCGAGACACAAATGGAAGCACACAGTGGTTCAGATCCCATTTTAAACAGTAGGTCCAGTCCCTATTCATCTGCGTGTTCATAAACTGGGTTTAACTCTCAAAACTAAAACGTCCTCCGAAAGCATTTCCTCCTATTCCACTCAATGAGAATTCTGGTTCATCAGTGGACGCTAATGTGCGTTTAGGTGGCCCGCAGCAGAGATAAAACATGCATTTTGTATTACTACTGGCCTTGGTTGTTTCATGTTGTTCGTGCGGCCTCGTCTCTTGGACGAATTCCTTCAAGGAATCACTTCAAGATTACTCACGGGGTCCTTACGTAACCAGAAGGCAATTCAAATTGATTCACCTTGAAAGCAAATGTAGTCTTATGTAGACGAGCACACACACCAGGAAGGTCGTTTCGGCAACAATAAAGGGAATCGTTTCCTTATGATTATTGTATCACGTTCCTGAGATGACTTCCTAGTTCATCTCTAATTACATTTTCTGTTGACACTCTTATGTCGTCCTTAGACAGTGATATGCCTAGCCATTTTTGTCACCAGAGGCACAACCACCCAGCTGTGGTCATTATTATGGTGAGCCCTGTTATCGTTATTGTTATTATTGTTGTGTTTATACCACAACAGATTTCTTTAAAATTTCCCCTTGTTGTTGCTTCTACCTTGAATTTCCTCCCAGGGCTAAGGCTGCTTATTGCTGCTTCCACTTTGAATTTCATCCCAGGACTAAGGCTCCTTATTGCTGCTTCCAGTTTGAATTTCCTCCCAGGGCTAATGCTGCTTATTGCTGCTTCCACTTTGAATTTCCTCCCAGGGCTAAGGCTGCTTATTGCTGATTCAACTTTGAATTTCCTCCCAGGGCTAAGGCTGCTTATTGCTGCTTCCAGTTTGAATTTCCTCGCAGGGCTAAGGCTGCTTATTGCTGCTTCCAGTTTGAATTTCATCCCAGGGCTAAGGTTGCTTATTGCTGCTTCCACTTTGAATTTCCTCCCAGGGCTAAGGCTGCTTATTGCTGCTTCCAGTTTGAATTTCATCCCAGGACTAAGGCTCCTTATTGCTGCTTCCACTTGGAATTTCCTCCCAGGGCTAAGGTTGCTTATTGCTGCTTCCAGTTTGAATTTCATCCCAGGGCTAAGGCTCCTTATTACTGCTTCCACTTTGAATTTCCTCCCAGGGCTAAGGTTGCTTATTGCTGATTCCACTTTGAATTTCCTCTCAGGGCTAAGGCTGCTTATTGCTGCTTCAACACGATTTTTGGTAAACAATGGGTTTCTGTCAATTATATTTAAAAAAATATGTAATTTTATTTTAAACGTGTTTCAAAATTAATATCTATATAATATTCATTAATCCTTGACAACCTTTTACTGTGACCGAAACACATGCTCTCTCTACACCACCTCTGATTGATTTATTTGCTTTATTTTACTTCGCTTTGGGGCACTTTTGGCTAATTTGAGAAGGTGGAGATGACTGTTGATGTGATGAAATTGATGAATGGACACTCACAAACACAAACCCGGGACCCCTGGCGTCGTAGCGCGATGTGCTAACCACTACGCCACGGGGGTGGCACCGCCTCTTGACCCCTCCAGGCTAACCGCGGTGGATACATGATTCAAAGAAAGTCCTGGAATTATTGCGTACTGCATTATATAGAATCAATCCAACTGCAAGGAGCATCGATTCACTAGCAACTGAACGGCTCTGTCCTTATACGCTCCTTTCTCAATACCAATGCTCGGTGCGGGGTCTTACTGCCATGCCGGGGACTCGAGTTCGATTCCCAATGTGAGCGATTTCAGGTGATTATGTTTTCCAGCAACATCTCTGCACGAACCGTTTCTGGAGTTCGCCAAGTATTTACATAATAAATGGGTACCTGGGGGAGGAGCATAAAGACAGCCGGAGTGTGGTGCTGATCACATCACCTCACATCCTTCCTATATATATGCCTCCCTCCATGGCATGTTGTAATGTCCATGCAGTAGCTATACCTTTTTCTAATATTTGTCACTTGTCATTTCATGCCACTTTTGTAACTATGTGGTTTAATCGCGACGATGAGAAAGATTGAAATGCTTGATTGATTCAATTAGTTTATTTTACGTCACTTGTCTTCCACTTTTGACTAATCGCGACGATGAGGTTGGGTGACAATATTATGAAACTGATGATGGGAAATTCACAAAGAACACCCATTCCTAAGCTGGGATTCGAACCTGGGCTCCTCGGCGTCGTAGCGCGCTGTGCTAATCACTCCGCCACGAAGTTTGGCAAGTGATGAAATAAGAGGAAACCTAACCCAGGATTTGAACCTAGAACCCTAGGTTAGTACCATGTGTGCTATGCTAACCACTCTGCCAAGGAGGTTTCGAACAGACGCTCACCGGTTTGCTTTCTCGAATGGATATAGACAGGGGTTTATCCAGGATTTTTCTCTTGGGGGGGTGTTGGAAACTTTTGGGGGGGTGTAAGTTTTGGGATGTTAAGTGAATATTTTGGACCGTTTCTACTTCAATTTGTTCATAGATGTTTCCAGAGATCAACCCCCCCTTCCCTTCACGTATCATTTCAGTAGAAAAGACATAGTGAGTGCAAAAAGTGTTTGGACACTGCAGTAGTTACGTTAATAATGGATTCTCTTGCCGTTCTGGATGATGCTAGGTAAGCGGGATAAAAGTGCAATGGTTCTACCTCAAATTCTTTTTTTCTTGGCAAAACAACGAAATAAAAATATCAAAACATAAACAATCCATGAACAATTATAACAAAAATGCCACAAATTATGGGCACAGAAAGTCTTTGGACACTTAGTAAAAAAAAACATTAAAAAGGACCTCTGTGAAACACGATCAATAAACCTGGACTGCCATATACGTACCACTGACCCCTTCAACCTCTGGGCTCGCAGTTGTCAGTTCGCAAGTGTCAGTACCGGCAGTAGCTCTGCGTCATTGAACACGATAGTGCAACATGGGTCCCGGAAGGAGAGAGTTCAGTTTTTTAACGTCGGCAAGTTATCCGGCTTCACAATCAGTGCAAATCAGTAAGGGAAATGTCACGCTTGTCTGGAATTCCTAAATCAACAGTGCACGTGATCATAGATCGCTTTGGCGAAAGAAAAACAGTAGAAAATAAGCCGAGGACTGGACGACCAAGAGTGTTTTCTGTGCAAGACGAACGGTTTATTTTGCGAACTATAATAAAAGACCCCAAAACTAGTGCTCCGACGTTGGCTGCAAGCCTTCAAGACCGAGCTGAGAAAGTTTCTTCCAGTACAGTTCGTAATATATGCCGACGAAATGCCTACCATAGACGAGTGGCAAGGAAGAAATTTTGGGTTAGTGCAAAAAACAGAAAGAAACGCCTCGAATTTGCCCTATACCACCGCAATTACGATGCAGACTTCTGAAACAAAGTCATTTTTTCGGGTGAAAGCAAATTCAACTTATTTGGGTCGGATGGTAGGCATATGGTATGGCGGCAAAGAAATATAGAGTTGGAGTCGCGAAACTTAATCCCAACTGTCAAACACGGTGGCTGTTCACTCTTATTATGGGGTTGTATGAGTGCTGCTGGGGTCGGCAAGTTGCATTTTATAGAGGGGACGATGGATCAGTACATGTACATTGATATATTGAAGAATAATTTGAGCGCTAGTGTGGCTAAAATGAACTTGGGTAATGATTACTTGTTTCAACAGGACAACGATCCTAAGCATACCGCCCTTATTACAAAATTGTGGCTGTTATATAACACCCCAAAACAACTTCACACACCCCTCAATCCCCAGATCTGAACCCCATAGAAAATTTATGGAGTGTATTAGAGAAAGAGATAAGAAAAAGAAACATATCCAACAAATCCGACCTATAGTTAGTATTGCAGGAAGAAAGGAATGCCATTTCACCTCAGATTAATGCAGATCTCGTTAAATCTGTACTAGACAGGCTCCGGGCAGTGATTCGTGCCAAAGGAAATCCAACAAAATATTAAATGCTTTTGTTTTGCAGAAAATATGGACAAGAATGGCAAGTGACTTTTTGTGTTCAAAATATGTGATATTTTCGTTATTATTGTTTATAGATGGTTTCTTTTTTATATTTTGTATTTTTCTGTTGTATCATATAAACAAGTATATCAGGCAGAATGATGTGGTTTTCATTCCACTCGCCTACCTGCACCCACAACCCTGAGCGGATCCCCTGTTTACGTACCATCAATGGTGTCCAAACACTTTTCACACTCACTGTATGTCAAATGCAGGAAAAGATGGAAAATATATTTTTGTGATAATGTTAACATTTCAGTCTAACGTTTCGAGTATTGCTCTCCAATAAAGTTCACCACTTGATTTAATCAATCGTTAGACAAAAGACAAGGGATGACATTGCAAAAGACAAGAGATGACATTGAAAAACACAAAATTTAAACATATTATTGCCAGAAACCATTTCATGCAATTCTTAAGCTAGTTTTAAAGAAATTAGGAACACTTGCTCAATATTCTCTAACTTTATTTGTATGTTTCTTGTCGTAGGTGTAAGACGGAGTTCATCTTAGGGGGTGCCCAATTCATCGCTGAAATATCAGTGAAAATGCATTGCATGGGTGTGTGCGCGCTTGCATGCCTGAATACAAATATAATATGACTCTTTAATAAATCAACAAACTGCGAGCGAAGCGAGCAAGAAATTTTTTAGAACTTTTTCTTTGCAAACTGATAATGCATATTATTAATTAAACATAGCGACAATACTTTCATTTCACAGTACGAATCCCACGATGTTTACTCTTTACAATCTTGCTTTGCTCGTTCGGCGCCCTCTTTACCTCAGCACATGCCCCCTGGCCCCTCCTGTTCTAGCTTCAGTTAGAAAATATGCATATATATAATTTTAATAGTTCTATGTTGCGAGTGAGTTACAAATTCTGCTGTTGTTTTCAAATCTCTATTTAAACAATGATTCACAAACTGAAATAAAGTAATGAAACTACGTATATATTTAGAGCATGGTTATGAAGACTTTAAAATATAGTGGGAAGTTAGGGCAAGTTCATATATGCTTGGTATTGCTTTTGAACGAAATCGGTCAAGGAATTTCATATTGAAGTCCTATACCCTTACAAAACTTTGGAAAATACTCTTCACGCTGTTCAGAGTTTATCTTTCAAATACTGAACGAGAGACTCTAGGGAATTAGGAGTCATATGTATCTCTGCCTTAAAAGAAAACTAAAAAACATGTGCAAATAAACGTATGTCATGTTAGCTGCAAAGGGAAGGCAAGGAATTTTCACTTCTAAATTGAAGTAATGTTTTATTTTCAATTATTTTAAAATTGAATAGCATTTATTTCACTTTCCAGCACAAAGAGCACAATGAACCAAACAAAATTTTTATCTCTACGTTTTCCAGCAGGTAGTGAGTGGCAAGCGCCGTCGTGCCCCCACTGGTGCGCCTATGGTCAGATATAAATTTGGGACTTAAGGTAAATTAAATTTATTTTTATGTTTAATTCCTTATACTTTATTTGCTTCCTCTTAAAAGTTGCAAAAAATTAAATATGTCATTATGTCAGGGAACCGACTAGCCTACATATAAAGAGGAAGACAATTTTTACTAAATATATATATTTGCAAACTGACAATAACTTTAATTTAATAGGATGCCAGTAATTTCACAGGTCACCACGACCTTAACGCTTTTCTATTTTTATCTGTTTTGCTTGTTCGGCACCCCATTTGTCCTTAGCTCCCAGGCAACCACTTCGTGCGAACCCCCCTTTTTTTACAACTCTCTTTCTAATATATAGTTTTCTTTTACAGAGGTAAGAACTCTTAGAGCTACAAAAATGGTCACATACATCAACTACAGACGTGAATGAATCACTTCGGTTCTTCATGAAATATTTGCCGTTTTATATCGAATACTCTGTCAGTAAATTTTATATTGGTAAAAAAAAGTAAAGTGCTCCCCTGTGCTTAGCACCACGCCATGAAGGCGTATAGGGGGTGTGGGGGCAACGCCCCACACTTCCTTGATCCGGTCGTGAGTGGGGGTGATGTGATCAGCATCACGCCCCTGACCGCCTTTACCCCCCAGGGTTTCCCCCAGGTACCCATGTTATTCGACGCTGGGTGGGCGCCGGGGCCGCTTCCAACGTTAGAAAAGTTCCCGTATTTGAACCGGCCGGGGATCGAACCCGGGGCTTTATGAATATCCGTTGGGAGAAATTATACCTACATATAGTGTCACTGCTTCTCTACTGACCCCTTTCGGTTTCTTTCTGTCCGATTTTATTCTCTTTGTCAAAATCCCGTATCTTCTTCAACCACTTTTGCAATAAAGTTTCAGACAGTTACTACAGAACGACAACACACGAACTGAGATGCTACACTGAGATTCTGACCTAAGGCCTAAGGCATTTGACAGTTCTCTTCTCTACCACTCCAAAATCATCCATCTCGCCCAGGTTACAGAAAATAGTGTTGCTAACCATAGTAATACAATTCACTACAAGAAGTCAAACCTGTATCTTTGAATATCTTCCCTTACTTTTATCGTACATTTTTCACATGAACGAATCGAAAGGAAAATGCAACAAAATGTAAATTTCATTGACTCAGGGGTTCAATTTACAAATCTGTAACGTATTTAAGAAATATTTATTTAGGTATTCAAACGCTGAACTGTCAACACTGTGTGCGGTATGTCTCCCTGGAAGGAGGGCGAGAGGTCAGTTTGATATTTTCCAGATGGCAGTGTTCCTTCCAAAGCCTTGTGTCAAGGAAGCCGGTGTTTCCACGAAATGACCATGCTGAACATTCCACCCTCCAGGTCCATTGGACTACACTTCTGGTAGAGCTACAAATGGTTCCTTTATGTTGGAGTATTGTTATTCTATTGTTGATATAAAAATCCATACTTACACCCCCCTACAGGGGGGGGGGTGTTCCACTTTTCTGCTTGGGGGGGGTGTTCGTCAACATTTGGGAGGGTGTTGGGGGGGTGTTAGGGGGGTGTGGATAAATCACTGGATATAGAATTTTCAATACTGACTTAGCTAGCCAATCACACCTCGACTCTTCGGTGCTGAATGACGCTCATACGGTCAAGCTCACTCAACATAAGGGAAAGTCAAAGTGCTAGAATATAAATGCTGGAAAAGATAAGCAAAACTAATCTGTGTGTGAAAGAGTTTGAATCTATTAATTTGGGTCATATAACGAATACCAAAACACAGCAGCTCAACCTTCATCAAGGTTGCAAATATCTGCCGGTGAATCTGAATTTCTCCTTTCAGCATCCTCAATAGCGTGTCCTCCGTGCTATCAAATGGCTCATTGGCCATATGGCGCCATAAAAACAGGTGAAAGTGTTGTTTGGAAACAGCCTCGCAACATCTATAAAACAAAACGTCCGTTAATGGGAATGTGTATGCGAGCTCAGGTACGCACGGAGAACGGAGGGAAGGGTCAGTCGTTTTACCGTGTGAGCAACCCGTTGCGCGTTTGTACTTTTTCAGAGCTATGAAATGCAAAGCAAGAGAGACATAAAAATCTCGACTGTCGCCCAGATGCTCGTCAGAGCGTTTAATGATGCGGCGGGTGAACAAAAAAGGAGGGCGGCTCTCCCTCTTGCGAAGAACAACTGAGGGTTAATAGCCAGAAGAAATGGCTGCAGAAGAGTTACTCTGTTGCAAAACCGCGTAACATATTTCGTCTTTGCTTTATAGAAAAAAATTGGGGAAAAAGTACTTGTCACGGAGTTCCGACACTGCCGCATACCACACGACATGTGCGATGGAACACAATACTGCGTTGGGCAGCTTCTTTGGGAATGACGTAGTTACAGTTTTATTTCCGAGGAGGGGCTTCTTTTTTATTACTATTAATGTTATAGGGTGCTAATTGTTGTGTCTCCAATCTTGCAGTTTTCTCTTACGATAGCCATAAGGACACTGCTTTATAAACCTATAAGTCAAGAAGTAATGACAAATATAAGAATTTTTGGTTCCAAGAACTTGTATTTCCCGTTGCATTTGACTTCTCCAGGCTGGTCGCAACGATACTAAATGATATATTGGTACAACTGTTCGTGTAATATGCTTCTTTCGCAATCCACTTTTGGGCCTACAGTTTAAGATGGGATCCGAACGACTATGTGCTTCCACCGGGTATCGAACCCGGGATACTTTGATTACAAAGTTACCACTATGCCATCCTGGAAGTCGTTTTCAGGTTGCTTTCTTTTCCGAGACCTGAGATATGTACTATAACAGATGACAATAGCACTGTCTTGTCTCAATACATATATATGTGCGCGTGTGCTTACACGTAGTCGCTTCAGTGACCGAGCGCTCAGTGGTTAACACACATGTGGAGAAGTTTACCGAACGTAACGTTTAGAGTCGGCTAGAGTCATAGACCTGACTGATATTTGATTAATTGATTGAATTGATTAAATTGGTGTTTTAAGTCCAATTTATGCACAGACAGGTTAATGGGGACTGGACCTACAGTTTAAAGTGGGATCCGAACCACTGTGCCTCCACCGGGTACCGAACCAAGGATCTCTTGATTACAAGGCGACGACGACCTGATATTTGAGTTTCCAGCTTTGATCTATCATCATTCTATTGACTATTGCGATTAACTACAATCTGCATAAAAGCGACGAATATACATTCAAAACATGCACATACATTTGGAATACTCTCCAAAAAAATTATTTTCATGAGCTGATTATATTGCGAAACCTTCAATGTCCTCGAATTGAGCCCCGGCCCTAAGCAATTATGTTTGCCAATAATCAAATCATGACTAATGCCTATCGTCGCGATTAAACTCAAGAAATAGAAAATCGATTTGTTGGTTGGTTTAGTTGGTTTATTTGGTGTTTTAAGTCCACATTATGCACAGTAAGGCTAATCGGGACTGGACCTACAGTTTAAAGTGGGATCCGAACCACTATGTGTCTCCACCGGTTATCGACTTTTAATAAGGAACACACACACAAGAATATAAACAACTTTTATAAGTCGTAAAATGTTTATAAATGTTCGATTTGCTGTCTTCGTATTGAAGACTTTGGGTGGACCAATATTTGCACACACGCTATTTTTTCGTGCTTTAGAGGTAATGCAACTAATGATCCTTTGATAAGACATTAAGGCCCATCTTTTGGTTATTAAAGTTCGCGATAAACGGTGCTAGCATTGGAAGGAGTTTTGCGTGAAATCAGTTTCATCTTTAGAAAGTGCTCTGGTATTCACTCGGTAGTCGATTGCACAGTACACACAAGTGAAACTATTTGCATGGACTGTGGCCAGTTATGTAACTGGACGCTGCGTGTTCTTTCCACGTGCCTTAAGGCATCGTGGCATTGATTTCTACTCACATCTCTGGAAGGTGGGAGGGAGTTAATTGAAGAAAGAATGACAAAATGTTTGTATCGGAAGACACGGTATATCGCTTTCGAAGCCTGCAGTTCTCTTTACAGGATTTTTTCCCCCCAGAAGGTGCTGCAAAAAATGAGTTTTACAATAAATTAAACTGGTTTGTACACTCCCTGAATTTTTTCATTAAGTTTTCCGTCAATGAACTTAATTACTACGAGGCCATAGATGGGCAAAAAAATGTTACAGTTACCGTCCGTTTGCTTTCAAAACGTATATTTCCTGTTCATTTGTCATACAATATAGAAATGTGCCGTTTCGGTGGTCGACTTTTGGGACTGACCACTGAAGTTTCCGAGTTGGAGTCCCGGCTTCTGCATGGGTGTTCTTTGTGAGAGTCCTTCCATTAATTCTATTTAACCATTACTCGTCCTCATCGTCGCGGTTAGCCAAAAGTGGCCTAAATGCGACGCTAAATAACATCAATATAAAAATAAAGGCATAGCTGTTTAGTATTGATTGCTCTCCTAGAATAACTACATGTGCACAAGTTAAAACAATGCAACAAAGCATATCTCATCTTGGCATACAAATATTCCAGTTTCCAAGTCAGATGTAGCATACGTCACAAAGCTCATATCTAATGGCCTTCCGAAGTTTCGTCCATAACTCATGTTTCTAATCGATATTTCTGTCGCTCCTTCAAAGTTCCCTTTTAGCCACTACTCATTGATAATGCTCTCACATTTTGCAATGTGCACATAATGTATTCCCAGTGCACAAGTTGTTACGGAAAACCTAATTAATGTAATCAATTGGTCCCGAGCAAAGGATTCGGAAATCGCTTTAAACTGTAGGGCATTGATTGATTACTAATGTGGTTTCGCCCTCATATAATACGGGACAAGAATAGTGGTATATGAAAAGAGGGACTTGAAGCTTCTTGGAATAGGCTACTATATAAATTATATGTAGTCTCACCCCCCCCTTTCAAGAATAAAACCTTACCAACCTGGAGGGGGGGTGCAGAAACGAGGTGGGAATTTCCCCGCATATGTGAGTGTTCTCTATTGTGTTTTCGCTGTAAATGCCCAATGTCTCATTCATGTGTGTTTTAGAGTTCAAATGTGTATGTTTCGTTAATGTACGAAGTTAAATAACTTTTTTTTGTTCAAGTTGTATTTTAACGTTTATATATTTTGCAACATTGACGTTGCTATGGTAACATAAACTAAAGTTTGGGATTAGTGATAAACGTGGATTTATCAAAACTTGATTTTGTGCTAACACAAGAGTTAGCTTCTCATTCGACAATTCCTGAAATATTCTCCAGTTGAATAGAGGTACACACATATTCAATTAGTGACGTTCATAGTACAAACACTATCCTGGAAACATGTACCGTAACATACATAAATGATGGACAGAGTAGTAAGTAAAAAGTAAAGTGCTCCTCTGTGCCTTGCACCACGCCATGAAGGTGTATAGATAGATAGGGATGTGGAGTTAGGGCCCCACACTTTCTTGATCACGGCCGAAGGTGGGGGTGATGTGATCAGTAACACGCCCCTTGACCGCCTTTAACGGCCACACACAACCACACAGTGACTGAATGTCCACACACCAGACCCTTGTTAGCCTGCAAAATTGCAGTTCCTGGGTGTACCAAGTGCAAGAGAAGTTGACTTCTGAGTGTCTTACTAGAACGTCGGCATCGACATCAGTTTTCTATCAGATTATTTCTATATATACTATTACATGATATTTTTAATCCGATTCATACTCCTCCAGTTTCGTCATTGTTTCGAAAATATTTTCCCTCTGAAACTCTGAAATATTGTGTTCATGCACAGAAAACTTGCCAAGGCGCAGTGGGTACTATCTACCTACCACAGCGAACAGACCTGTTCCATTCACCGTTGCAAGGAAGTCACCTGATAGATACGAGAGGAGTGTCCAGTTAGGACATTAAGATAAGTGTTGCTAAGGTTTCGTTTGAACAGTGTGCATGCCTTAAGAGAAAAGAGAATGGGCGACTGTGTCTTAGGAAGAATAGCCTCTTCCAAACAACATTTGTTTTCGAAACTATAGATTAAGACATTTTACATCCTCTTGTTTTGTTTTCAGAATAAACTGCTTCAGAAATGGACTTTTCCTTCTCTCGCATCCAATGCTGTTTGCTCTCCTGACTCTTTGGCAACGAGGCACTTGAGCGTTTTTTCTGCACGGCCGGCGAAGGCCACCGTAAAAATGTGTGCAAATACACTTGCACGTAACACGGCTGCCTACGAAAGATGTACTTAGCCAACAGTTGGCTCAAAGTGCTAGACTGGTAAATCGACGTCTGGTCGTTTTTTTTTCTGGTTGAAAAAGTTCATGTCGTGGAGTTACTCAGCAACACACGTCTCGTTTTGCTGTGTTATCAAAACAACGAGACCATATGGGCAGGTAACGGGTCCAATTGGATACCTTGTAGCATGCGTGACGCCATATTTTCATAATCTGGTCATATCTTACGTGAACATTCGATGCGTGTCCATACTTTAATGCTGCACAGCTTTACGTTCCTCTGAGCACGCGTGGAAGGCTACGGCGCATGTCTCTGCGCAGCCACTTCTGACGTTGTAAAGAAGGCTCCTCCCATGTAACCTATTACTTCATCTGCGCAGGCGCTGAAGGCGATAGCGCATGCCACGGCGCATCAGAATTTCTGTACTGGTATCGGAGAGGTGCAGAATTTTAATTTTGGAAATACTGCAAATTTCGTTCGGTGCATTATATTATAAACTTTCTACTAATACACACAATCACTTTAAAAAATTGCCTCCGTGCCGAAGCGTTAGTCTTAAAATGCAAATATCCTGGGCAAAGCATGCGCGTTTTGTTGAATAGCTCCTATTTCATTAATTCACCATTCATCATGGAAGCGCTACAATCATCACCATTCATCATGGAAGCGCTACAATCAATGTTACAAATCACTAAAAGAAATATATTAGTTAGACTCGAGAGTTCGATTTCACAGGAAGTGATCTCCGGCAAGAACTGCAGCGCCATTATGGAACGATACAATGCACAGAAAAAAAACTTTAATTTTTTAGCGTCATTCCTCTAATACAGTTAAAACAGTACGGTGAAAATACATTTTTATCATGTCAATTTTATCGATATTGTTTATTACACATCCTTCACTTATTAAATATGGTAGTCAGATTATTTTCTGAACATCTCCAGCTGACAGCGCAAATCTATTCAGTGAGCCAACCAATGGTGTAGAGCGTGAGCACGGAGGTAAGCGCGATAAGTGCATTGAGATGGTGTCAGCTGCTCGCTTGTTGATTGGAGGATTAGGGAGTTGTGACTCGCTCTCAAGCTGCAAATCAGATGCTACGGAAATAATCTCACTCTATCTAGCTAGCGAGTCTACCAACAGTGTAAAACTTAAGCAAGAGGTTTAGCGATAGGTGCTGGGGTTGAGATGACGTCAGCGACTCACTTGTTGATTGGTCGCTTCGAGAATTGTGACTCTCTCTCTCTCAAGCTGCAAAGGCAGAACAGTCAGAGATGTTATGAAAATAATCACACTCTACAGATATAAACACTAGACTTAAAAAATCTAGACTCGTTCTTGCAATAAATAGGAGAAAAGGCAGATATCTCAGAAAACCAGACTGTTACGATAAATCCACGCAACTCTGAAAAAAGTGCAACATTAGCAATGTAGTATTGCTACTACAGCGAGGCAATCCCGTGCAACCTTACTTCCATTTTAACTTCATGAAAGAGTTTCAAAATTGCAGCAGTATTAATCCAGTCACCTTAGCTGAATTTCTACGCCCTCATCCCAGCAGTGCTTGACCCGATGTGACGTCATCAAGAGGACGACTTCAGAAAAACCGGGACAAGAGCGACCATGACATTTGAAAGTCGTGCAGGCTCGGACGAATTATATAATTACGTACGTGATGTCGCCTGGAAGAAAAAAGTTTCAAAATCTGTCGTGATAACGCCACACACGCACAAAGAAAAAGCGTGCGGAGAAAATCTGAAAGTCGAAACGACATTGTGGATGCAGTCTAAATGGTACATTGAAGTGTGTGATTATTGATTGCGAAGGGATGGATCTAACTAAATAGGAGTTGTGTTTGTTTTATGTGTATATATTTATCCAGAAAAACTGTTATTAAAAAAACAAAACATTTTGTCTCCCATTTTACGTCTTGCAGCTTCTTATTTACATAAATTATAATTTTTGAAAGTGTTTAAAGAAAAAAAAGAAAGGATGTAAATACAAGGGGAAATGCTTAGTCAATAAAAATACAACATACTGTACGTTAACATTAAATTATTGAAAAAGATATAGTGTACAATAAATTCCATGCGTATACCACACTTAATTCATTTATTATTATTTCGAGAGTTTCTCTGATTGTACACTCACCGGCAAAAAAAAATAGGACACCTAAATCCTGAAATACCCTCTTGTCAACCAAGAGAAAGTAAACTGTCCTCGCACCCCCCCCCCCTTAGTTTTAGCACCCAATCGCCTACACTGGTTGCTACACATTTTTATTATCGATTTACACAAGAAACTCTTCTCTTCGGTCAAAATAGCATGTGAATAGCCAGTCCATTGCGCTCCAATGTAAAGCTTAGGGCAACCAAATGACGAACGAAATTCTCTACAGCTACAATGATGGTGCTGCCACCGGAAAAGTTTGGCACTAACATTCCAATTACTACAAAGTATCTGCAAATAATCAGGACAGGTACGCATCCGCTTGATATGTCTAAAGAAGTCGCATAGTTAAATAAGGTTTGGTTTATGTACATTTTTATAGTACCATAACAACGTCTCGAACTGGATCGAGAGTCTCAAACACTAAATTCCCGTCTCGTCTCGATCTTTACAAAGTTGTTTCTGTATCATTCATAGTCAAACTGCCCTAAGTTACCGATCAGCTCGCACTGTCCCGTTGATCTGCACACATCACACCTATACGCTTTCTAAGTTCGCAGAGGCTTTTTTCTAAGCAATCTGACTATATCTTCTCCAGAGGTGCGACCTGTCGGACCCAGAAATCAGTCGCCCAGAGAACAACCATTGAAGGTATCGACGAGGGAATCACGCTGGATGAAATGTGTGTCAGAAAAGGCCGCCTGAGATATCCCAGGCAATGTTTACAATCATTCTCTCTCACGGCAATCCATTGTTACCCTCTCGATTCAGGAGCTTGTTATCATTACGAAAAAAAAGGGCTATGCGACATTTCACAATGCGTTCCAGAAAGAATGGAAAAACAAAGAGAGTTTCCGAGAAGAACGGTGAGAAAAGCCACGGAGACAAAGAAGAAAGATGTGGGTGCAGACCTGTTGATTGCTGTATTCACTCGCTTACAACCGAAACGTGTCATGAGACAAGTCATATCCCACAGAGCAGCGGGGCAAATGGAGATATAACCATTGAATACATAACAATGGAAGATTTTTCTAATGATATTATCTGGTAACAGCTGACCACTGGAATGGGCTGTATATATTGTTCAACACTTCATTTGAATAATAATTATTTTATCGTCTTGGGTCAAGGGCGTATTCTGATATCGCCCCAACGGATTTCTTCAAATTTACAGGAGAAACTATTTACTAAAATCACTTTCTGTATCATTGTCGAGGTTCCTCGAGGTATTTTCTTTCGCGGAAACTAACAACTTCACCATAGAATGCTGCAGAACAATAAATAATCAGTTCTTACGTAAGGAACTTGCATCTTCTGTAACATTAGGCCGTTTTTTCCATTATGTACGTGCAGAGTGTTGCCCACGAGACGAGACTTTGGCCTGTCTCATCTCGTGGAAATGCTGTCTCGTCTCGAAAATATTCGTTTGTCTCGGGACACATGATCAATCTCGTCAAAAAGGTAAAGTGAAACGTGTCATGAGACAAGTCATATCCCACAGAGCAGCGGGGCAAATGGAGATATAACCATTGAATACATAACAATGGAAGATTTTTCTAATGATATTATCTGGTAACAGCTGACCACTGGAATGGGCTGTATATATTGTTCAACACTTCATTTGAATAATAATTATTTTATCGTCTTTGGTCAAGGGCGTATCTCGAATTTTTAAATGCCTGTCCCGTCTCGTCCCGTGGGCAACACTATGCAGATGGCGCGAGCGTCGAAAGTTTTCAGTGTTTCCAAACGTGCCTTTTTTTACGAGAATTTTTTAATTTTTTTTTTTAACTATGCTTACCTAACCTAACCCAACCTTACCTTACCTTGCCGGAAATGGTCCGTGGGGCTATCGTGAATGGTTTTTGGGGCTATCCGTCAATGGTTCGTGGGGCTATCGTGGATGGTTTTTGGGGCTATCGTGAATGGTTTTTGAGGCTATCGTGAATGGTTTTTGAGGCTATCGTGAATGGTTTTTGAGCCTATCGTGAATGGTTTTTGAGGCTATCGTGAATGGTTTTTGAGCCTATCGTGAATGTTTTTTGGGGCTATCCGTCAATGGTTTATGATGACATAATGAACACGAAAGTAGGTATTTTTCGGTTAAGAAGGTTGAAACACTGCATACCCACTCCAAATCGACAAAACACAAGCACGACGCGCGATGATCCATGACGAGTGCACGCCATATTGTCTGTTACCCAAGCATAACAAGGAAGACAAATAATGACTCGTAATATGAAAAGTTGACACTATTTTATGGAAAAAGGCATAACTTCACCTTAAAGAATCTTCCGCAATGCAGAATAGGTATGTATCAATGCTAAAATTTAAAAAAATAAACGAGTGAGAGGTGTTCGGGCCTTATCGGATAAGTACCAAGGGTGGGTTCGGACCCCATGTTCCTAAGTTCTTTACAGCTTTCACTCGAAATCTAGATTTTCTCAAAATTTCGGGATGGGCTGTAACGGCACCGGCTCCACAGAGGTGAAAGCCTAAGGATTCTAATTTCGTACGAGGAACTTGGTCCAATTTCCAAGTACGCTATATCAATCGATATAATCTGTTTCTATACATGTCTGGCAGGACTTTCTCGAATGGGGCCCTGTACAGAAATAACCTTCCTAATTTTTCAAGGAACTTTGAATCAAGCACCTCCATTGTATATATAACAGGTCTACAGACAGGTTAGTCTCGGGTAAGAATTCCAATCATGATATGCATGCTCGCTCTCTATTTTATCGAATTTTCAATTCAAATAGTTACTCATCGAATCTTGTGGACGAGATTAACGTAGGAAGAGTGGAAGAATGATGTTGAGTAAAGATCTACAACGCCAGAGGTCCCGGGTTCGATTCCTGGCCTGGGCATGTGTGATCTTTGTTTATTCCTTCATCAATATCATCACTCATCCCCATCTTCGCCATTAGCCAAAAGTAGCAGAAAAGCGAAGCAAAATAAACCAAATCAATCAATCGAGTAAAGATACAATCTCCATAAATTTGGACATCTCAGTTGCATTTGAACTCGATGTAGAGCAAAGGCTAAAACTTGCTACAACTGGCAACACTGTTTACAGGTGTTGAACCAAGCAAATATTCTTGGAGATCTGATCGAATTCTCGAGGCGACACGGCATTAGTAGGCAATGAAGTGTGAATTGGAAGCGGCCGAAAGGAAGATAGCATGGAGGTAAAAAAGAGCAGATATCGAGTTCCACTTCTAGTCATACGGAACCCAGATATCAAGCCAAACAGAGGAACATGTCACTCGATTCGCGTTTGTCCGCTCAACCTGTTCTGGATATTTGGCAACGCGGGGTCAACAACCGACTCCGGCTGTGGCAGCTCGCAGTGTAGACATCCCGCGGCGATAGCGAAGCTGGATTCCTTTCCTTTCAATGCCAAAATTATCTCAACCACCTGAAAAGGTAAATAGGACGCTCGCCCTGTCTGAAGAACGGATTTCGTCTTCCCTTTTGTTTCGTAGCAAGACAAAGCTGTCCAGCTCTTTCACTTTTCGAAACGCTTTCAAATCCTTTTTGACCACAGAATTCGATGTACAGTTCTGGCCAATGCTATCAGCTAGAAGAAAGAGGGGAACGGTAATAACTAGAGTGGAGTATGGAAAATTTCTGGAGCCGTAAAAATCTAATCTGTCCCTCATGAGCGTGTGGCCCCACCTAAAATAGTACCGGGTGATCCGTTCGAGATGTCAGAAAAGTAAACTTTTATGCACAAGAGGTTAATGTATCTATGAGCAGTTTGTTGTAAAGGATGTAGGTTTCGAATGAGTGGAGGTTTACTGTCTTGAGCTGCCTGGCGGCAGTAACATGCACGTAATACTCGAAAATTTCGAATACCATACGACATACTGTATGAGCTTTGTGCCGTGATCACCACCTTTGCTACCATGCACATTAGCGCCGCCATGCGGCTGAAGTCTTTAAACCTCCACTCATTCAAAACTTACATCCTTTCTACTTATATTACAACAAGCTGTTCGGAGAAAAGTACACTAACCTCTTGTGTATAAAGGTTTACTTTTCTGACATCTCAAACGAATCACCCGGTATATTGATTGACTGAAATGGTGCGTTAGCACTTGGGCTACTTGCACCTGTCACATTATGCAAAGTCAAGCCCCTTACCATAATTAAAATTTGAACGTGTCTCTGAAAACTAGAATTCCATTACCTAGGCTAAAAGCTGAAGCTGTAAAACGGTACTCAGGACAAAACCCAGCCCCTACACACGATTATACTGACTATAGATCCAGACGTCCGAGCTTCGTTGGCCTGCAATATTGTAGTTATATGAGTCTTATGTTATAAGTCCACTTTATGCACATAGATGGTAATTGGGACTGAACCTACAGTTTCAAGTGGGTTTCGAATCACTTTACAATGTGCCTTCACTGGGTATCGCACCCGGGGTTGTATTTTGGGTGCCCTCAGCAAACGTTGCCTGTTACACCCCTAAAAATTATATGTATTTCGATTCGTACCATAACAGGGCATGTAATGTTAATTGGACATTATAGGTTATCTGGTTCTTGTAATACTACAGCTGTTCTAACACGCCATATCGACAAACTAATATATACTGCCTCCAAGATTCCATTTTTTTCGATATCGTGACATAGACCTACTGGCTAGACCAGTGGTTCCCAACAGGTGGTGAGTGAACCCACCTAGGAGGTACAATTTGCGTTCATCTCGTATGTACCTCTAAGAAAGACAAATGTGGCTGACAAATATCTCCCAGCACAAATCAACAGCTGTGGGTCCATGGTGTGACTGAAGGTACCAAGCTGTCCGCAATTCTGTTACGATATGTCACCCACCAGTGACTGCACTGAAGTAATCATTTTGGGAGTCACCTGGGGCGCGTCAAGTATCTGAGCGCTCAGCTACTTGACGGCCAAATAAGCGTTGCTCCGCGAGCGTTGCTCACTTGATCGCTGAGCGAACTTGAACCTTGCTCGCCACAGGTTTGAGCCACAGAATATAGCGTTTTTTGTGTTTCGATCTCGTGAAGTGAAGGGAAGAAGAAGAAAACTGTATGAGGATGGCGGGGTATAGCTCGACCACAAGGAAAAAAACCTTCCGTCCAAAGCGTTCGCGCAACTTCCCTGCCGTTATCGGTGTTCGGGGCAGTGTTGCCAGGTAAGATTTGAAAAATTCGGGATATTGTTCCTTGGGAAACCAGAAGATCTGCTACAAAATCCGTTGATCTAATAGTAGTGGATGAAGGACGTTCTTGGGGGCGGAGGGGCGGCATAGTCGTGCGCACTGGGGGGGGGGGGGGTGAAGGCGAGTGGCGCGCATTGTTTACGGTGTAAACGTCACAGATACTTTTGTAACAATGGTGCTAAACCCAGCACCCTGTGTTTGGCGAAAATATACCGAAGATCTCCATTTCAGGAGTGGACATGTTTCAAACAAAAGAAAGTAAACCGCCCGAGGGAACCGACCAACATCTTTCATCTCTTCCGCATTTTCCGGTTAGAGGGTGAGTGGAAAGACCCTCAAATTTGCCCTTTCTCAGCACCGACACAAGGGGTTTGCGATGCCTCTATTATCGCGAGGAATTTTTATGACAGGAAATGGTAGAAAGTTGTGTTCACAGATGAAGCTAACGTGCCACCTTTCGTTGTCGGCGATTTTCCACAATCTTTCAAGTCGAATGCTAACAATAACAAATCAATTTGCCTTCTGCTGGTGTTCGGTGTACAGCTATCGATAGGGGTGGGCACGCGTCCTGCACCATAATGAGAAAATGCATTACGTATGTGAAATATATTTGGTGAATTAGACAGCATGTCTTCCTCAATAATTCAAGATAGCAACGCTTATGCTAGGGTGCCACCCATCCTAGATATATATACACACACACACCCACAAACACATACATATATAACATAATTTGCCCACGCTAAGAGGTCAGTGTTTCTACCTCGTAAGGAAAGGACGTTTCACTGTGTTTGCGTCACTTCATCCATTTCATCAGTTTTTCATTCATCCATATTGTCGTACTTACCCGTAGAGGCACAAAAGCGACGTAAAATAAGTAAAATAGAAATAGAGTTTAGGGTTTGATAAAATACAGCCATCTAAAACAGTAATGTAGTACAAGTAATAAAATAATGTCCTAGTACAATTGAGTAGCGTTTGACATAATTTCACAGTTCAAACAGCACTTTTCACGGCTGAGTGGAGTTCCACTCCACATCTCCCCTTCATGTTCAAATAAGATGAGCAGGAAACGTGTTTTTAAGCAGGCCGTTGGAGGTTCCAGAGCAATAGTTTATTAAGGAATTCTCCCGAGAAATCAAAAGGCCTGGCAACGCTGACGTGAGCCAGCGCGAATGTTGGTTCCCCCTGCTCTTTCTTGCACCCGCCGGCGCGATGTGCTTCTGCGCAGGTTTTTTTGCTTGTGGTTCCACTATAGCGTGGCGAGCCGCGCGTGGCGACCAACGATGACATATTTATGATGAACTGAACGGCTTGCGGTATAGCGTAATTAGAGAGGAACTTCAATTAACAGAAGGTGAGAAGCAATCTTTTTTGGATTTCTGCCTGAGACATATCAATTTTGGAACCATTAGCTGTCACGGTATCTAGTGACATGTGAAACGCAGTTCGATATAAATTATTTTTTGTTTATTGATTCATTTTATGCACAAACATGAAAGTGTGAGGTTTGATTTTATTTTGTGAATAAACTTGTATCCGACCCAGACGTCGGGAGTTGGGAGATGGGGTTTTTCTTGAGTGACAGCCGCCGCTTAGAACATGACATATTTGCGCCAACGCGGAGATAAGGAAAGATTATTTTCGCCGCTACCGGGCTTGAGTCGCAGCAGGCGTTCGAACCCATGTTCACGGATGACCAGGAAAACCAGCTGGAGCTCAAGCCTGCAACGATCGAAGACGCCTCGGTGACCGAGTTTCAAGACAATGGACACAGGTCATTCGCATCTCCTCCAAAAGCGAAGCCAAGCTACCTGAGCGTGGGTTTTCAACGGACGAATTTGAATCTCTCTTAAATACGCGGTGCTACCATCCCAGAGACAGTTTTTGACCCGGATTTCATAGAGAGAGCAGCTCCGCGCTACACTCTCGCGCGATCGTTGTTTTGTGTCCGTGAACTTTGTTTCCTTACGTACCGTGAACGAATCGCAGAGATAGAGTTACCAGTGTGCGCCTTATTTTGGTGAAGATTACGCGGTGATTTGTTTTTGCCAAGCGCGGACTACATAAGGATGGAGGGCTAAAGAAGATAGAGAAGGGGGGCGTCGCTTCCCTGACGCCTGCAACGACGCCGAAGCCAGTCAGACGACGCCAAAACCAAACACTGCCCAAAGCCCGAAGGACGCTTTCAGATCGACGTCCCAACCAAAGCCCGAAGGACGTCTTCAGAACGACGCCGATCGAAGCCCGTCACCAGAGAGAGAGATTGAAGGACGACTCCAGAACGACGCCGATCGAAGCCAGAGGGAGAGATTGAAGGACGACTCCAGAACGACGCTTCCAGAACGACGCCGAATCGAAGCCCGTCACCAGAGAGATTCCGAACCGGCGCGTGACCACGTACACCCGACGCTAGTGACAAGAGGAACGTCCGAAGTTCTGAGGAGGTGCAAGTACACCATATCGTCGCAATTATTCTTCGTCGCGATCGACCTCAGAGGACAATTTCGCCACAGAGGAACCGTGTGCAAGTCCCGCGTCCAGGAGAGATGAAGGACCACGCCATGTAGCAGAGTCTGGTACAGTATACTTCAGAGAGTCTCATGTCCATGTAAACGTGCGTCGTCAGTATCAACACCGTACAGTTAACGCCGAAGCCTCACTTATTTGCAAGTTACTCAGGAAACCCCAAACCTAACCCCCGCGTTTGACAATTTTTGGTATTGTAGTAAAAAAGGGTTATTTCATGTTCAGATGTTCTAATTTAATTGTCTGCATTCAGGGTTAGAAGCTCCATTTCATTTCTTTAATATTTAGTATAAATTGTCAAAGTGTGCTCCATTTCTTGCGTAACCGACCGCCCCGTCGCGCCATTTAATTTGTCAATAGTTGACTGATGAGTCCCTTTTAATTGTGGAAAGCGTAGTTGTTTTTATTGTAAGGTCGTGTGCGTGAAATAGTATTATTTGTTGCATAGTGGTTTTTAAGGTAATTTTTGCTCGCGCCGACGATTGATTAGTGTATTCCGGCAGCTGGAGCCAATTAAGTTTTTGCATCACCATGTAATTGAGTAGTTGTTCTCATTGGACGAGAGAGGCTTGTGTGTAATACCCCCGTCCGAGAAACTTGTATAATGTCGTGCTTACGACTCGATGCATACGTTCATTCGAACGAAAGATTTAACCACGCCGACCCAATTGTCTTAGTTAACCGCTTTCCGAGGGCTGGCACTTAAGTTAATTTAAAAGAGCACAGGAGCTGGCAGACAAATGCCCTAAATTCACATAAAGGTTTAAAAAATTAAAAGGAATGATATGTTAATGAGATCCATGATTTGTATTTATACTCCACATGTAAAAATACCTCATGTGTGTGAAAGAGAGAAGAATGAATGAGAGAGAGTTTGAGGAGGCTTTGTAAACAGTTGTTGATTGCAATATTTTTTTTGTTGTTACAATATATATTCACTTTTTTACCGTTCGTCAGTGTTGTTATTTGACGTTTTTCAGGTACCAGATATTATGCTATTAGTGTTTTATGATTGTTCGAATCTACATATCAAAGGTAAACAAAACAGTGTAACATTTCAAGGTATTAATCTCCGCCTCGCAATAGTATGACAATAAACGACCGTCTCAGTACCGAACTTGATAACTGGACCGTGAGTCACGACCGGTCTCCCGTACACATAACGACGTTTGGCCCCGTGCCGGGGTATGATTGACACGTCATTTCGGGGGCCGTGAGTGCACTCGTTACATAGCGACAAATAAATAATATTCCAGTTTTTGTAACTGCATTAAAAGTGTTGTTTATTCCAAATAATAAATATTAAATATACACCGTAGTTTGTAAAGTTGTGCAAGGGTGTGAAAATTTAAATTTCGACAGTTTTGTTCACATCAACTACTCTTATTTACATAATTAACTGCTTTTCAAACACCGAAATCTTGTTCAGTCGACGCAGTCACATTCATCACTGATTAATCAAAAGCACTGATATTTTGATCAATGAGCAAACTGCGTCAAGTAAATGATCTGTCTGCTCAACGAGCGAAAATCTTGCTCAGCGAGCGTCGCTCACATACTTGACGCGCCCATGATGTTCACAATCCAGTTCTGAGGGCGTAAATAACATTTTTGAGAGTCACAAAGCACTGTATTTTAGTTTTATATCGCTTATGTCTGTGTGACTTCAGTTATGCCATGTCAATTTCATCTTACACCATTCATTCTCATCTTTGCGATTAAGCATAAGTGGCAGAAAAGCCAAGGAAGAAAATCAAATGAATCAATCACTATATATATCTTACTTATGCAGCATTAGTGTAGGCCTGTAACTTTTGATAACTATTAAAACTGTACGTTTACCGTGTACAGGGTAACAAGCTCTGCTCCGTATAGTCATAAACGTTGCTAAATTAATCATGCAAATAAAAGTGCAACCTTACTGTACAGTCATGAAAAAAATACTTCCTCCATTAATACTAGTATAGCCTTATGGGGGAAGTTTTTCTTTCCACGACTGTACACTCAACAGCAAAAGAAATGGTATGTGAATTGTCCGTCACCATTTTCCTCCAATCTGTTGTCAAAAATACGATTATCATAAATTGAAATCAACACGTCAATAAGTAGAGGTCAATACCACCTTCTACATAATTCCATTCTTTAAAACAAAACAGGCTGTAGAATAGAAAAGAATGAAAATAACGATGGACAAGTTGTATTCTAGTATCTCCGCACAAGGGTGCGAAATCATTTAAGACTAGTGGGGGGGGGGGGGAAGATCTTAATCTACAAACCCCCTTCCCAAAAAACATACATATACATTATACGATATACATATTTATAATGTTATTAAAAATAAAAATAAATTACTAAATTAAAAATATATTATTATTACCAGAAAATAAATAAATTTGTTACTTTTAAATATATCCGATATTATAAAGTAGCAAACTACGTCCTTTACTAACTGGTTAAAGATGTTAATAAATTATGAAATAGTTGAAGTGGTTTTATTATGTGTACGTTTCTGTTTAGTTTGTGCTTTATGATAACATAAATCAATTAGATTTCATAATAATTATTGTTTTGCATTCTTGTTTTACTTCTATTGTGCGTATTGATGTAGATTTGTTAATGATCTCTTGAGAGAGAAAAAACATTGAACACTCACAACTACACTAATTTGTGTAGGTTTTCGATATTATTCTTAGTACGTATTAACACAGTATATTTGAAATTAAAAGTAATTGTTTATTTTTCCTTGTTGTAACAAAAACTCTCCCGCCCAAAAATTTTTGGTTGGGGGGATTTTTGAGGCCAAGACTGTTGGTGGGGGGGAAATCCCTATTCTCCTACAGCCTCCTGGTATTTTGTTATCTTACTAACCACTAACTTTTCTTTCTTATAACGATAGACATTTCTGTACAACACGCTGTATCCGCACGGCAGGTAATGTAATCCTAAACGTCGTCGCACGTTTTCCTGGACATTAGCACATAACGTTGTGCAAGGTGCTTTGCTTCTTAGTATACAAGCAGGTGGTGTTTATCTCACTCTCATAAGAAACAGGAAGCAGTTGGAACGATTAAGAAAAGAAAAAAAAGCGTTGCGAAATCATATTCGCGTATGTTACGGGAAAATGAATGCAAGACTAATGGGAACCAACATTTAAATTGGCTTGTTAAATTGCCCTTTGCCACGTCCCCTGCTATTGTGCTGCATAAACATTTCACAGGCACGCACCGACACAATGGTTCTTCGCCTATGACGCACGGAGGAGGGGAGGCGCGATGAAGTTTGATTTAAAATATATTTGCGTAATTAAACTGTGCAATTTTTAACATTATCATGTTAACGTTTGTTTTCCTGTAGGCTCGGGTGAGCTAAATCGTGATTGGACATTAAATTTAACATTAGGTTCTTACTACTGTACAGTGTCTCCGCCGTTAATCGAACGCGGGATCCACTGATTTATAGAAGTACAGCATTAGTCATTACAGTCTGGTAAAAGTGAATTGTCTTCTGATTCCAGATTTGATTCGCTCTGGGAGGCGCATTTCATTGGCGCAGACTACGCTTTACATTATAGCTCCAGTAACGATTAATCAAATTGTATAAAGTGTCTTTGAAAGAAAACATTGCCAAATTGTTCAAGAAAGAATATTCACACAAAACATTTCTAAACGGATCTCCTTACGGAAATTATTTGCTGGAAAAAGTCAGAATAAAAATAAAGGATGGATTTAATGGAAGGCTTCTTATTTTGTTATTCAAGCATTTAACTTTGCACAGTAATAAGGAGTTCGCGACGCTTAACTTTCATGTACAGAGAGACTTCCACACTAAAAATTTAAAAACTGCAACAGTAATATGTGGACAAAAGAAATTCAGTAGAATCAATGAGGGAACAGTGAATGTTCAGGGAAAAGTTTAAACAGAGAAGAAAATGAATTACTAATAATGAGCTATTAATTATCTTCACGTTTACGTCTAGTTATTTTTGGTCGTACTACTACTAGTAACATCAACAATCTCCTTGCCCCCTCCAAAGCAAAAAAAAAAAAATCAATTCGTATTGATTGTTTCAAACAACACAATGAATTCGGTGGTAGGCAATTAATTTGCCCATCATTATGTCTGCCACCGGCTGTAGTTTAGGATTTGAATTAATTTACTTCAGTCCACTTCCTGCATATATGGAGTCGTGACTGGACCTACAGCTTAAGGTGGGATCCGAAACATTATGTGCCTCCATCGAGTATCGAACAAGGGGGCCCTTGATTACAAGTCGACGACGTTACCACCACGCCATCAGGTAGGTCCTCTGTAGTTTAGAAACCGTAAGTGTATTGATTTACAAAATAATACATTCTTTAAAAAGCAACAGGAGGCGATAAATATATAAACAGCAGGAGGCGATAAATATATTCTTTTTAGTTCGATTACACTTTGCGAAGGGGGGAGGGGGCAGTCGCTGAGGTATGTGTCCTGAATGAATGGTGATACAATGATAAGAAGATGTCAACAATCACAAAAGTAAAAGGACAGGCAGGATGGAAGAAGAACCATGAGGAAGATTTGTCGAAGGTAAGAGTACCAAAATAAGAGTGCGTTTAAGTCCAGTTTATGCACAGATAATCTAATCGGGACTGCACCTACAGATAAAAGTGGGATCCGAACTACTATACGTGCCTCCACAGGGTATCAAACTCGGGACATCTTGATTACAAAGCGGCGACGTTGTTATCGACGAGGCCAAAAAAAAGAATTCGACCAAGGCAAAAAACCAGCAGGCCACGGCCCTACAGGTTTGTAGTGGCAGGGACGTAGGGTGCATTTTTTAAGTACGAACAACTGAAAACAAATGCCCATCTCTATTGCATGCTTATATTAACTTGTGCAGGCACTTACCTGTTACATTCGCCGTCACTTTCCGTCCAAGGCTCTTCTTGCGTCGAAGGGTGGAGGGTGCCCTGAGGATAGACGGTTTGGCCAGGTACCTCACGTTCTTCCTGGCCGACTTCCGCCTCCTCACAGGCCTCCGGCGGGGCACAGGGGACACTCCTAGGGGCACATAAGTGTCGTCTTCCGTGTCACTTTCCTCAGACACGTGATTTTCGATCACTGTCGCACCAACAACACCTGGGATCACGGAGGCGTTCACGGGTGTGGTCCAACTTATCAGAACACTTCTCGGAGGGTCGGGTTCGGTCTTGCGTTCGAAGTCTTCGATGGTCGCGTACAACCCCTCCTCGGCGCTCAACCTTTCCAGGGTGGCGACCGTGGTTTGATCCCGGATCTCCTTGACTTCATACCTCCGTTTCCTCGTCCCTCCGTCGAATTTCGGTTTTCGCTTCTCGGGGGGTACGAAGATCATGGGGTCCAACTTGAGCGATTTCAAAGATCGAGGTCTGCTCACCACCACCTGGTAGATGTCGCTTCTGTCGGTTCCCGCCTTCTTCCTTCTTCCCCGCGCCGTTCCCTTCTTTCTGCTTCTCCTTACAGAGCTCCTTTTCACCTCCTTCATCTCGGATTTCCTGACCGAGCTGGTCCTCTTGAAGTACCCCTCCCTGCTCACGCTCGGTTTCGGCTTGGACTTCTTCCGGAAGAGGTTCCTTCCGGGCCCGGAACTCTTGAAGTCCGTGAACTTTGGCATGGAGATCGAGAAAGAGAACCCGGAGTCTTTAGAGGACATGGGATCCGTGGAACCTCTCGAGGAAAGCGTCTTCGTCGAGCCCGATTTCGTCGTCTGCGTCGACGAAAGGGTCCTGTTGATGTTCGGGAGCGCCACGGGCGGGGACCTGGCGCGCTGCGGATGGTACCTGCTGTTCGGGATGGGCTTGTCCTTGATGACGCTCTCCAAGGAATGCGCCCCGCGGCCGCTACCCGTGCTGGGGTTCGAAAGGCTGTCCTCCCCGCTCGTGCACGGACGAGACGGCAGCTGTCGAGGTAGATTGCACGGCAGATCGAGACTCCTGGGTGACATCACGATGGGGGGGTCCATGTATATTCTCCCTAAGCAAGAACTGGCGGACGAATCCGACCTCTCGTCCGTCCTTGCTTCGAGGGAGGACATCGGGGATGTTGGAATCCGCTTCCTGATGAACACAGGGGAGCGATCGAACCTTAGGATCTCGACTCCAGAGGACCCCGTGGACTTCTTATCGCACGGCGACATTGACCTTTCCTGGGAGGAAGTCGTTGCTGGAAACACTAAAGGTCTTTTGATGCAATCTTCGCTTTTCATGCCACGAATCCACTGGCCGTAACCAATAACTAATGACTCGGGGCTTTCTTCCAGTTCTACCACGGGGCTCACCAGAGGCTTTTTGGTGGAATTGCACTCGGGAGGAGGCGGAGGAAGCGCTTTGGAATGACCTCCACGATCGTGGTAATGTTTTTTAATGGATATCCGCTTAAAGGAATCGCTCCTTTTGAAGGATGATTCGTTTCTCTCCTTCTTCCTCCTTCCCCCACCCATGAGGCGACGAAGGTTTTCAAGAGTGATTGGCTTCATGATAAGGGAACTGTAAACAAAAAAGGTGAAAACAACACTACAAGGCTCGTCCAATCATTGTATATTGGTTTCCAGCATAATGTCGACAATATTCCTGTCAGGAAAACTGGCGAGACGCCCGGTGAATACCCTCAGCCCTGCAACCTGGGGGCATCACAGACTCCGTAAGCAAGAAGACGTTCGGTCCACCAACTCCGTCGCCCTTCACACTCATCTTGTCCCGCACTGCACCTCAACACGCGCGCACACGTCTTCGCACATGGCCACAGCGATTCCACGATGCACATTCGAATGTTATCCGGAAGGAATCCACAGGTAGAACCACATTTCTGCTTTCCTTTACGCTTCCTCGTATCCGCGCCTTCGAGCAGAGTCGAGGAATTTCCTCCAGATCCGGTTCAAGGCACGCAAGCACACACACAACACACACGCACCGAGAACACAGCTGTTCGGACTTGCAATGTTAGAACACAAGTAACGATTGTCGCGCGAGGATGAACATCCACCGGCAACCGTAGAGCGACTGACAGGTCTTCCTGACCACAGGTAAGACGGAGCTGCGGGGAGACCGTGGCTGTTCACTCGCAACACTGCAGCGAGTCAAGCTAGGCGAGGCAGCCAACCAACAACCTTCACGCAGGCACGCCTGGATCTCCGCGGACCATCTCTCCAGCAACCTGGGCCAGCAGCAGCACCGCCTGGGGCCAATAGCACAAGGTCAACACTATTAAATGCTCAAGAGATCAAAGCCCGGGTATCGGTCTTTCCAGTTCTCCTCTACGAAACAATCCAGCCAATGTGTCACTTGGCGGAGGAGAGAGATTCGACTGACTCCAGCGAAGTGGGACGACAGCGAGGAACAATCCTCACGAATGTAGAAAGTGAAGCGGGACTCCGATAAGGAGCCGAAACGCTTTCAGGAGGGCGCCCATGCTAAAAAGGAGGCCACCGCAAGACAAGACACAATGTCTCTCTCTCGCTCGCAGCTGATGATCCTCTCGATATCTTAAGTCACAGTCCCACGGGTTTCACTTTTCCTCATCAAAGACAGAGATAGCAACATGGCAAGCCGATTGCCACATCAAGGAACGATTTATCAAACAGCGGCGTTTTTCTTTTCTTCCGTTCTTTCTCACAGCTTGCTCTCAGAACGGTACCTCACTCTGGATTGGAAGGAAAGATATACAGGCACTGGAAATAACAAATGACAATGCTGAAGTTGCTCCTTGTGCAGGAGCTTTGCTGGCTCCCTTGTATCTAATGCGAATGTATCTGGCAAAGTTTGATTCAGCTCCAGTATGGCCGAGATTAAGAATGTGTTGGGCCTCTCCCCCCTCCACCCCACACACACTAACTATGCGCCTTCATGGTACGGTGCAATGCACAGCTTTACATTTTAACCATTTTATTGATTGAATTTGTGCTTTAAGTCCACTTTATGTACAGTAAGGCTAATTGGGACTGGGCCTACAGTTTAAAGAAGGATCCGAACGAGTATGTGCGCCCATCGAGAATCGAACCGGCTGGAGCGTGATGCTGATCACAAGAATGTGTGGGGCGCCATCACTACACTCCCATGGAACGGTACAATGAATAGGGGATGGCTTTACTTTAATCCATTACCTGAGCATAACTGTTATCCACTTTAAATCACCTATTTTCTTGCTTTAAGATGCGGCAGATACGAGATATAAAAAGTGGCATATATGAACTTTAATGTTCCAAGTGTAAATGCTTCTCAGTAAACGAGAGGCATTGGTAAGCTTTGTCCATTTTAGATAAAAGCCACACAAAGTATATCTGTAGGTTTATTCTTGGAGGGCGCCTTGGTAAATCCGAGATAGTGTTTCCTCCCCCCTCGAAATGTCAAGTTGTTGACGATACATACATGAGGTGGTATAATCGAAAAACAATACCAAATATAGTCAGCTATCGAACAATCTACCGAGATAAACACGATGGCGGGCAATAAAAGGCAGAAAAGTTTACTGAAACTTGCAAATCCGGCGTTGTTCAGGTGTATTAGGACTTTAGGAGAGTTTAATGATTAATTGTGTCTTGTTATACTCCGACAATAAGAAGTAACAACCCCTAATTTAACTTTTCTAAAGTCTCCCAGCATCCTGTTTTATTTTTACAAACTTTTCTATTCCCAAGTTGAATCCTCGCAACCAAGGGCGCCCGCAGGATTTTTTCTCAGGGGGGGCAGGGTCATAGAAACTTTTATTATTATTATTACTGCTTTTATTGTTGCTATTATTTTTGTTATTATTACTATTATTACTACTACTTAGGTATGTTTTTAAAAAAATTACAGACATTTGTATTTTCCGTATTCTGTATATCTATATAGGCCTACAATTTGCATAACTGTACACTGACAAAAATCTGTTTTTTATAGTTAGATAATTAAGTGTAAAATAAACTAAGCTTAAATGTCACCCTACTTCAAATAATAATAATAATTGCTATAACAAATGGCCTGTAAGTCACAGAAAACAATATTCTTTGTTATAAAATATCGCTACAATTTCAAAATTCGTATTACATTAACTCTTTCCAGAAATCTCAGGTGGGGGAAGTGGCCCCCTGGCCTCTCCCTGCGGGCGCCCTTGCTCGCAACGAAACTGTGAAATTTTGCAAAAGTTAGTTTCTAGTGTTTCTTTATTTACCGATAGGCAAAACGGGACTAGATTTGGTTTAATGTGAGATCTGCATTGGTGAAATGCACCCAAGCTAGGAATAGAAACCAAAACAAGATGAGAATGATCCGAAAACTGATGAAACGCAGAGAGCGAGAGAGACAATCTTACTCTGCTCATCTTGCTCCCTCGTCCTCTCTTTCTGTTTCTCTTCGTGATAAGGTCTCCCCGATGGCGCAGTGGTAGCGTCGTCGCCTTGTAATCAAGGGATCCCGGGGTCGATACCCGGTGGAGGCACATAGTAGTTCGGATCCCACTTTAAACTGTAGGTCCAGTCTCGATCAGCCTTACTGTGCACGAAGTGGACTTAAAACGCCAAATCAACCAACCAATCTTCGTGATAAGTGGCCAAGGAGAGAGATACGTTCCTCCACTTCCTTCCCGCTGATAAAGTAAAGACAGAGAAAGAAGACTGATAGAAAACACCGTTCTCCTTTTTACTCTCTTTATCTTTCTCTGCTTAGCTTAGAAAATGAGATTACCTCATTTCTAGTACAGACAAGCTTATGAAAAGACAAACAAGGTAATTTTGATACAATTCTATGGTTTTACAGAACACACAATCCGTTTCACCCAAAAGGGCCGACTTCCCGATGGCGGAGTGGTAGCGTCGTCGCCCGTCGCCTTGTAATCAAGGGGTCCCGGGTTCGATACCCGGTGGAGGCACATAGTAATTGAAATCCCACTTTAAACTGTAGGTCTAGTCCCGATCAGCCTTACTGTGATAAAATAAGTCCTCACTTGAATCAAATGATGCACTTTGGTGTTGCTTTCACGACATACAAAAATGCACCCAAATGCATCAAATGTGAATCTGATTCCTTGAAGAAACCATAAAACATACTTGAATCAATCGATGCATTCTGGTGCATCAATCGATATGATGCATTTAGTTCTCTGAGTGTATTCTTTGTGAGTGTCCCTTCATCATATCATCGCCATCCTCGTCTTCGCGACTGCTCAAAATTGGCAGAAAAGTGAAGTTAAATAAACCAAATCAATCAATCAATTTCATAACCTTTACATCTTCATCTTCGCGATTAGCCAAAAGTGACAGAAAACTGATGTAAAATTAGATAAATCAAATGGAAAAGTCTTGCGCCCGAAACCTAGTCGGGGCACACATTTTCAGTATTTGGGTCCACGTAAAACTACATTGTCGTAAATACCTTGTGTATCTCTAGAATGAAGGATCGCATTGAGCGGTTTGACATTCTGCGTGGGTGTCATCCACCTTCCTCGATACGGCACCAAAACAAGTTGTTGCCAGGACAAAACCGTTTAACCCGCGTCGAACAGGTTCAGCTCTATAAGGTACACAAAGCCATTAAGTGTTGCGAGATTACGTTCGGTTACTTTCACCGATGTTACTTGCACTTTCACCCAGGGAGAGGAGGACTTTTAATAAGCAGTTGTGGTACCATTGTTCTGCAGTGATCTCTTGGTTAATTTAACATCGATTATTTCCACTCCGTTACGCCTACAGATAATCAAACTTTGATGAACAACGATGGTCTTCTAATAGCTTTGAAGGGAAAAGTTGAATTGAGGAAGTTTATTGCGCTTATTTTACATTCCGTATATCTACAGCTGGATTATACGGGACTCTCAGGAACGTAAGAATTATTAGTGTTTGTTTAGGGGCATGGACGTCCGCAGAATTTTTCGAAGGGGGATAGACAAACCCCCAGAAATCACTGCTTCGGTTTGAAGTTATCGCATTCCTGCAACGCAAATTTTCCAGGGTTCGAATCACGGCCTGAGGACGTGTGTTTGCTGTGAGTTAATTCCTTTCATCAGATCATAACTCATCCTCATCTTTTGTTTTTAAAAAATATATATTTTCCAATTTTTAATATTTTTCACAATTAAAAATACAAAGATAAATTGAAACAAAGCGATTAGCCAAGAGATGCAAAAAAGCGACGCTGCACAATAAAAATCAAATCAAATTAACGCAAATTGCTGTGACGAAAGTAAAAAGTGTGAAATATACCAATGTTAGGTTGACGTTTGTTTTCCGGGTGGAAACAACCCACCTGCTCTCCGTCCCAACGCTCTTGTTTGGGGGATGCCGTCCATTCCTGTACTTTGGAGCAGCGAATTATTTACACACCCTCCAAGATCTTTTCCAACTATCCCCCATTAAGCATTTCACAAAGTTTATACTGTCCTACAAACCACCTTATACTCCCTGATGGAATACAGCGAGATAGTTGTGGTGTGAGAGATTTGCAATCGTTTGAAACGATACTAGATTTAGGAAGAAGCAAAGCTTTAAAATGTAACTCAAATATTTGTTACAAATGTGACTACAATTTTGGATGAATTCGACTTTTCCGTTGTCATGGAAACTTGGATCTATTGATGGAGAATCCCTGGCACATAAAAGCATACTAGTCAATTCGATAAATCAAGTGGAATAATACATTATAAACTTACCACACTCAAAGATAAAGCTGCAGTTGTACAGTGTCATCGCTTACCTGTAAAGAAAAAAAAAGAAACTATGAGATCTAGGTTGTTAAAATAGAATGCAAATTTCACAAAAAATAAATTAATACAAAATCACTTACTATTCTTGCAAGAACAGAACTGAAAATATACATATATTTACTCCCTTTCCTATTGTTAACATAACTACTGTCGATGGCTTTCCTTGTATGGAGCTTTTTACTCTATGCTGTTATATAATACTTTGTTGTCGACCTGTTTAACGTGCTATACGACATCTTTTAGAAAGGGACAAGAAGAAATTATATTAAGTTCATTCTTATCCACAGGGGATACAAATAGAACACACAGTTTAAAATACATTCTGAATTGCTGAAAATTTATCCATCCCGGTAATTAAACTCGTGACTACTTGATTGTGAGGCAATATCGTTAATAACTACATATTGCAGGCTCGGTGCCGAATGCGTTAAATGGACGGCGCCAGAGTTCCCGGGTTCGGGTCCCGGCATGGGTGTCCTTTGTGAGTGTCCCTTTCTCGTCGTGATTAGCCAAAAGTGGATGAACAGCGGCTTAAGTAACAAAAATACAAACTACAAATAATGATATATCAGTGTTCTATTGTCGTCGTTTTCTTTATATAGGTTGTCTTATTTGCACAAAGAAATATCTATTTCAATCTGAAAAATTGCTTATCAATTTCAGATATAGCCTATCATTTAGAGTTTGTGTCGGATATATGAGTTTTATTTAATATTACTTTCCATTTCCTCTTTCAGAACTTTTAAATTGAGTTCAGTGTTTCTTGACAATCTGCATCTAATTCCTTTCCTGCTGTTTTAGATCTCTTTCGCACTTTTAGTGTTTTGTAGAAGTACACATTTCTTACCTTTAGTTTAATATTTCCGTCATAGATATCGAAATGCATCAAATCAAGGTTTATGCACTTTTTGTGCATCACTATATTTTTGGTATCTTTGAAATTATCATTCAGTGTGTAGCTGGAATCAACATGCCTGTGTCAATTGACACTCATTTAGGTTCTGTGTCCATTTTCCGAATTTGTAAGCTTCTTTATATGTGCCCTTCTTTCGTTTTAAAGGTTCTGTTTTCTTTTGCTGTGTCTTTTTTAAAACGAATTTACACGCTTCTTTATGTGTGTCCTTTCATTTTTACATTTTTTTTCGTTTTGAAGGTTCTCTATTTTCCCGAATTGGCGCTTCTTTATAAGTGCCCTTCTTTCATTGTAGTTTTCTTTTTTCGTTTTAAAAGTATATATTCGTTTTTTAATGAGTTGGCATCCACAACTCTCTCTTTTCTCCTGTTCGTGTCGATGAATCCGTCCCATGACAAGCACAAAGGGACAGCCGTCAACGACTTCACACCGATCCTGGGGAATAAAACGTGTGCTGTTTTGCGCTGGCGTATCCCGTTACGGAAATACCATGAAACGCCCCTTGGGAGATGACGAAACGATAATCCTTGATGGACGCAACAGTCATGATGTAAGCAATCGCTGACTGAAAGATTCTCACCAAGCACGATACGAAATATTTCAAGTAGAACTACAGAATGACTTTTGCATCTCTTTTTTTATTAGATTTCGACATTCCAGTTAGCATAAAGGATAAGGCTATGTATGCCCTTGTAATCACCGAGTCCCATGGTTCGATTCCCTTTCGTGGTACACTTTGCGATTTAACATAAAAACTGTAAATTGTCTGACTGTATTAAACAATAACTTTAAATTTCGTGACTCTATACATAAGAAATGTAAATATTCCGACCTCGTATACATAAAACTAAATTTTGTGGCTTTATATATATAATCTCTAAATTTTATTTTATTACACACAAAACCAAATTTTCTTATTTTATTGCACATAAAAAGTGTGTGTGTTGTGATTTTATTATACATAAGAACTTATTTTGGAATTTTATTACATATAAAATCGGTAAATATTGTGATTTTATTACACAAAAAAGACTAACACATCTACCTATCACTTTGCCATCTACAAGCAAGCAAGAAGGAATGATCCGGTTTATCTTATTGAAGTACAATGAGTGGGAAATGGGTGACTTGTGCCAGTCTCTGTAGTGTAGCGATTTCGATGTGTTCAGTTCGAATCCTGGGTAAGGCATGAACAATTATTTGATCTGTAAGTTAATCGTGCATTCAACACGTATTCATATTCTTCGGCGTGAGTAAGAGGTAGCACAATCACGCATGATGCATTTCACACACCACCATTCTAACTGAAGTATTTCGGTGATTTTTCATCGGCCACTCCAGGTGAACGTTGATGCGTAACACCGTTGACGACAACGTTGACGGAAAATATCTAATTGTATTTCTTTCCCTCTACCTGTCTATCAAGGCTTCTCCGTCGCGGTTACGAATTAGTACAGACAGGAGACGTGATATAAGTCATCACAATTCGTTGAATGATATGATACCCTTGAACGATAGGCAAAACAGTTGACACTCTTGTTTTACAAGGTTGCATAACATAAAGGATACTAAGCTCTGTCTGTAGTCTTCTATGGTATTGGGTGGTCTGTCCTGGCCTGGGCTTGAGGTGTTCCTTCACCACATCCGTCTAGTTATCATTGATCCTCATCTTCGCAATTAGTCGAAAAGAGGACCACGTCTAAAAAAATGATAACCACATTCTTATTACGTGATCCAGATGTGGTCTTATTAATCAATGATAGGAAGTTTATATATTGGAGTAAAAAGAAATGCAAGTTCCAATTTGGCCGTGAAAATGCGTTAAATTTTAGGTGTGATTATATTTCACATGATATGGTAATAATCAGAGGACATGATATGGTAATAATCAGAGGTGTTCACCATCCCGAGAGCGGTCTCATGAGGGCAGACCTAACCATCATCCTCCGTAACCATCATACTCCATGATACAAAGGGTTACAAGAGAAAACGTTCCTACAGAACTTGGCTTCCCATAATATATCAATTTATCATTATATAATTTCATTTTATACATCGAAACTAGAGTATTTACATTTTGGAGGGTGGGCAAGCTTGATTTTGGTTGGGCTATGGGCACTCTGACCATGCTAGATAGTAGGGATGGACCGATAAGAAATTTTGGCCAATACCGATAACCGATATTCCAACGATCCAATATAAAATTGTCCTTGAAGAACCTGAATGGTGCATTGACCTGCTAAATAAATCTATGTTACAAGATGACTTCAGTACAAAAGAAGCTGCATATTTAGACATTAACTTCAAAAAGAAAGCAGGGCACGGAGATGTTCATATCCATAAAAATTGTTAACAAAATGGCGGAATTTTTAACTAAATTATAAGATATTTATAGATATGTAGTTAATTTTACCGACACATCGATATGCGTATATCGGGCGATATCGATAGAATATCCTACTAGATAGTTTGGCAAAATCTCGGAACGATTCCGCGATCAGCGAGCCCATGCGGTTTGCTGTGCTTGCATGCACGACGTCAATGGTCTATCCAATGGGCGTTGGAAGAATGAGATGCACTTTCATTTTCAGAGGGAAACCGGTATTGAATTGCTTCTCCAGAATGCACAGCAGCCGAGCCAAGAAACATCGGCCCATTGCCCCCTGGGAAAGGAGTTTGTTTGCCTCCATCCAGCACACACGGTGCTCAAAAACTGCAAGACTGTCGAAGCCATCTGCATAAAACGCTCATTGTTGTCCCATTCCTTGCATGAATAAAACATCCCCCCCACGTAAATAACGCCAAGTCCCCCAAGCCGTTATTGTTACCTTGTGCTGAGCTGACTCTTGAATTTACGACCTAAAACAACCGCCATGATTTAGCGTCGTTAAAGACAATAGCGGAAACTTGTAATTAAAGGTTCATCTCTTGACGGTTTTTATATATTCTTGCGCTGCTTGATGCTCACGTGTTCCCAGAAATTCCACTTTTTTCCATCTTGAACCTTTCATTTTACTCTTGCTCTCCCAGCATTCCCAGAAGAATTTGCTCAGTCGTTCATTCCCTCTTCTCGGGAACAAATTATCGACAATGTCTCAATTTCAGGTAAAGAACGAATGGATATTTATTAAACAATTAGGTGATAAAAACGGAAAATAATAACATTGTCAACTCAAAACAGGACATAAATTCAACACTTCTCTTCAGTCTTCTTGCTAAGGTAAACAAACTGCAAAAGAAAAATATGCACAGTTTAGGGCAATGACTCCATAAGTCATGATAATTTTAAAAAAAACATGTATGCGGAAAGTGATGTTCAATAATATCATTATAAGGTTGTAACATAATGTTTTGTGTGCTGAAACTGTTATTAAACTATATGCCACAAAATAAAATCTTTTTTTGTTCCCCAGTGTAGGGTCAAGTGCCCATATTTCGGATAGGTTCATAATTTCGGATACCAAGAAATTTCCACCTTAGAACAGCGGCGCCGAAGTGCAGATAGTGCCAACTAACACGCTACTTCGTCCCCCAGTTTCACCCTTGTACGTGACCTTGAGCAATGTTTCTTTAGTGTGTGGCTGATATTTCTGACTTTTCCGGAGTTTTGATGTAATATTTCACCATCCAAACTTAAGGCCTACAACTAGAAGATTAGTGTTTACTCACTTCTGTCTGAATTTTATATAATCTTGAGAGATTCAGCAAACATTATTACGTAGTTTCAGTCACATTATTTCAAAGGGAAACGCACAGAATCGCCATATTGAATATGCGACTGGGTTTCCTAATTTCGGATGCTACACGGGTACGTAATTTCGACTATCCGAAATTGTGCACCCTTTCCAAATACTCATTAGTAATCCTATCCGAAATTAGGAAATACCCTATCCGACATTAGGCAACCTTTTTGTCAGACTAAAAATATGCATACAATTCTTTGTTTCATAAAATATACCAAGTATTTCTTATATATGTTAATATAACTTTCAGAAACATTAATAAATATATGTTCAATGTTTATCAACACATTTATGGCTTATTTTGTTTACATTTAGGTACTGAAAATCTAATTTGAAATTAAGTATCCGAAGTATGGGCACTTGACCCTAATAGTTTAAGAATGGTCTCAATGGTCTGATCCCAACCACCAAGGTTTCTGGCGACGCCAGACAAAGTAAAATAAATAACTTTCTTTCATACATTAACGGACTGAAAATGAAGATAAAATTAGCTCCCAGAAATTCGGAGCACGGACAATTTGCCACCATTTATTTTAATGCAATGTTCACGTGTTGAATTAAGGAGTGACCATGTTCATCGATAGAAAAGATACCCAGGTGGTCTACCTGACCATTATACATCCCATCGAGTTTAGATGCAAATATATTAAATATGAAAAAAAAAAAATATGTACATATATGTACTCTAAAATGCTCTATTTGGAATGAAAGGTTAACATTTCACTAATTGCATCTAAAAATGTTAGAAGAAAAGCGTGCAATTACAAAATTATCCGGAAAATCCTTATAAAAGTTGTTTAAAATTCAAAAATCTACCTCTCTCGACTCGACTTTCATAAACTTACCCTAGGTATTCATTTGTTTTGTATGTATCCATATTTTCCTTCAGTGGTCTGGTAAGAAACTGTGAAAATTGTCCGGTATACGAGAAATTAAAAGAAAACAAACAAAATTCGTGGGTCATTAAAACCTTGTGAACTGTGAGAGAGCAGTGTGTACGAGATCATCTGAAGATAATAAAGGTTGTTGGCGGATGGATGGGAGGAGGAGGGGGGGGGGGGGCAGGAGCAAAAACGAAGGAAAAAGGAGTGACTGATTAATGATACACTACATTAGCACATGAATGATGCGTTTCTGCCAGCCTATCCAATCTGCAATATTCGCTCCAGCCATTGCCACTTGCTGTGCAGTTCAGAGGCGTGGAAGTAGGGGGAAGGGGGTGCTCTCAAGGTTTCAACACGGCTTCAAGTTTCCAGGTAAACGAGATGTTGAACTTTGGCATCTTGACGTCTTCATCTTTCCCCAACAAGCAACGCGTGGAATTTCCAAAATTATGGAGTGATTTCTCTTCGGAAACCATAATAGTAGATCGTCAGCGTCGATTTGGCAACCCCGCTGTCACGCGCACCTCAAGGCGTTTAGCTGAGGAAACCCGTCTTGGCAGAGCGACGTTGCCACATTTCGCGAGGTCGGTCATTTGCATCTGGGCATGAAATCCAACGCCCATGGCGGTTAAGAACTGCAGATGCGGTCCACGCCTCTGCCTCTCTCTCTATTCATCTTGAGGAAACGTCTGAAAATGACACTGGAGAAACGATATTTATCTTTACTGAGGGCAAACCACCATTTGTCTTATAAGAAGGGACGAAGTTTTCGTCCAATTTTTCCCTAAATTTCGATGTTATTTTTTATTACAATTCGGTGTTATTTTGGCGGTTTATGGGAAAATTCGGTATTATTAATTTAAAATCAATGTTATTTTTATATGCGTTTTTACTGCTTCTTCTATGCTTAAGACTTTAGCATTGCTTTAGTTCTGGAAAATTGAGAAAAAGTTTAGTTATAATGACAAAAAAAAAAAAATAAGGCTAATCTTTGTGAGAAATGATCAAATTTCTTGCATTTGGAAAATATTTCATCTTATTGGCCACTAAATATGCAAGAAACACTAAACCACCAAACACCAATAAATGAAGTGTGACAATTTCTTTCGAATCGAACTTTAACCGGCTAACCTAGACATAACAGTACTCTTGGCGCTTCAGGTATCTCTTTGAACAGAAGTGTTATCCCCAGTTTGTATTGCATATTTCGCTCCGTTTTTCGCGTTAAAGTGCAAAATTCAGTATTATTTTGAAATATGGCATAATTCACGTTATTTCGCGATACGGAAACTACGAAAACTTTCCGCTTCAACCTAATCAAATACAATTTAAACATTTTATTGTGCTTCCTTCAAATTTTCGGTGTTAAAGAGTTAAAACGAAAAATTTACGTCCCTACTCATGAGTATAATTTCCTTACTCCGAGAGTTGACACTCACTCCTGTAGTTGCTTCTCATTCGAAAATAATTTGGTTCAAACATATACATTACAGTCCATATTCTACTAGTTTCTTTGTTATTATTGCGACGAAGATTAATTGTACGCTATTATTCTCTAGTATGAACTTTGAAGAACCTCAGAGTTAGTGACTCCCTAAAAAAAACAAGAAAAAGTTGATAAATAAATGCTCTCTCAGCCAAAATATGCATTTCGGTATGGTATTTCACGTATATTAAATACCACCAGAAAATATCCTCCTTCTTCTGTAATTGTTGTCTGGCGTCGTCACCCCCCTCCCCCGGATATTACCAGAACAAATTCCCTGACTTTTCCAGATATTTTCAATTGACTGACTGACTGAACGAATTAGGTTATTTTATGTTGCTTTTCCGCCACTTTTGGCTAATTGCGAAGATGAGGAGTAATGATACGATGAAAATGATGAATGGGCCCAGAATTGGTGGTTCGGATCCCGATTGAAACTGCAGGCCCAATTCCGATTAGCCTTTCTGTACATAAAGTGAACTTAAAAACAAACTCAACAAAACTCATCATCAAAGCATTGACTCTGGTTGCAACTGGCACATTTTTTTTAAAAGTACTTCTTTTTATACACGAACACCAGACGCAGTAATTTAGCGTATGTAAATAAATGGAAAAACGCATATTCTTAGCTTATACAGTAGCTAATTGTATATATTTCATAATTTCTCCAGATTTCTGGATATTTTATGAAATTTCTTGACTTTTTCAGGCATAGGTCGATTTTCCGTAAGGGCGTATGAGGTGTCTCTCCCCCCTTCTCAATACCTAGAGAACCAAGTGCATTGATATAAAGTCGGGACATAATTTAATGATTCTGTAGCAGAAGCTTAGCGGAGAAAAAAGAATGTTCAATAGTCCTCGATCCTTAATCTGAGGCATATCGTGCCATTATTCTAAGAACCGAGTCTGTATTTCTCGCTACATTTCTACAATATTACTCCTTTGGCATATGCGAACGGTAGTGTTCCCTATGTGTAAGGTTCTGGATCAAGACAACCTATTTAAAGTTTATAGGCAGAATGAACTTGCAGACGATCCAATAAAACTTAGGTTCCGAGTTTAACTCCCATTTTTTATGGTGATTTAAGCGTTCCTATAGAGGATTTTCGAGCTGATATTAGATTAAAACCTGACACAACTCATATATATTCAAGAGATCATACAATGTGCCATATGGAATTAGCGATAAAGTAAAATCAGAATTGGATAAATTGATAGAAAATGGAATTAATGAACGAGTCGACACCAGTGAAAGGGCCAGTCCGATGGTTGTCATCAAAAAGAATAATGGGGTTTTGCGTATTGCTTGGAATTGAACAAATATGTAGAAAATGCTTCTTATCATCTACCCCAGTAGATATTTACAAGAAAGCGAGGGAAAGTAATTTATTTGTTAGTTTGGATTTGCAAAAAGCGTATTGGCAATCAGCTTCGAGTGAAAAGGCAAAAAACTTGATGGTAATGTATAGGGGGCGGATTTTTTAATATTTGCATGTTTTTTTTTATCCCTTGGGGAAAATTCATATGCTTTCAACAGATTAATTCATTTTACTTGATTGGGAGCACCCTGACAAAGTTTTATAAGGCATGTAAAGGCATTTTTGAGGGGGTTACTGCATATTTTAGCTTAATGCGCATGTCCTTTGCTCATTTAATGCAATAGTTTACTTCAAGATCGCCTCTAACAGGTTCTTGTCCTTTGTGGCAAGAGTAATCTACATCGCTGTAGTTGGTTCAAGTGTATTCCATAGCTGGAAACTTTAGATGTTGCAAACATAACATCAAGAAAACCAACCTCCCCTCCGATCATCTACAAATCAAAAAGAAATGAGCCACAGTTCCAGGTGCCAGTGGCAGCAGCAGGGTGGCATTATTTGTTGGTTAGCTTTTGATACGTTATCTTCGTAAATCTGCGGGAGTGCCTGTGCCTGAGTGGTATTTGTTTAGGGTGGCTTCCGATTGCAAATGTCCATCTCTTGGGGAGGGGGGGATGCTACATACAGTAACGGCGATCAAGGGGATGGTGGGGGCATGAGGGAGTTGACCCCCTCATACTCATCACCGGCATGTTTTTCTCCCGCAATATGGCTTCTGTTAAGTTTTGTCTACCAAGAAAAAGTAAACTATCCTTACTCCTCCAGTTTTGGCACCCAATCGCCGCTACTGGCTACATATACAGTGCGTTTCTTTCCCCTGTGGGCGCCTGACGACGGCAGGCTTGGCGGCCGCCCAGACGCCAACTCCCGTCAAATCGCGTTCGATATATCCGCTATGGAAACCGCTAGCTTCGAAATGACTTGAAGTTCTCATAATTATAGTTACGTACAATTACATTCAAAATAAGCACGTTAATTGTCACGGGGGGGGGGGGGGGGGGGTTGGAAATGTTGTCCTCGTGCAATTTGCCATCAAATGCCTTTCCTTGTTCTTTGGCCACATAATGTAGGCGTTTATGTTTAAAACCCGTTTCGTGACTTTTCTGATTGGTATTCATTGATTGATTGATTTAGTTCGTGTTTTAAGTCCACTTTATGCACAGTAAGGCTAATCGGGACTTGACATACAGTGTAAAGTGGGATCGGAACCACTATGTGCCTGAGTGAGTGGTATTCATGTTTCACAGGTATAGTGTTCCTTTGTGACTGTTTTAGTCACAAGTGCTTCTTTCGAAGCTTATACTTCCAAAGAATTTACTGGAATCTCCCTTTCCTGACCTGGAAATATTTAAAACAGTACAGCGCGTACTATTCTCCACCAACTAAAAGAACGAAGTGAATGTAAATAAAAGCATTTGACTTTGGATATCCTGACTTGATTCCATAATTCTGACATCGGCTCATTTTAGTTACAGAAGGTAGCTACATGAAATCAACTCCCACCCTGCTTTAGTATAGAAGTTCTCGGGCTATGTGCATCTGTTTATATCCACTCCCTGCTTGCGGTGGACGGACGATTTGTCAAGCCTAGTCTGAGCACTTAGTATTAAATTAATATCTTAGGTATCAGAATACCTTTTTGTGGTTCACATGGAAATTTTCATATAATATTATTGTGACGCACCTAACTTCCTACCCTCCGTCATTGCCACAGTGAACAAGCATGGGTCCCTCCTTCCATGTCGTAAGGACTAAGCACAGCGTCGTCACAGTTTGGAATCGTTTTCTGTTGCGGGGAGGAACTGGTTCATTCTTCGAATATCTGGCGACTTTTTTTCGAAATCAGAACACAGCCATGACATCCAAAGTCAACGTTGAAAAAGGATGCTTCTTTGCGTTCTGATTTATATGGCTATTACCACTTTTGCCCATGTATTCCCTATATATAAGAATAATATTACAGTAGAAAATTGGTCCTTTTAGTTTGGGCCCAAGATTTCAAGGCTTTGTAAACCCTGTGCAACAGAGTAGTTCAACCATATTCTTTGACTGCGTAAGACTAGTTGTTGTGGGTATCTTTGCAACTTTATTAATTTCTTTTACAAATTTTGCAAGTAAGGGAGAGTATTTTTAGGCTACAGCCGCATTGCGCACACTTTTCCGGTTTTATGAGTGGTATCTGATAAGCCGTTGACAAGCTGTCACAATGAACAGGATTGCGCACAAAAAAAGATGGCGATGTTGTCAGATGTAAAATGTTCTCAAGCAGTTCTCACTTCTGTTGTTTGTTTGTGTGTGTAGACTTACACGTGTTTTTGCTGGAAGGGTAGCATTAGATAGGCATAGAGCATGAACCTGATTGGTGGACTAGAATGTAATGGTCGGTGTATCTCCGTATTTATACCGAAGGTCACGAGCTTCGATTGACAGAAGTGTTTGTTGTGCAGTCATTACCCTAACCTAACTTTTGAGTTTGAGTAAATTGGAATGAAAATTGTTTCTTGAAAACATCAATAGTGACTTACTGTATTATGTAAATTGGTATGAAAATTGTATCTTGACTTGCTACATTTACTGGTCAAATTATATTTTTTATTTAATCCTTAAGAGATTTACTATTTTATTTCTAATTTCTCTCTCTCTTCTTGTCTAAAGAAAAAAACAGTTTTGCGCACAGACTTGAAAGCTATCAAAGTGGCAACGTTCGATCACAATCTGTGCGCAAAACAAGTCAGTGAGATTTGTGTGCAATTCTGGATCTAAAGTGTGCGCAATTCGGTTGCGGCGTATTTTTATCGTTAATAACAAATACATAATGATCCTGTTATCTGGGATTATCACCTAAAATAAGCCCCAGCAACGGGTCGTAAATTTCTGCATTGTAAACAGTCTTTATCCGTAAAAATACAAATTAAATAAATACATTTTTCTTCACTATCAATGATGAGCAATTACATTAAGCCCACTACACTGGAAATATGGGTCCATGGGTGGGTCTGAGAACTGCTTCAAATCCTTGAAGTAGCATAAAGAATACATAGATTGTTACACACAAATTTAGGACATATTTTTAAAATTTATAGTGCATATTTTGATCGTTTTTAATGCATATTTTCATGCAGATGTTCCCCTAGTAATGAACACGCCATAGCTTCCAATTTTCTCGGGTAATATATACCGTATAGTCCATTTAGGTGCTTGACCGATCTCAGCCCCACATACGACACCCGATCTGCGGACATTGTGCAACACCAATTTTTACTTTTGTCAGGAAATGCACGAAATTCATTAAAAATACAAAATATTCCTCCTATTTTAGAAATACTTCTAATTGTGAGGAAAATAAAGAATTGTTTCAAACAAGCAATGAATGCTGTCCAGTGTGTTCCCTTCAGTCCAGCAACCGGTCCTCGTGCATCACATTATCTGACATAGCGCCACAACTCTAGCGAGAAGCAATTTGCAGTATTTCTCCAGAGGGCGGCACACTACTGAATACCTATCTTTATTTTACCCTCATTTGTAAGCACCCTACTCCATCGCATAACAGCGCATACGCGTCATCAACCTCTAGATCTCCCGACGCATTAATTGCAGACCTCAAAAAAGTTGCGAAACCGGGTTGCAAAATTTTTTTGGCAAATGCAATGGCAGTCGAGCAGCTTCTTGTGTACATACTCTGTGCACTTCCGCCGAGAATTCAGTTCCATCCTGCAGTCAGAACTTGTTAAAGGAAATTCAAGAGCAGGTGAAAGAAATTCAAAACCACTTACTATCTCCCTTTTGAAGGGAGATACTTCCTGACAGTCTCTTTTATAGAAGCAATATAGACGTTTTACACAGCGGCCAACAGTCTCGTGTGAAAGAAAATTATGGTATCCAAGACACAAAAGCGGGGTGAGCCCCGGAAGATGCCCGCCTCTACCCGCATACATTCGAGGGAATGCGTTTAATTTTGGTACCTAAAAAGACCAGAACGTCTTTTCCACGGAATATCGGTTCCCCCGTTTTCATTTCCTCGTGACTTTATTTGGTGCAAAGATTACATTTAAATACATTCCTGCAAGTTACAATGTAATTCGTAGAATCTGGTACCGGGGTTGTTCGGTAGCCCCGAACAAACCCGGTTTACAAAGTTCGTCAATATGATATTTGTTTTGTGGTCGTTTTCTTAGGTATTTAGTGTGTGTTTCACTACGTCTATTTGACTGAGATAGTGTTAGGAGTTGTGTGGGTAGATGCGACGTTGTGTGGACGTGTTCACATGTTGTATTATTGTTTGGTGAGTGATGTAGTTTTTGTTTATGTGTAAGTGTGAGAAGGGAGAAGAAGTTAATCAAGTGAGAGGGTTAAGAGTTTGGATTTTGACTAAAGTATGAAGTGTGATAGTAGTGTCACATATAAGGGAGATATATGTTGTTTGAGTGTCTTTAGGTAGGGGGGAATGGTATATTGAGAGCGCGTGGTGATAGAAGAATAGTATTTAATAGAAGTGGCTAAGTTAAACAGTTCGAGGCAAGAGAGGTAGCTAAAGTGAGACACGCGAAAACTACAATAAAAAGAAACCAATTTTTTTACCAATCTGAACACCCACTCAAACCGTAAGCCAGTGTTACATTAATGGAAATTATTAATACATTTTTCCGAATTGTCCATCATTGCACAAACCATCCGCTTGGCGCCACTAGTACTTTTCGGATTTAATATTCCAGATTTATCTATCAGAGAAGCCAGCGTGCTTGCTTATTTTTCCGACCAAAAGCAACGTGAAAACAAAGAGGAAAAAAACAAAAAAACTAATATATATGGCCAATACATAAATGGTTACGAATTTACTGAACTGTATGTCAAGAAGAATATCAAATATGGGAACGAATGCACAACGGTTTCGTAAAATCATATATATTAATTTATTTTTTAATATATCGATAACGACTCTCAGTTAAAACGTTCATTAATTTTACAAGAATGAAGGAAAACGGAATAAAATAAATATGTCGATGGTAATAGGATCATAACAGAAACGCTTCACGAAAGTGTAACCTATGAAGGAAGACAACTGCTAATACATGTTGCATTAGCCCTGGTCACTCGATACACATGACCCAACAGAGAATCCTCATCCAACACACCATTATGATCCGTCTTTCTGCGCATGTGTAGAAACTTAGAGCGCACGTTCCTGCGCATCCTCTAACTGATGTTGAAGAACTGCTCCCACACACAGTCTCATTCTACGCATGCGCAGTAAGCTACAGCAGAGTCGCCGTTCTAACCGGTGTGCAATCACAGCGCCGAACGGTTATTGACAAAATCCTGTTTCCCTAATGGCTGCCTTGGGAAGGGGGAATTTTAACGTTGTCAGCTCTTGCCCAAGCGGTGGGCGTAATTAGGCTGTTTAACTACGAGTTCTTTCGTAGGTAAACGCGGCAACAGAGGGTCACTGCCATAAAGGCGTTCTCCGCGTTGGTTCCTGGCCCGGCGGTACTGTAGATATTTCTTTCCTCAGTCTAATATCCACGTAGAGAGCTTGCTGGCTTCTGACAAATTACGAACTTTGAGGGAACCCACGTAACGCTATGCGTGAGCGAATGTATTTCAAAAACGCATTGTATTTGCTCGCAGCGACCACGCTTTACAGCCCAGTAAAGATGTCTCCGTGTGACTACATAGACAATGACGTCCCCTCCCCCTTTCTTCGCGTGCTCTGAGGTCACAGCTGATGCTACAAGGCGATATCGCCCAGTTCGTGAAAGTTCTCTTTTCGTGGGATGCGACAATTATCGTTTCACACCGTCAGGGAGGTTTAAAAATTGCGGATTGAGTTCTTCTAAGGGTAACTTGATTTGAGATGGTGGTTTTAAGTCCAGGTTATGCACAGTAAGGCTAATCGGGACTGGACCTACAGTTTTTAAAGTGGGATCCGAACCACTATGTGCCTCCACCGGGTATCGAACCCATGACTCCTTTATTACAAGGCAACGACGCTACCACTACAACATTGGGGAGGCCCTGTTGGAAGTTTGAAAACTCTACTAGCACCACGTGGTCTAACAGGACTCCAGAAAATTTATTTCTCCTCCATGATAAGGTACCAAAAAACTCTCTATTCAGGGCACTGCTGTATCAGAATTTTATTTGCGACTCCCTACCCGGAAATGCATAACAATTCCCTTTATTTAAAGCACGGTTACGTAACAAAATTGTAAATTTGTTAATTTGTTTTAAAAAAAAATATTTAGGATGATTTTTCTTTTGTACTTCTGGCACATAATATTTTTATACCCATTATATCGGCTCTATCAAACAGTACTGGATTCGAAATCTGATCACTTGGCTTTATAGGCTGCAACATTAAAGCCTTTAAGGAGAATTCACACCGAAGCGAGGCGACAAGTGTCGCTTGAAGATTTCACCAATCTAACGCAGGCTTGCGCGGTCGGTCATGCCTCTACGGTGTGAAACGTTACTGCTGATTGGCTCGTTTCCAAGCGACATATTTTTCCTATATTTTCGATCTCTGAAACATGCTGAAGAAAATGTGTACCTCACATGATGTCGTATTTTTTAATCAATGAGACGCATAGTGTTTGCGGTCAACTAAAATTGACTGCAAATTCGAAAGAAAAAAAAACAAAAAAAAACCTACGGGAACTGTTATTTATCGAAATATGCTGAAGTTTCTCCCCCAGCCTCTTCTTTTCTGGTTATATATTTTCGTTTCGCTTTTAGGTTTAGGCAAATAACCTATAAACGTGGCATTCGGTGGACAAGAAAGCTACTTTCCTGTACGTAGCTAGTTAGAAGACACTTGCACAAAAAGTACAACAGTAGCTATGTATATTTATCCGATTGTTCTTTCTGTAGATGCTTCTTTTTACAATTTGTTTCGAAAGTTACAAAGAGCTCTCTTTCATATTAACATATTATACGAGTACAATAATTTGCGATGTGAAAAGTAATTAATAGTTTACAAAATTGGTTACTTAAATATGTACACGTTGTGTGCTTCTTTTGAGTTGATACAAATTTTGATTTGAACAACTTATGTCCTAAAAATTATGTTGAATATGTTTAAATAAAATACATGTCTAGCAGAATTCTTGAAATTGCTTGGTTACTCGATTGTTATTAATATTACATATTCCTTGATACTACATATTTAGCTACATATTTTTTTTGATAATACATATTTAGCTACATATTTTATCAATTATTGTTACGTATTTATCTACATATTTTGCACTTTGATATTACATAAAAATCCGAGGCTAGTCATGATTCAGTTTCCAAGTTGTACTATAAGGAAAAAAAGTTATAGTCTCGGGAGATATCAAAATAGTAAATCTAAGTGTGGGTCATTTACAACGTATCAAAATTTTCGAAAAATCAATACCTTTTTTTCAATAATCCTTGTTGATTTAAAAGAAATGTAACCAAGCACCATTACAAAAGTAGACAGGAAAAAATCATTTTGAGATATAATTGCAAGTTGGTAATTTCCGAGAATTAAGTTACAAAGTTACAATTTAGAAATAACACTGGAATTGTTGACATGAGTATATATATATATATATATATATATATATATATATATATATATAAAAAGCGGGAACCCACAAAACAAGTGAACGTCACGGGACTCTTATTTGCAATTTGACACCAGGTATTGCAATTTATGTTTCAAGAACAAGCTCGTGAATTACATGGCTAGATGAGTGCGGGCGCAAGGGGAAGGTACCAGCAGCAAGTACAATCTATCTTACTCGTACGTGACGGTTTGTGAAAGTTTTTTTTTCCTTTAAAAAAAGAAGAGGTGTTACTTCTCTTAATGAGAATTGTTCCCACGGAGCAGCTAATTGTACAACAATGAGTGACTTTGCCAGGCATGTAAAAGGTTCCTGATTGTTATAAAAGGCAGAGACTGAACGCTGATTTATCTTTCAAGTACCGTTCCAAAAGGAAAGGGTTTGGGGGGAGGGGAGGTCTGATACTCGTTTCGATATCTTTGCAAACCTGTTGTTTGGAGCACAAATCAGTACTCGGGGGGAAAGTAGTTTTGATTTAGTTTGATTTAGTTTATTTTACTTCGCGTTTTGTGCCTCTTGGCTAATTTGCGAAGATGGGGATGAGTGATGAAATGATGAAATTGATGAATGGACATTCACAAACAACCAAGCCCGACCGGGATTCGAACCCGGGACCCTTGGCGTCGCAACGCGATGTGCTAACCACTCGGCCACAGGGTCGGGCTCGGGGGGAAAGTAGTGAATTACACGTTATCTGGGTACACAATAATGAAACAAGAAAGAATTATCTCCATGAAAACTTGAATTATTAAAAACGTTTAGTTGAGAATTTCCGTAACCAAAAACTCATTGTAGCGTTTATGACATTTGATAATTTAAATTATTTACTTTTTTCAAAGAGGTGGGCCCTATTTGGCCAGAATTATCTTAAAACATTGTTCTGGGAGAAATCATTCGTTTGTTCAATACTTTTTGATTTTGATTATTTACGTCGTTTCTCTGCCACTTCTGGCTACTAACGATGAAATGAAATGAATATTTATTGAGTAATAAAAAAAAGTACAACGTTAGATCCAGTTGACGAAAAGTAAACTTCCTGATTAATATTTATGTATTTTATCGTAAGTAGTAGTGTGCATAAATGTTCTCTGGTACCGTTCTTCAAAGCAGTGTGATCTAAATAATAATAATAATAAATATAATAACCCTTGCCTTCCCAGTTCATACGAAATAAATAACCATCGATTATAGTACAATCGAGTACAGTTATGCTGAAAAGTACATTTTCATTATTTTATTTTTATACTTGGTAAGTCTTTCGGGAGGGGGGGTCCGGACCCCCTAAACCTACCTAAAACGTCATGATGGGGACAACCATCATATCAATTAAAATATGAAGGACACGTCGCAAGTATAACAAACCTTCTCAATTAAAACTCGTAAGGTGTAAAAGAAACTCCTTACTCACACTAAAAACATCAACATCGGAGGACTAAAGCTTCAACACCAAAAATAAAAGCAGACGGTATAAAGGGGAACTCAGCACATGTAAGGATTCAATTCGGGGTGTACTGGGTGAGACAGAGGTTGATACTAAATTTAGTGCCCACTGAAAATGTCATTCTTCATACCCCCGATGGTCCTTGGAGAAAGCATAAAAAACATTCTAATTTTCCAAATGTTAGAAAATGTTATTTTACATATTGTATATCGGGTTCGTGCCCCCAAGTAGCTCGGATCCCACTTTAAACTGTAGGTCCAGTCCTGATTAGCTTATCTGTTCATAAAGTAGGCTTAAAAAAGAAAAGTCGCACATCTGACACATGTATGTACTTGTTTGAGAAACACTGTCTCAAACAAACATTCCATTCTGTGTAAACGCATCTCCCTTCTATATTTTGTGATATTCTTCAAAACGAAATGGTGTGTACTTGGTGATCTATATGAACAGTTGAGTGCAGTTACGATTTTCTTGAAAAACAGTTTTTTGAAAGAAAGAAAACCTGCTTGAACACTATTTACGGCCAATACCTGCCAAGCGGACTCTCATCGGGTGTTGCGTGATCGATGAATCGTGTCCCATTGTCGCTGGTTTTTTTTTGGCTATCAAGACCGGAATCCGCCACTACCTCTTTTCAAGAAGACCTCAACTGTCCTCAAGATACTGGGTCAACGTCGAAATTTTGGAGCTCTCACCGGAAATCGAACCTGGGACCATACGCATCAAAGACGAGAACGCTAACCATTAAACTACGTGGTAGGTCGCCTGGCTGGTGCAGTCACGGATTCCCAACACACGGAGCGAACACAATTAACCGCCTTGTCGCACTAATGTGATCACATGTATGTAATTTTTTCCGTCAAGCTCAAATCGGTTCTTTCCCTCGCGGCGCTATCTCAATACGGGCAAAGAGGTTATTAATTGCCTTCATTACAATGGTTAGTGCGATCGGAGAGAGATAATGTATATGTGTTACAGAAGAAACGAAAGGAAAAGTTGTGTGCATATTGCGTAAAGTTCATAGCCTTCTTTGCATAAATGGAGCATGAATATATTTTCCGTGAAAGATGCCGCAATGTAGTTTAAGATATCTGCGAGTTATTGACTGCTGCTTTCGCATTTTCAATTGAACCATGGGGGAATGGGGTTTGAATTTATTGCAGCACGGATGGACTTGGCGGTTTTGTCTCGTCTCGAATTTGGAAATATACAGTATAAGCAATAGATACAGTGTGGAACCGCACAAAGAGGTAATTAATGAAAACAACTTTCTAAAATTGTTTGTCTAATTATGTTCTTCTGTTTTATGTCTCATTTGTTTCAATTCTATGAATTCCCGCAGAAAGGAATTGAATCCTGAATGTACATAACCCGACTGTGCAGGTTCACTTTTGCCACAAATGGACTGACTTTGCAACTACGATAAACAAAATATGGGACGTATCTCCATTTCTAAAACGCTATCTCAACAACATACGTTGAATTTATAGGATCCTTGCGATGGTGCACATTGAGCTTGGGTGCACATTATATACAAAATTATTAAATCAAATGAATACACTCTTCGGTAATACATTTACTGCATTACGGACGTAATAACAGTTTTACAAAATAACATTACAAACATCAAATATGATATCATCCTAGTTCTCAAAGACTCCATCTTGTCATCCATCAGGGCTGTAAGGGCAACCCTTGCTAAAGACTTCCAAATACCAACCTCTCTTCCACATAGTATTGGACTGCGTTTTACAGACTAACGGGGCTCTGGCGGCTTGACCTGCAGCCAGAACAATCCTCTGTAGGAATTCTACTCTAATGTCCACATCTGTTTTCGATTGCCCTTTCATCCATCTAATCCTATCACCATTAATTGCCATCGTCGCGATTAGGCAAAAGTGGCAGAAAAGCGACGTAAAAGAACATAATTCGATGAATCAATCATCCATCACCATGTAATACCTCTTCTCAAGGGCCTATCTTTATGCAAGGAAGCCGGCCCGCGTGGCGGAGTGGTTAGCACATCACGCTACGATGCCAGGGGTCCCGGGTTCGAATCCCGGGCTGGGCATGGATGTTTGTGAGTGTCCATTCATCTATTTCATCATACCATCGCTCATGCACATCTTCGCAAATTAGTCAAAAGTGGCACAAAATCGAAGTAAAAAAAAAAGCAAAGCAATCAATCAATTCATTCGTATAATGGACTGACCTGCTACCTGGTGGAACGATCGCAAATGAGTAATTCTATTCCAAATTGCTTCAAGTTTTTCATCATAATACGTAATTCATGGTGCAACTGTGCAAAAGACAACTAATGTGAAAATACGAAAACCAACTTAGTAAACTTTTTGCACTCATCAGATCATGATAATGCAACAAGACCAAATAGGAAAAGTGCGGAGGTCAAAATCGAGACGAGAGCAGACAGTTTGAGACCTGTAGTCTCGCGCTTTGTTCTAGCTTCCGTAAATCACAAGTGGTTAACTATATGATTTATTCAGACGCACTATGGGGGTAACTGTGCTCTTTATGATGTCCAAACATCCATATTCCTTACTTTTTTTCGGTCCAATATCGAGACTTCTTTCGATATCGAGACTAAAGTTTATACACGAGACAGAGAAGCGCTACTAAGTCTAGTCTGTACCTACAGAGTCTGTACTATGTGTCCAGAAGCCAGAGTCTAGTTTTGACTATGTGAGTATTTCTAACTTGGATATAGATGCAACAGGTTACCAGATCAAAAGTTTTCCACAACTACAACTGCATTAGAAACTCCTTGAAGTAAACGATTGTATCCCCACATCGCAAAAATCCATTGGTATTCTATGATCGACTTACAACGCCTCTATTAACTCTTTAGCTTAATCGCGGTGATAACAACGAATAAGGATTTACGGTTCTCAGTCACTTTAGCAAAACATTTTCTTACTTTCCCAGCTTTTCTAGGTGTTTCCCGATTTCAACTGTATTTTTTTTTAGTGAAAATATAAAGTTAACGTTTGAGTTGCAAAAAACATGTCAGATTTTCAAATATTCCTTTCTTACATGCCAACACCCAATGTATTGAAAACCGCGGTGGCCCAGTCGCTAGAGCGTCTTGACTGCCACGCGGGAGACCTGGGTTCGTTTCCAGGGGGGTGAAATGTTTTCCAACAATGTCCCTGCACGGGCACCTGGGGGGCAACCCTGGGGGTAAAGACAGCCGGAGCGTGGTGCTGATCACCTCCACATATGGCTGAAACTTAATATGTGTGCTCTCTTCTCCACATCGCCCCCCACCATGCCTTCACGGCATACTGCAGTTTGAAGGGGTAACTTTAATTATTGTTTCGTATTAGTGTTTACAAATATATAATCCACTTTAACTTCACATATAAAATCCCTATTTAATATTCCCTTAATTTTACATTTTTTAAAATATTTATATTACAAATCAAGATGATGTAGATGGGCAGGCAATCTGACACGAATGGGAGGGGGAAGAAGAGTTTACAGGATTCATGTTAGGAAACCTGATGGTAAGAGACCTGTAGGAAGGCCAAGACGAAGATGGAGGGATAACGATGAGATGGACCTAAAGGAAATCGCTAAGGATGGAAAAGACTGAATTGATCTTACCCAGGATAGGGACAGATGGAAGGGTTGTGTTGCTGCAGCGATAAACCTTCGGGTTTAAGAATGCTAGAGAGTAAGTTAGTTTTAAATGTTTTTTAATCAAATTCCCTGATTTTCCACGACATATTCAGGTCAGTGGGAAGGAGGCGAAAGGACATGCACGATGAAACAAATTTTTCGGGGGCGAGATCGTGAGTCAAACAGACGAAATTTTCTGATACATGATGCATTTCTTCACATAAGTTACAGCAGATATAGTAGTGTCACCATGATGTATTTTCGTCTTATTTTATGCATTTTGAATACTGTGGTGACACAATACGCATTGTCTCGTCACTTCGTGTACTCCAAACATAATTTCCACATTCGATTTCGCTGCATTTAATTGGTCGATGCCGCACATATCACGTTTCAATCCATGTTACATGGATCATGAAGGAAGACTTGCCGCGTTCTAAATTCCAGCAAAAATTTCATTAACCTCCAAACTGAAAAAACTCCAGCTATCACAAGATGCCATCAGCAATTGCAATGGCCATAAAAAAAAAGGCATTACAAATAAACAAACAGGCATCTGACTGCAGGAAAAGCCATTAATTGAGCTATTGTTTTGCAGAGTCAAAGTAAAATGTCACGCGCTGCTGGATTTCAACGAGCCTTGAATCGCTCCTAACGGTTTCCTGCCTTCGATGTTTTTTGGTTGTCAGTGACAGATGGAAGAGGCCCGTAGTCAGCTACGTACTGTAATTACCTTGGCCTCTACAGGTAGAAATCACGCCACACACTCCTCCTGTTCCGCCTTGTATACAAACTGTTTGGCGATTAATTTAATAATCATAAAAATTAGTACTAAAGCCTACGAACCGTTGGCACTCTAATGTAAAGCAATTATATGATAACGGTAATGAGACTGCCAAGGTATTATAAACTTCATTTTAGGCATTTCAGATGAAGAGTATTTGGCTATTATAAAATTGAAAGCCTACAAATGGCATTTCCGTGTTTTATTGACAGTTTAGATTACATTATTGTCTGTTGCTACTGAAGGGAAACAGTTTTCGTGGTAGCATTAACGTGCTGTGACAATCGGCATTCTCAGTTGGTTGTGTGGTATGACTATTCTATTCTGGCTCTGGTCGTCTTTTTAGTAAATTGTCACATTACGCTATGAACTAACAATCTCTACAGCAAAAATAACAAAATTACATTGTATAAAGGGGTCGAGCTGCTCAGCCCATCTCGTATGTGCGTGTACATAATACTATATTGCAATATCTAACACATTACTGAACCAGAGAACAGGCACCTAGCCAGGGGAAGGGCTGGGAGAGCTGAATCTACCCCCACCCCGAAATCCTACAAATATCTAATTTAAATAATGTACTTATATAGTGATAATAAATTTTAATTCCTCAGCAGGATTAAACATCTGGTATAATAAGTTGTACTGAGAAAATCATCTTCAGGAATTCTACCCTCCACTTTTTCGCCTTTAGATGGCGGTTGCTGATAAGAGATGAGCTCCCCCTTCCCGAAATAAATTTCTGGCTACGGTCCGCAAGACTACTCTTTTTGAAGGTAAATAAATACATAAGTTTTTCCTGGATTCGTAGGGTTGAAACAAGGCATGAACCAGAACATCACCAAGAAAAGTTATTCGCCTTGATGTCCTTTGCATGCTGTATCGTACCCAAGGTATTGGGTAAGAAGTGTCAAGTCTTAACATAGCAGAGAAAGGAATGCTGAATAAGTAATCAGGCAAAGGTCGGGTGATTGACTTGGAAGGCGTATGTGGCATGAGAGTTGGAAGGTAGAGAGAATGGACAGTTGGCGAGTGGACGGGACAGAGCAAGCAAGTTGGAGCGACGATTATTGGACAGGGGTGCATGAGGAGAGTGAATTCTGACTGGAAGGTCAGATGTGTGTCAATTACCATTATTGAGAGGACAATCTATGGAATAACATTCATCTATTTATGAGGCAAGTATTATCCTCTTCTTATCAATATCCACATCGGTTCAGTCATGGAGAGTACAGAAGCTCAATTACTGTACGTGTGAATTCTTGTGATATAACTTTGGATGTAACCTTTCGCATACATTATACTTTAGGCTAAGCGAGTGATAACCATCTGAAAGAAGAATGAGGAATAGCTACATCACCCAATACAATCTAAAGATTATTGGTTCGATCCCAAACGTAGCCTGGGAGTTGCGTTACGATGCTGTGAAAGATTGTCTGTGTTCTATAGCGACACCCTGCATAAGGAAACACTTTCACTTCACAAGGAGTACACTCAACCTGACAGTGTTGCACGTGGTAGAAGTCTACCTACACCAGACCCATGTGTGAAGGTGCAACCACAAGGGTGAGGTTGGACACTACAAGACTCTTCACGGTCTGAGAGCGTGCATTCCCAGTGCATGCACAAAAAACACACCTCCGCCCCTGCGTTGTCCTGAAAGCGATGACATCATTGAGATACGCCCCGGCTGTAAAACAAACTATAAAAAAGAGTAACCCGACTCTGCCAAGTAAGACATTGGTGACTGCATGGACAGATTTCAGGCCTTGTAGAAAGTGAGTGGTGTGGGTCATGTAAGCGGCCGTCCATCGGTGCGACTCTTTGTTCAGAGAAATGCAACACACCCACAATGTAACTTGATGTGAAGACCCTTATAGCTGAGAATATAGTAAGGTATCAATTGGTACTAGGGTTAAAAGCTAGACTTTGGCACCAACGTTCCAATTCGGTACAAAATCCAATAGCTCCAAAATCATATAATTAATTAGGTGTATTTTACTTCGCTTCTCTTCCACTTTTGGCTAATCGCGAAGATGAGGAGGGATGATATGATGAAATTGATCAAGGAACACTTACAAAGAATACCCATGGGCCAAGGCCTGGATTCGAACTTGAGACCTCTGGCGTCGAAGTACGGTGTGCCCAAAATCAATAAAACCATCATAAGAGGTCAATAAAATCATCGAAAGAGGAGGTGTCTACAACAAAAGACCACGCAATCCGCGAGTTCGAGTCCCGTCATTGGCATGGGGTGCCTTATAACTTCATCTGGTCATCTTACCGTCGCGATTAGCCTAAAGAGCCAAAACACGAAGTACAGTAATAATAAATACAAGCACACAGAACTCAAAATGCATCAGATCAAGATTGGTGCACTTTTGGTGCAACATTTAACACATTTAAGCGTGTAATATTTTGGTTTCTTTGGAGTGATCGTGTGTGTTCTGTTCAATTGGTGCCCTTTTAGAATCGCAGGTGAAAAAATACTCTTTGATTCATTTCTGTGTATTTTGATGAACCGCAAGTACAGCACTAGCAGTTTATGCACTTAAATGTATTATTGGAGTAAAATAAAAGCACGTTTGTGCCAATTGGTACATTTTGGATTCTACAAACGAAAGCATACGAATATTCTACAAGCATATACGGTATCTATGGTCATCGAATGGACGTGTCCCGAAGAATCGAAGTCTAACCACGATGTGGTTGTTTTGTTCTTTCAAACATTTCTCACCCAATCATAGTTCATTTCATTGTTGCGATTATCTACAAATGAACGTAAGCAACATTAAATAACAAATACAAATTAACGAATTTTGCAGCACAGGAAGTAGGTGGGAGAATGTTACATTCAAATTACCATGTACAGTGCCTTCGTTTTCGCTCTGGGCCGATAATGCGCGTGAACAACTTTGACCAAATCTTATAACACAGGTTAGTTACAGGTTAGTACTAGTTATGCAATATACGTAAATATAATTGTCTACGTGATAAAGATATGTGCGTAAATAAGCTAGACGTTACGGAACGAAAATGCCGGCATCTGCGCCATGTCACGCGCTCTCTCGGCCCAGAGCCAAAACGATGCACTGTATAAAGAGAAAAACTAAAATATGCTGACCAAGGCAGTAATTTATTTTATAAAAAACATAAACTAACGTAACGTTTCAACCTTCTAGCAAGGTCTTCTTCAGACTCTGTATCAAGACTTTTGTACTTGATACAGAGTCTGAAGAAGACCTTGCTAGAAGGTTGAAACGTTACGTTAGTTTATGTTTTTTATAAAATAAATTACTGCCTTGGTCAGCATATTTTAGTTTTTCATAATCATGGAAACAAGGCTTAATGGTGTTATAATGTATAAAGAGATGTAGGGTTACGAGATAGGGATCAATGCCTTTGGAATTAAACATGACCTGATGGCTAATGTTTGGGCAATTGTCATTACTTCTATAATGCAGCAGAAACAGTGCTCGAACTGAACAAATCGCATGTTTAGATATTTTAACCCGGGGGAGTTGATGGTCTCCTGGCGGAAGCCTCAATAGTTGACGGATAAAGAAATGCCAAGAAAAAGGGGTGAGTGCCTGGGAAATAAAACACCTTTGGGCGGACACTGCAGACTTGTAGTGAACGGTGTTGGCTCTCCAGCTGCTAAGGGACGAAAACGCCGAATAATATCACCTGGCTCTCTAGGTTGGTGGTTGAGAATGAAACCCTATCTGGTAAAACGATCGTTGTTACAGAACTCAGAAGCAGAAAAGATGATGTTTCAAGCATTATGACTAGGGCTAGGATTTTTATGACCAAAAAATAACCAAAATATGCAAAATAAAACATGCTCTTATGACCTAAAATTGTACAAAATATGCACTATAATTTGAAAAATATGCTCTTATAACTGGATTGTTTCAAACATCAATATCTAAATGCCGAGATATTTTCACATTCGTACTATTTTTAGTTCACTTTATGGGCCCTGAGTTGCAATCCACAATGAATACTTTCTGTAAATTTTCAAATGAAAATGATTTTGCTGCAGTAAAAAAACCTCGACTGAACCTGGGAGTATGAATGAATCACTTCAAAAATAACTGTATATTTCTTGAAAAAGCGAAAATATGCTGAATATGACCGAAAATCCATCAAAATATGCTCCATCACGCAGAAATGGATAAATATGCCAAAATATGCCCTTAACAAGCACCTTAATTTAATTAGTTTCTTCTTAATATAAATTTCTATATATTTAGGAAACACATCACCCTTACCAACTTAATTATGCTAAGTCATGAAAATCCTAGTCCTAATTAGGACCTACCAAAAGAAGTAAATTCAAATTCTGTAACTCCGTAACAATACCAACTATTTCAGACAGATTTAATAAAAGGCAGATCAAATGAAATTTTGTAACTTAAGAGGACTTGAATTTCTTTCATACCTGACATGGAAGTAACTAAATAAATAACTATGGCAGTACATAGCCGGTCTATGTATTTACTCCCTCCATTTTGGAGTGAATAGAGAAATGTTGAGCCTAGGTTCCCTGCTCCTTCAATTCAAAACATTTACACCAACTTTATGCACAGATAGGCTAATATGGACTGGTGTATCTGAACCAATATGTATCTTCAGCGAGTACCGAACGCTTCATTACAATGCGAATGTGTTAGAACTAACTACGTCATCGGGGAGGCACTACTGAGTAAGGTTATTTGGTGTTACGTGGATCACGAAGGTTCTGAATCTAAATTCTCAACTTTTAAATGACAGGCAGCGGGTTAACACAAATGGCGCAATCGGTAGGTAAATTTTCAAGCCGAAACACAGAAAACACGTCTTATCTTCGTTCTTAATTATCTTATGTCGCTGTACTTCTCTTGGTAAATAAATTTCAACCAAGAACTCCCGGTCTCGTAGCATATCGCGTTAACAACTTCACCAAGAGAGCTGAGCTGGGCAAAATTCTTCACCAACCTATGCACATCTTAGCACCCGCAAGTGTTTCCGTGTTACCAACATGGAAATTACACTCTGTGCAAGGAATTTCCGCAGCGAGCAAACGAAAACATGTCTCTGTGCAAATAGTGACTCGCGAGACGGCTCGACCAATGAACACGTGAGAGGGAGCGGGATTGCGTGGAGGGGGAAAACGACTGCGGTTACCAGCTGTTTGCAGCAGTGTGTACTTTCTCCCCTTCACTGCCGTTATTCACGGCCTTGCCGCTGAGATTCCCGAGATAGAGCATACCTATTTTCTAAATTTGAAACTTGACTGCCTTCCATGACTGCAATACCAACCCATTCCTATTCCTCAAACGGTTACGATAAAATTTCAGCTCAACATATTTAAATGTACTCTAGTTCTCAGTGTCACAAAATTTGGCAAAATTGGCCCCCTTGACCTCTGCCTTCCTAAACTTCACATTATATTAGGGGTTTATCCAAAATTTTCCATGTTGGGATGGGGTGGTAAGGGTAAATTTAGAGATAAAATAACCTTAAACTGTTTTTTTTGTGAAAAAAAAGTTTATGGTTGTGTTGAGGGAATTTTGGCGGGGTTAGGGATGTGTGTGGATAAAACACTGCATTATATTTCAAAGGTTTTGTGGACTAAGTGCCGTGCAAGTAGTGCTCTAACACTCTGATGTTATTTCCAAAGCTGTACAAATGTTGTGTACACAGTTTTGAAAATGCTGAACAGGATCAAAGACGAAAGATACAAATATATTCCTCCTCTACAGCTTGAGATAGATGCATAAAAGAAGGTCCAAGGCTAGGATTCCACCATGGATGTCTGTTCAGTCCTTTGGAAAAATAACACTAAAATACGGCTCTCCAGAGACGGAAGTAAGCTTCAAACAGAAGGTAAGTTTGTTAGAGAAACCTTCCCCAATCTGTGCTCGCGGATTTCACCAATGCGGCGGAGTTTGACGGGTTTACGGTGGAATTGAATTTTCGCCGCGGACTCCGGCGTCGGTGAGAAGCGTTCAACTTGTGAAGACAGGTACGTCTGCACAGCGGGCGAGTGGAAAGCGCTTCGGATGTCACACCTCTTAATCTTTCTTCCGGTTTCTGTACGAGTTCCTTTCTCTTTCGAAGGCTTGGAAAAACAAGGAGCAGAACCTTTTTTAAAAAAAGGCGATTCTGGTTTATAGCGGTGGCACGTCGGCATCATGAAAAATAAAAAGAGTATGCAGTTTTCTTTCTTCCCAAATGAAATAGAAAAGTGGAACCAAGTCTGATTTATTAACGGTACCGAATCCACAACTACACCACACGTTGCGTTCCTTTCCATTTGAGTCTTGATTTTTAAGTCCACAGGAAGGCTAATTGCGACTGGACCTAAGTTTAAAATGGGGTCCGAATCGAACCCGGGACCCCTTGAATGCAAGGCGACGACTTTACCACTACGCCATCGCGGAAAGTCCTCCTCAGATTCGGGTAAACTGGGCTTACCTTGAACTCGTAGCTGCAAGTATTTATCATTTTTTTTTTCACAAAACGTACAAGAAAAAAAATCATGCGTCCCTTTCTCCTATTGCTCTCTTCACGAAAATAGACCAGTCAAGGTCAGAGCTTCTTCCCCTTGCTTCCCCCCCTCCTCTGGCCCACCAGGGTTGCCACACTTCTTCTTAGTTGCTAAGTCGACACTTCGCGCCTTGTACGTATGCGGTTGATTTCGTCGGTTGAAATTGTTGCTTATTGGCAACACTGTAGGGAGGGGGCGTGACCTTGACTGGACTATTTTCATGACTTTAGCTTTACAAACACTCTGAAGCAAGCGAGTATATTTCAACCAAAGAATTATTTTCACTCCTTATAACGTGAAGGTAGATAGGATAAGTTCCGACTGTATTACAGAAAAAACAACAGATGGTGCTACTGTAAAATTTAAACTCCACGACACATTCTAAACATCTTGCTCAATGTTCGTGTTGACCATCAACAAATATTTACAGAAAACAATAATTCAGCGTAAATAATAAGTTTTAATATTAACCTTACCTATTTGCAAGTGGATAATAAAATAAATAAATATACATCCCGCTGACAATTGCTTGTTAAATATCCGTATATATTTTTTAAAGTACAGTGTTTTATTCAACCTATTAATTTTGTTAGCAACATTGTCATCTTTCAGTATTTGTAATTTTTTCTTATCGTCCGTCGCTTTTCTACCTCTTTTGACTAATCGTAGATATAAATATTTATAATGATTTAATTAAACTAACGGGAGGATTGAGGGAACACTCATGCCCAGGCTGGTGCTCAAATTCAGTGTTCAGATTGTTAAGTAACCTACATCAGGGGTTACCAAACAGGCGCCCTTGGCGTTTCAAGATTTTTCCAAGTCAGAATATAGGCCTACCTAACACTTGCAACGCTCAATTAGTGAAGTTAGGTTGCTTGCCTAAAGTTAAACATATATTTCAAATTTGAAAACATCTTTTTGTAAAAAGTACCAAATAAACACATATTTGAAATAAGTTGTCATTTCAGTGAAAATATTGAACACTTTAACCAATTATTTATATTAAGAACACAATACTCTTTGTAACTATACTTAAATCAGATGAAACCTTGCTCTCCCTTGGGTTCACGTAATCTTTACTCGGCCAATGGGTCACATGTGACCCATAGAAAATATAGGCGTAGTCGGCCGATGGGTCAGATGATTAAAAAGTTCATGTGCTTTTAGCACCTTCATACTTGTATGTGAGGTTGTAAACGCTGACAGATGTTCAGATAAAACTTTCAAATGTCATGTGGAAGAAAACCCACCCACCCAGAACCCCCCCCCCCCCCGACTCCAAAGTTACGTATGGAAGCTAGCGCGAATTTTAAATTTGTACACTTATCTGACAAAAAAAAATATAACTCGTAGACTATTTGACCAATCTACTTCGGGTAACTTTTGTGTTGCAGCTAAAACATCAGGGCATGAAACCGTGCAGGAATCAAAACGCCAAAGCCAATAAGAGGGATTGGGTGGGCCGCGGCCCCCAATTTTCAATGAAAAAATCATAAAAATGGGGAGTTTGCCCCTCTTTGCCCGCTATTTTGGGAAGGAGAGATAAACTTTAGCCTTATTTTCAAACAATGGTCCTTTCTCAACCGAATGAAAGTCATTTCATGTTCCTGGGTGCATTACATTATAGAATATGTGAAAAACTACCCATTTTTATGATTTTTTTTCATTGAAAGTTGTGGGCCGCGGCCCACTTAACCCCTCTTATTGGCTTTGGCGTTTTGATTCCTGCACGGTTGCATGCCCTGATGTCCTAGCTGCAAAACAAAAGTTACCCGAAGTAGATTGCTCAAATAGTCTCCGAGATATAACTTTTTTTTTCTGAAGTAAGTGTATAATTTAAAAATCGCGCGCAAAGGCGGCGGCCAGAGAGAGAGGTTACTTTCGAAAACCCGCTCGGCGGTCTAAAGGTTAAACAAAATTCCCTGGATACGGTTGCAACAGAAGAAAGGAGTGAGCAAAGGCGAGGCTGACATGGACAAACCAAGAAACGAATGTCAAATTACGTATCTTCTCTTTAAAAGCATATGCTTGTATCTTTCAATTCAATTGTCCGTGCCATATTACAAGCAGCACATAGCAAATGAAAGCGCTAATCTGTGCTTTGCAACGATCGGCTTACAGCCACCATTTAGGGACAGGGCGCTCGCTGCTCTTACGTTTATCTCACGTGTCCTGATCCCTGCTGAGAAGAGAAGCTGGTCGTGGACGTCGCCTGTGGTTGGGAAAGCGTGAAAGTGGATTAAGGAAAGAAAAACGTCAATCATGCTGTGTCAGTCGGGCATTTGGCTTTGCTGAGAGAGAGCGAGAGAGATAACAAGGAACCACCATCTCCTCGGAAAACCAAGGTGTCTATTGTAGAATCCCAGAAAAGCACATTGGCTTCGCGAAATTGTTGAATTATTTACGTTCATCCAACGGGACATGCAAATTTTGTTTCTTATTTTGAGCCTTCTTTTTCTGCCACTTCTTGGCTAATCGCGACGATGAGGATATTAGATGCCCACACGGGACGTGCAGGTGTGCGTGTTTGAGGAAATCGGTTGGGTGGCCTACCGAGTTAACTAGTCGACTTTAAATCTCGTTCCTGGGTTCTAGTCTCTGCCCGGGCATGTGTGTAATTTGTAAGTGTCCCTTCATCAACTTTATCTTTCACCGCTCACCCTCATCATCGCGATTAACCAAAATTGGCAGAAAAGCGACGTGATGAGGATAAATGTTGAATAAATGAGAAGAAAGTACATTCACAAACATCACAAAACGCAAACCCCGCTTTTCGGGTGTTGGTCTAACTGCGTGGCCTCTGAGATGACACCTTGCAATCAAGGGGTCCGGGTTCGATACCCGGTGGTTCGGATCCCAACAGGCTTGCATGTGCATAATTAGACTGAACTTCCACATTCGTTCTGTTCCTCTACGTTTCCTTTTCTTCATCTCCTTTCAAATCTCTTCTCTATCCTTTCTCCTTTTCTCTTTCCTTTCGTTATATCCCTTCTCTTTCTTCTTCACTATTCGCTTCCTTTTCTTCCCTTTTCTTATATCCGTTCACTTTCCTTTCCATTATTTATCTTCTCTTCTCCCTTTTCTTTTATCGATTCACGTGCTTCCTTCGCTTTCTACTTCTCCTTTTAAATTCCTTCTCTTTCCGTCTCCTTTTCTCTTTCCTTTCGTTATATCAGTTCTCTTTCTGTTTCTTCTTCACTATTCGCGTTCTTTTCTTCCCTTTTCTTCTATCCCTTCACTTTCCTTTCCATTCTTTTTCATCTCTTCTCCTTTTCCTTTTTTTATTTTCTCGTCCCTTTCCTCTATATCGATTCACGTGATTCCTTCGCTTTCTACTTCTTCACTCTTCTCCTTTTCTCTTCCATTTACTTCCGTTTTCTCTTTCCTTTCACTTCATCTCTCCTCCCTTTCTTTTCCCCCGGTTCAGGTACTCCCTCCCCTTTCTGCGTCTTCTTTCTCTTCCCTTTTCTTAAAGCCGTCCCTATTTCTTTCCCCATTCCTTTCTTTTTCTTCTTCTATTCTCCGTTTCATTTTTCTCTCCTCTTTCCTTTTCTTCTTTTATATTCTATCTTTCTCTTCTTATCTCTTCCCTTTCCTTTCCTCTGATTCAGGTGCCAAAGCATCGTTGGCCTGCAATATTTCAGTTTCTGAGGTGTTTTACTTGGAAAATAAACTGTCGTGATTGGCTACGGGCCTCCTATGGGGAATCCTTGTTTTGAAAGGGGCCGCAAATTGAACGAAACAGAAATATTTGAAATATCTGACATCAAGTGACCTAAAAGTGAAATTACATCTAGGAGGACCTCGAGAAGTTATCTCCAAAGGTTTGGATGGCGACATTCACAGGGAATATGTTGTGCATGGACTTGCATCTCAGTGCTTGACACTTATACATATTAATCCTCTGTCATGAACTGATGCTGTAAATGATCGCAGTCAATTCATGCAGCATCGAGTGTTTATCTTCTACACAGCCACCACAGAGCAAACATTCCTTCCACGCATCCTGTGTAAAGTCAGAAACACGCAACTGTCTCTGAACCTCTCGTATGAAGCGGACGCAGCGTCCAATGCCAGGAGCTGGTGTTAATTACTGCACAATTAGACCTAACTGTAAACAGTGTTGCATGCCTCTGTTTATGTCTTCAGAATGTCGTTCATCACTTTACCCGTCGCGTGTATGTAGAGCCGTGATACTGCATCCAGTTCACCTGCTACTTTACTGCTCTTGTGACATACTTAAGAGTTCTCTCGTAAAAATGGAAATTTAATACCGTAAAATACTGTGTAATGGAAATGTTGCCGAGAGACATTAGGCATCCTTTTAGCATACATTTATTAGGTTTGCGTTGTAAATTACGCTAAGAACAACTGTGGTTCTAATGGGTTCCATGACCCCCCCCCCTCCCCCCAACACACAGAGCTCAAAATGAATCAAATCAAGGTTGGTGCATCAACTGACGCAGTTATATTTGTAATTTCTTAACATCACCGTATCTGATAAAAGTTCCCTTTGATGGATTTCTGTGTGCAACCTTAGCAGTTCGATGAGTTGTTTGTGTCAATTGGCATACAGTACTTTGGGTCCTCTGTGCAATTCTTTCACAAAATTCTGTGGTGATAGTGAATAGTTGGGTACCATTCCACCTCAATAATTCACCGGTGTCCACGCTTGATTGATTCATTGATTTAGTTTAATTTACTTCGCTCTGCCACTTTTGGATAATCGCGACGATGAGGACAAGTGATTATATGATGAAACTGATGGACACTCACAAAGAACATCCCTGTCTTGGCCAGGATTCGAACCAGGGGCCCCTGGCGTTATAGCGCGCTATGCTAACCACTCGGTCACGGAGATTGCCACTTTCCAGCTATCATAAGCCTTAAAAAAGTACAGTTTTATGAAGGATTTACATATTATAAATGTCCTGAAGTATAATACAATCGTAAAGTTTGCTGGCTAGAGTCGTACACAAAAAAATAGTCCCCGCCCAAAATGCAATCGTAAACACGCCACTGAGAGCTAAGCAATTTCACTGCCGCCATTCCTGGGGCGTGTGTATGAGGAAGAGAAGAAACGACTTGGAAGCAAGGAGAATGTCCGGAGATGCATGATATACGGTCACACATAATGAGGACCAGGTAGTAAATTATGCTGCACTATGACTTTTAAGAGCACAATGGGGCTGGGACAGAAACACCAGATAGGATCAGGACTGAAGGATTACATATGCAACATGACCATTCACCTCCTAAGTGAAAACGCTGTTTCCCTCGTATGAAAAACTAATCTTAGGATCCGGATTCTGTAATTGTCATTTACTTCAACACGCCGCCTTCTGATAAAGGTTTTCGTGTTTATCAGATGCGGGGGGGGGGGGGGGGCAAGGCAGCTTTATGACTTATTCAGCGGTGGGAGAGGTTGATCGCAGGTTCTCATATAAAAGGGCGCTCCACTTTCTGAGGCAACCGGTGTGAAAATGAATCCAAAGGGAGCTTGACAGAGATATGAGCGGCGAAACCGTTTATCTGAGTGAATTGTTACGTGAGGACATTTGTATTAGAATTAAGCCTATGGTAATTCCGTGTTACAGGCTGGGGTAATTTGCACGGCGCTTTTCTTGAATTATTAAAGACATATGAGCTGTTGCCTTTCTTGTTTGCTCCCATTTCTGACGTAATGGCGAACAACCATTACGCGTGGGAAGTTATAAACAGACTTTGGTTTCATTCCGATAAAAAAAAATGTATACTCGTGAATACAAATGTATTCTAATCGTTAAGCTAGTTTCACATTAGATTTCATGCTCTAGTTACATTGTCCATTACAATAATCTGAAATTATACTTACTGTTGAGTGATGGGCCTCCCTGCAGTGGTAGCGCCGTCGCCTTGTAATCAAGGGTTTCGATACCCGGTGCAGGCACATAGTGGTTCGGATCCCACTTTAAACTGTAGGTCCAGTCCCAATTAGCCGTACTGTGCATAAAGTGGACATAAAACACCAACTCAATCAATGCTGATTAGTGACGTACCTCTTAAATGACGTCATGCTAAAATTTAAATGACGTGTTGAGAAGCAAAGAGAATGAAGATGCTTACCTACTGGTCAAAATAGGGGGCATTCATAAAGTTCGTGTACGCCAGGGATCCCGATGTTCTTTGAGACTCTCTCTTCATCAATTTCATCACATCAACATTCGCGATTAGCCGAAAGTGGCAGAAAAGAGTAATAAAATAAACCAAACCAAGCCATCAACGTGTGCATACATTGTCGTACTGTATGTCGGGTAAATGAAGACATTGTCTCGCATTATTTCAGTTCATTCAGCAAATATTCCAGCTATAGTTCAGTCTTAAGCTACAGGTATTGAAATCACGTTCGTGTGAAATCCTATTCGATTAAGTACGTGAGGACCAAGGCACATTTCGTTGTCAAAAAATGTTGCTACTGGTTACATATAAAATACTTTAATCGCTCCTAAATCGTATTAGTTCAGCCTGACAAGACCAATTTGCAACAACTTCTTGGACCTTACATATTTAGCAACAAATCTTCGAGGGCTAACGTCTGAAAACTCTCTCTCTCTCTCTAACATAGAGAGAAAGAGAGGGAGGGTGGAGAGATAGGGAGAAAGAGAGAGCTGGAGAGGTTGAAAGGGAAATCTAGAAAGGGGGCAGAAAGGAAGAGAGATTATTCCAAGAGAGAGGAGAGGAGAGGAGAGAGAGAGAGAGAGAGAGAGAGAGAGAGAGAGAGAGAGAGAGCTCTTCTTTCTTTCCTTCCTATTCTCTTTCTTTCCTCTTTTGATGAGAGGAAGGAAGAGCAGAAAGAAAGAAGGTAGACAGAGAGAAAGAGAGAGGAATGCTCTTGGGGGAATGGACACCCGTCACCCAGAGAGAGAGAGAGAGAGAAAAGCGAAAAGATCATATCCTCCCGAAGAGAAGAAAGAGGTAGAGGGAGAGAGAGATGAAGGAAATCGGGGCTGGGCCAAGTAAAACAAATTGGAAAGAAGAAAGGAAGGAGAGAAGAGAAAAATCTTCTTTGATTGTCATTTATGTTATTCGGGTTATGTCTCTCTCTCTCTCTCTCTCCTCTCTCTTTTCCCTAAGAGAGAGAGAGTTACACAAGAGAAAAAGAGGAGAGAAGAAGGAAGAAGAATGAAGGAAAAATAGGAAGGAAAGAAAGAAAGAAGGAGAGGAGGAAAGAGAGAGAGAGAGAAAAGCTCTTTTTCTCTATCTCTCTCTCTTTCAAAATTTTGCAGCTTCCATAAGGACAGATCACAAAAGGTTTGAGTTCTGTTCTACGTCCACTTTATGCACAGCTAGGCTAACCGGGACTGGATCTATAGGGTAATCGTGACTGGATCTAAACTTTAAAGTCGGATCCGAACCACTATGTGCCTGCACCAGGTACCGAACCCGGAACCCCTTTGATTACAAGGCGACGACGTTACCACTACGCTATCGCGGAGGCTCAGCTCGCTAAAGGTGAGATAACTAATCGGGACTCCTGAGAATACATGAAATAGTGAAATACCAGCACGTATTCTGATTGGGTCTTCAGCTTTGAATACAACACAATTTTTACCACGACGTTCAGTTAAGTGATTATCCTTCGTTGTGTAACCATGGCCCACTCATGACAATTTCACCATTGCCAATTCTGCTTGAGGGATCGAAAGTTCACAATCGAGTTATTCCACACCGTAGAGATGAGAAAGCATAATTAAGCACCGCATAGGTGACAGAACAAATACAAAGAAGCAATCATACCATACCCGGAAATCTAATCAAGCAACCTTAGCTTCAGGAGTTGAATAGCCAATTGAATCAATACTACCGCTAACTTGACAGATTTCATTATATACAATGGGTGATGATGATGTGTGATATTTCTTTAATGTACAGTGACAGGCAGAAATGAGGGCGGAGTTCACACATAAAGTAGTAGAGAAAAGTCTGAAATAAGAGCCTTAAGGGCAGATAACCCAGGACACACAACGACTGGGCACGTTGCATAAGTAAAAGGATATAAATTTAATGACAAAGAGACTGTCATCTTTCATATTTCATTTTAGTATTTACTGTGAAGTACAAACAGATGAAATGTTGTTGAAGAGAGTAAAAGCAATATATACCGTGTGTTTCAAAATAATTTGAACGATTTCAACTCCTTATAATTTTTTTATTAATTGTGCAATTTACTTAAAACTTTACACTTAAGTACTATAACTGACCAAGTTTTAATGGTCAAAATTGTAATACAGTAACTCACAAATGCTCAATGTGAGCCCCCTTTGTTACCCTGCATACATCAGTTCGGCAGTCCAATTCTTCCCAGACCCGTTTCAGCATATTTTCATCAACAGTTTGCACTGCAGCAGTAATGCGCTCTTGCAGTTCACGGACATCTTGGGGTAGAGGCGGTTTGTACACAATGTCCGGTGATCTTGGTGGCCAACGTAAAAGCTGTTGATCATTGTGAGCAACTCGTCCAATTCAGCGGTTTGACAGTCTCTCATTAAGGTAATTCCTAACATTGCAATGTAAGTGGCAAGGGGCTCCATCCAGTTGATAGATAAAGACTAGCTCTCGCTGTAGACTTTTGAGGGCTGCGTTGAAAACAAGCTCGAACTCTCTCGACATCTGCCTCAGACGTGGAAGGCCTACCAGACGATTTTCCCTTGCAAATGCATCCTGTTGTCTTGAATTGTTGATACCAATTGCGACTGGAGTTCTTTGATGGTGGTTCTTTACGAAATTTGGTACGAAACTCATGTTGAATACTCACAACAGACTAAGTAACGTGCAATTGTAAGACGCAAAATGCTTTCTATGCACCACAGGCAGCCATCTTGCAACTTGTCACTCTGCCACCTGGCGGAAGAACTTCGAACTACTACGACCGTGCCAAACAAAAACTCGGGGATGTGGTCGAAAATATTTCAATATAATTTTAATCGTTGATAAGTGTTTTAACGCTCATGGAACGATTTCTTATCGTTCAGATCATTTTGAAACACGCTATTATCTCGTAATGATGGTATCGAGACAAGACGAGACTTGGCGGTATCTCAGTCTCGTCTCAAGATGTACAGATCTGTCTCGTTCTCGCACGGACTTTCACATCGTTTAGGGTCCGTTAATGTAAACAACTTCTCTTAATAAAGTTTCTCTCTTCGACGCCTCCAAACGACACTACGAACGCTCGAAAAACGGAATTTTTTTCCTAAAGGATGTAAACACGCAGCACAGTCTCAAAATTGCCACTAATTGATCGCGACTGACTTCGTAGAGATTAAAGTTTGCTTACAATAACAAAAAACAAATGTTTCTGGAAAACAAACATTATCTTAAATAGGTGGAAAATAAATAATTGTTCACACTTGTTGAGAATCGCCAAAAACTTTGGTCATAATTATCAAGACTACCAAAGTGGTGAATACTACCAAATTTATTGTTTATGCTGGACACTGAATAGCCTAACCAACTGTTATCTTGATATAAATCAATAATCCAATAAGGGTGTATAAGCAAAATAATCAGGTGGCCATCTGTTTGGCAAGTCTGAAAAGTGGTGTAGTAGAGTACAATTTGATTTAGGTATAAACTTTTCAAATATTGTACCAAAGTCTCGAACAAGTCAAGAGTCTGTGATACTAAGTCTCGATCTCGTCTCGAATTTCCATACGAGACCGAGACTTTTCTCGGTAGCATCCAGGGTGGATAAAAAATCATGACTTTTATTTTATACATAATTTGGCCGATTTTTTTATTTAAATCGATATATATATATATTTTTTTAAAAAAAACATGTTTAAAATTGCTTGTGTGGTATATAGATATATGTTTTTTTTATAGAAAGACTTTTTCTAGTAAAATATTTGAAGTTCGATTAAAGCAAATAAAAATTATACGTAAATATACATTTTTCTGTTTCTGATGCAGTAGCGGCTTCTGTCTATTCGCACATTCGCACGTGCACACCCAAATAAATCTGTAATGCAAATCATTATTATTATACTTATTTATTGAACTCTATCTCCTTCGAAACATCAAGTGTTCCCACGCCGCTCCACCAAGAGAGATGGTGGAGAAGTCTGCGATCCGTGATATCAACCCGCGTAGACCAGGCCGCGATCGAGGCTGGAACACAATGGTAGTTTCGCTCGCTATGACGCTGTTGCGGCAGTAGCGTAGAGGACGCTGATTGGGTGTTTTGGCTTGAGCGCCGTGTGAGGGGAGGTTGCATCTTTTAGGAAGGCTGAGAACGTAGCGATCTGTGTGCGAGCGAATGTAGTGTTGCAAATCCATTCCATTGGAGATCGTGTGACGAAGTCGATGCAACCCATACATCATCGCAAATTGAAGGATTTTTTTTTTTATGAAACGGAAATTTCGATGGTATATTCTCCCGAGCATAACAGGGGAAGAAAAGGAGGAGAGGTGGGGGAGGGCAACTGAAACCAAAGCGGTTGTTTTAAGCATGCCTTTGCTTCGTGCATCTTGGTCAAAATAAACGGCCTCTGTGGCGCAGTAGCCGAATTATCAACCGGCGGGGAGGGAGCGTGCATCAAATAGTCAGCTGTTTTGCATTGTGTGGGTTATACTGCGTTACAAAATTATTTAACGCTGTCAAAAGGTCGTTCCTGTTTCAGTGGCAAAGTGTTTGATTTCATGATGAATAGGGAAACTGCACATGCGAAAGCAGACTTAACGTTATTGAATATTTGGAGGAAAATTAGCTACAAAGCCTGTAGCAACTGCAGTAATATATGGATACGGCGGAAGAGAAGGAAAATTCTGAAGTACGATTACGAAGCAGGACAGTGTGAATTAGTGAGTACTGTTATTTGCTTTAACATTTATTATTCTCTTGATTTCGCTTGATTTGATCAGTCTGTCATTAGAAATAAACAATAGCTAGATATATTACAACTGATTTCCTCCATGTGGTAGTTGGATCGGCTTCTTTGGTGTACGCCAATGTTATTATTCTCCTTGTTCATAAATATCAGCAGAGGCGGGGGGAAAGTTTTTACGAAATATTTTGCAAATCGACAATAGTATTGATATTGTAGATCGGTATATCTATATTTTGAGTGATTTTGTCAGGTTATCGAATGCTTAATTACATACTGCACAATAACATCGCTCTCCTCGTGATTGGCTGTATAATTGCCGAAATATTTAAAATTTCTAAAAAATTCGTGTTAAAAAAATCATGAAATACGTATAACTCTGTCATACCCCCTTTTTCAGTGAAAGGGATCAAAACTTGGGTTGCCAATATATTAAGCTTCATTATGTACGCAAAAACGGGTGCGAGTATTTCACAGGGGTGGTATAACACTTCTGGACGATAGACTGAAGTGCACACCCATAGAGCCAGACCACGAGGCCCCACTGTTCTGATGCCTGTTTCTAAAACTGTACCTACTATGGAAATGTGTGTTGAGTGTGTTAATGAAATTATAATTTCAGTAACTTTTCTTCCCGTGAAAATAAAACATTCTGGATGGACTTTAAAATTGTTAACTTAAAATATTAACTTAAAATTTTTTATAGTCGTTGTAGCTGAATTTTGGAGATTTTTTTAAATTGTAGTTTGAAAAATATCAGCTGCCATGTTTATTTACAGTTTAATGATAATGACACTATTTAAGGTTTAACATGATTAGTATTTTGTATATTTTTCTACACAAAATTTTTGCTATTTTTGCATATAAAAATTATAAAATTATTGAATTTTAAATCAAGAGAAGTGTGTGCTTACATTTGCTTTTGTATGAGCTTCACACCATCAGTACTGGTATTTCTTTTCCTTTCTTAGAGCCTAATAAACGTTACGAGATTAATGTACTTTCACCAAAAGTGTTTCTGATATCTACAAAATCCTTATGTACATTATTATATAAATTATTTATTTGAAGTGATTTAAATCAACCCGATTTAAATCAATACACCTTGGTAGCATCATCCCTAGTCAGCTGTACAGCATATATTTGGGTAGATGACACACGAGTCTCGTGGTGACATAGCTACGCGTCGGGGCCCCTCACAGGAATCGAGCGCATGCAGAGACAATTACGCGTCGCTCTCCAGTGGTTCCCGAGCCACTTCAAAATTTAATGGGGAATCCGCGGGAGAAGTCAAGTAATCAACTTACGGTCAAGCGACGGACGGTTAGCGAAAGGGGCCTGCTCCTGTGGTCTCCCAAATTGAAAAGCTGTTACGTCAATCGTGCCATTTTGTTGGCCTGTGGTTACAGCACCACGTGCAAACGGACGAGCGGCCACAATGATATCTGTTTGCGGCTATAAGCTAAACTCCGTGGAGAAACTGACAAGCGGCTTTTCATTGGGTGACGCCTGGTCAGAGCAGAGTGTCTCTGCACCCATGTTTTCTGACTTCCGAGACCACGGGCCGCTATTATAACAAGCTACTGTCCGACCGCGAAAGACGAGCCTAGCTCGGGAGGGCGAATCTACACACGATGGGGGAAGTAGGTAGAAACATGCACGAAACAACACTCTAGGTTTCAGATCAGAATTTGGTTAGTGTACGTTCGATTGTGTTCTTTATTATGGCTCGCTTTGTTGTGGCTTTTACAACTGTTAACTCCCCATCTACAATGTTGTATCAGCAGCAGACGATTTCATAGAAGCAGTTTCCTTTTTCCTTTCCACCCCTACTAATCCACTGGACTCGTCCTGACAGCGCATGCGCACTTGCGTATTGTCGCGACTAAGGTAGACGTATTATAATTGCTTGCTGAACATAACGACGTAACACCGCTAATAGGCAAGAAAAGTCTAATAATTGGGAAAAAATATAGTGATTTCTGATTGCCGATCAGTTTTTAAATACTGTGTATTTGCAGCATTGGGTTAATCTTTATTAGACAAGAAAACTTTGATACTCGACAATCAATTTGGAACTCCTTGATCAATGAAAGATTTCTTATATTACATTGTCACTGGTGTTTCATTTACAGTCGTACCAAGAAGAGAAAGACCGCGGCCAATTCGCGGACACTCATTTGTTTTTCTCGCAGTGACTGCAGACAAAAATGTTCCCCATCGATTGCGCCCGAGTGTCCCTGTGTTGTCAATAACTCCCCTTCTTGCTACTGAAGAACGCTACACATTGCGGCAACCTGGGGCAGAATTACATGGCAAGCAGCTGACTGCATCACCCACACTCTCTTAGGATTGAAAATTGGACGACAATGACAGAAGGTTTTTCTCTTCTTGCTAGAGCAGTAATTTTTATGTAAAAATTTCAACTGAAAAATGTCCCTAAATCGAGAATCTCGCAACATCGCCGTCACTGATCCAAACAAAGAAATTTCCGACGGAACAAAGCCAGAAGAGACGAGCTATCGCACTTCCGAAAACCAGACGGAACTGAAAATTGTGCAAAATACAAACAAGACCATCCGTACAAAGATAAAGCCCGCGCCCAGCCATTAACATCTCTGTATTTCATCTGCGTACACCCGCCTCTGTCGTGTCAAGACACTCAACTTTGAAAAATGCAGCCGCATTCGATTCCGACAACAGATCAGACAGAACCATGTGGGTTTAACAATGTGATTCCAAAACTCCACCCCATTTCACAACTATTGTTTCTTCGGCTGTAAAAGAAATGGCGCCAGCCACTTTTGGATTGTTGTTCGTGTCGCAATTCTTCTTCCTGTTTGGAACGAAGGACTACAGGTACTGTGGCTGGCCTTTTAGCGAGTCAGGTCAATCCATGTCGCAAAGCAAAACTCGTTAGAGTGAGAGTTTGTTGTACAATATACAGTATTAATCACATTGTACCTAGCCTTCGCATTTCACAAGCCATTTACTATTGCGAACTAAATGCCGCGTTTTCTGTACGATGTTCTTACATCAAGCATATCCATCAATAGACGCTTCTAAATCTATGACACACAGCTTTGAATTGCATAATTTCTTCTTGTTTTGAGGCAAATAACTTCTTCATAAGATTTAATGAGGTTTGAACGTTGCAATGGAAATGAGAAATCCCTTGCAAATTGCGGAAAAAATCTCCTTAAAAGCGACAAAACCTGACGGGAAACAATAGCGAAATTTCAACTTTTAGAAGCTCTGTGGTGTAATTGGTCAGTGAGATTTCAGAACGAAGCTGTGTCGCTTGGGAACATCAATCAAGATCAACGTTTCACACCGTAGCGGCATAACAGGCCGCACAAGCCTGCGTTTGATTGGTGGGTGTCGTTTGTGACATGGGTGTGAAATCTCCCGTAGTGCACTTGATTCTTCAGTAAAAATCAGGTAAAAATCGTAGTTTTGATCTCCAGTATTGGCAAAAGGGGAATTTGTTCATCTGAAGAGGAGAGACGAGGTGCTCTCTTGAAACATAGTGTTAAAATAGGTAAAAGCACTAGGCCATGAACAATGTTCATTTGATTCTGTAAGTTAATAAAGTCACCATCACCAACATTCAGAGAAGTATTAGAAGATTAGAAATTTCTTCATTGAAACGATCGTGTCTGAAGTGTTCAACTAATGTAGTTTTAGTGCGTCGCACGGAAAAGGATTGACAAAACACCCGTTGACCCGTTTATCTGCGTACTTGATGCACCAAAGTGAATTACGAATTGAATCGTATTATTGACTGGTTGATTTGCTTTATTTTACATCGCTTTTCTGCTCCTTTCTGCTAACAGAGAAGATCAGGATGCAAGGCGGTAAGATGATTGATTGATTTGCTTTATTTTACTTCGCTTTCGTGCCACTTTTGGCTAATTTGCGAAGATGGGTATGAGTGATGACATGATGAATGGACACTCACAAACATCCATGCCCAGGCCTGGATTCAAACCCGGGCCCCTTGGCGTCGTAACGCGATGTGTTAACTACTCCGCCACGGGAACCGCGGCGGTAAGATGAAATTGATGAAAGGACAATCACAAATATGGACGACACAACACATAACCCAACAGAGGATTACACTGGCCGTGTGTTCAGGCGCCAGAGCCTCGTTTGCTTTCAAGACTGCAGTCGCCGCGGTGTACTACGTTTGATTGCTGGTTTGATTTGTTGCATTAGGTCCACTTTATGCACACATAGGTTGATCGGGACTGGACCTACAGTTTAAAGTGGGATCCGAACTACTGTGCCATGTGCCTCCACCGGGTATCGAACCGGGGTTCTCTTGATTACAAGGCGACGACGTTACAACTATGCCATCGGGGAGGTGCGGAGGTGTACTACGAGGAGGTGAGGTTTGATTTGATTTTCTTTATTTTACTTCGCTTCTTGTGCCACTTTTGGCTAATTTGCGAAGATGGGAATGAGGGATGATATGATGAAATTGATGAATGAACACTCAGAAACATCCATGCCCAGGCCAGGATTCGAACCCGGGATCCCTGGCGTCGTAGCGGGAGGTGAGGTTGATTTTTGGGTGTAGAAGTATTTTAATGTGTTACCTGGCTGATTTAGTTTACTTACTTCCCTTTTCTGCCACTTTTTGGCTAATCGCGAAGATAAGGATAAATGAAGATATGATGAAATTGATGAAGTGACACTCACAAAGAACACCCAGCACCTCAAGCCGGGATTCGAAACCGAGACCCCTGGCGTCGTAGCGCTCTGTGATAACCACTCCGCCACGAAGATCGGCTCATGTGTTACTGGAGTCGAAACAATCACGAATACTTGTGTACGTGTAATATGACACATCCTCGGCACTGTGTGTGCTTGTGGAGAGGACAGAAGGATAGTTGTATTTGTCTAATTTTGCTTAGCTCTTCTGCCACCGCTCAATGGACTGGGCCACCAAGATGGCAAGAGAGGGGGAAAAGAAACAGAAGGAGCAGAAGCCAAGATCTTATCTTTACAGCCCCTTCTCTCATTACGCCGGACTCTCCTACCGAAATCCACCCCCATCCGAACCAATACCAGGAAAAGCAAGCAAGGAGCAACTTCCAGTCGAAAAAAAAGGAGATTCCTTTCCCACGACACAAACAAGAGCGGCGCTGTATATTGGACAGAGGCCCATGGGAAAATCCCATGAGCGACACTGGAACTACAATCTTCCTCCGTTCCTCCTCTAGGATGCTGCGATGTCGCGTCACCATGGCAACCGCCCGCCCACTTCATTGCGCCACCTTTCACGGAGCCCGAGGCCAACATTCTCCAGAAACAAAGATTATGATGAGCTTATTTTTTTTTTTTTTGTCTCTCTCATGAGAATGAAAGCTTTCGCGGGAAAAACACAGGAACACAATCTACAGTAAGGACGTGAGGGCATTTTCCTGCACGTGGAATCATGACGTATCGACTGCCATCTGCCAATAGTTAGCGGCTAAGGTCCTTTCCTGCTTGTCGCTGGGAGGATCCGGCAAAATGTCCCGGTCCGGAGATAGTTCCCCTCGCGGAAATGAGACACAAACCAAATAAATCAATGAAATTCGGATGGGTGGAGGGGGGTTATCTCCCGGTAAATCTCCACTGCACTGCTTCCTCTGATTAATCCCCAAGCTTCCATTTACCTTCAAATGACCACTTTTTGATTTCCTGTTGCTCAATTCTCCATCTTCGCGGTTTCCTCTCGATTCCTTTGGAACATTAAATGACAGAGGAATACGTGATGTTACAAGGACTATGCACGGTAATTTTGAATTTAAAATTTTGGGCGCGTCAGCACTTAGCCTATTTTGCACCCGTCACATTGTACAGGGGCCAGCCCCTTATCATTACAAATGACAACTCTAACGTTGCATAACTAAAAATCTTAAAATCTTCTGACTTCTGTTAAAAGCTGAGGCTCTAAACGGGCACTCAGCACACACAAGGACAAAAAACAGGACAACACACACAAAATTATACTGGCCATAGTGCCAGTCGCCAGAGCCTCGTTAGTCTACAGTCCAGGGTGTACTACGTGGAGTGATGTTGACTTTTGGGCCCCTACGTGGAAGGTGGAAGGTGACCCCTATGCACGGTCATATTTTATCTTTGAGTACCAAGTGAAGGAAAGACGTCTGCAATCCAATGAAGGATTCAGACATAAACAAGAATTAGGAATTTAAGTGGAAAAAGCAGGCACGACCAGGACTCAGGCACTATAGAAGAATTGACTCTGTCAGTGATATTTCAATGAGATCTGTTGCCCTTCAAACAATGTTGACCTCGACGGTACCTAGTCTCTGCCCCGTGAGATGTACGTACATTACCTCGATCAAGGGACCCTTACGCCGAAAATCGAACCAGGAACCGTCAGTGGATTTCAATCAATCCAAAGTTAATAACTTGTATTTATTAATACTTTTTCCTTACAGGAAATAATGTACAATGATCCATGCTTGCAATACTTACGGCAAACGCTCGACACCATTTTCAAACGAAATTCCGTATCTTACCTGTAAAGAGAAGAAAAGACAGTTTAATTCCTACTCCTTAAGAAAGTGGAATTCACCTACATCAAAATACACATGAGACTAAAATAAGTAAGTTAGAATTTCTAAGTACTTTTAAGAAAACCCACCGATATCTGTTAATCAATACAGAGTGTGCTAATTTGGAATGTTCAAACCTTTTACAGAAATATTAATATCACTATTCCGATAGTTGCAGATGCTGAGGAATACCTTCAAATTTGATCCTAACAATCTGTAATGTGATAGCTGAAAAGTTAGTGTAGTCCGCTGCACTTTTGACGCTGGGTGAAGTGCAGGTGTATCCCGATGTGCAAGGTTTGAGTTGGTTATAACACCATTAAGCCTTGTTTCCATGATTATGAAAAACTAAAATATGCTGACCAAGGCAGTAATCTATTTTATAAAAAAACATAAACTAACGTAACGTTTCAACCTTCTAGCAAGGTCTTCTTCAGACTCTGTATCAAGTACAAAAGTAACCAGATACCACAAAAGACCATTATATATACACAAACATTACTCCCTCCAGACTATTTAGAAAGTTGTTTGGAACTTTCTAGCAGATGACTTTCACTTTGCCAACTTCACTTTCACCTAAAAGGCTAAACACAATTACTTCCATATAGAATGTGGTTGGGCTTTTAATCTCACACTCTTTTCCCTTCATTTGAGTTGGTGTTTTAAGTCCACTTTATGCACAGTAAGGCTAATCGGGACTGGACCTACAGTTTAAAGTGGAATCCGAACCACTATGTACCTTCACCGGGTATCGAACCCGGGACCCCTTGATTACAAGGCCATCAGGGAGGCTCCGATGTGCAAGGAAATGACCTTGAAACAAGTAAACGAATTGCGGTGTTCCAGTTCAGAAGATTTAACAAATGCAAGTCTGCTGCTTTAAACGTTCATCTGATTAGTTAGAACGCACCACATGATCATACACCACACATTACACCGCTCCGGAACGTACTGCAGACACCAAATGCACCACTAGACACCAAATCAACGAAGTAGACGTTGCACCGTGTAACCAACTACACGCGTGAGTTCAGAGTGTCAAAAAGTACATCGAACTAGACGGGGCTAATGAACATGTGGGGTGGAATAATGGTTGACCGTGTTAATAGACGATTTCTCCTTCACTAACACACTGGCAACCTGAACATGCTTGAGCTGTATGCGTATCTACATGAGGATATTTTCCAGCAGGATGGGGAGTCACCTCACTGAGCATTGCATATCAAGGGTTCTCTTCATAGCAACTTTTCACATTGTTGCCACTGAACTGGGTGTGGTATTTCCATTGCATGGTCACCGCACTTGCCCGATATAACTCCGTTGAAATGTCTGAAAACTGTAATTGACGCAAGTTACTTCTTTCTACATTGAAGGTTTTCCATTCATTTTGGAATTGATTAGATTTCTTTTTGGGATACTCTGTATTTTTATAAAGTAGTATTCAATTCTATAGGAAGGGGGTGGGGGTCTATGACCGGAATTTAAAATTATGGGTCCCTCAGCGATTGGGTTATGTAACACAGACACCACGAATTCCAAGATGGTCTTGATAGAGATTTAACGACTTTTCAGGTCTTCTGGGCTAACATCTCCATAACATGATGAAAGCTGAGGGTGTAGCGGTGTACGCATCACAGGATCACACAACATCTGACAGAATTAATTATCTTAGCTGCTGTTTCAGGCGCGATAGCCTAGTTCATCTGCAAGAATGGACATTGAGATACGACAAAAGGGAGCCTTCTTCCAAGGCGGAGTTGTTAGTGTAATGTGCTGTGAAGCTAAAGGTCCTAGGTTTGAATCCTGAGCGAGGAACGTTTCATTTCACTTGATGTTTCTACAACTGTCGCCGTGATTAACCTGCATGGGTAGAAAAGCGGCGAAAACTAACGATGCAACAAAGAAGTCGTTTGCGGTCAAGGAAGAAGGTTGGACACGGAACTGGGAGGTGATTCAGTGAATACGCATTACTCAAAGATGAAAGCCATTTGTCAGTTCCTTGGTGGGCCTCGGCAAAACGGTGGTTAATCTAATTGCTTGAGGGTGTGAAATCGGAAGGTAAGTATGCATTGAGGTTAAGAGTTCACAACCGTTCCCATGCTATCCCTCCAAAAAATGTGGGATGGGTTGCCATAGTGACCAGCGTTACGGAACATACATCGCCTGGAGTGCAGACACGATAATGCCAGGTCATCAAACATGCTGGAATAATCATGGAAAACGAAGGACTATGAAAACCCTTTAGGTCAGTCAGAAACAAACACATCACGAGAAACAAACCTAAATTACAGGAAAAAACATTAAACGAGCTGCAATTTCCTCGCAACCGAGTTGTCAGTTTCGGAAGAAGTTGGGAAAAGGACACTGCTTCCTTTTGGAAAATCAATTTCGGTGTAGCTAGGAGTGGAGGTAAGAAGGGGGGAGGACTCGTAATGATCTACCTCTAGGCTATACCTCGCTAACTATGGCTCTCTACTCGAAAAGATCTGTAATGAACGACTTTCAGCAAGGAGGTAAGTGATGGTTGCGAAGGGGAAATTTTCTGTCACGTGAGGAATGCCTCTTTCTTCTTCTTTGCATGTTGATGATCTGTAAAGATCATTCCAACAACCAGTTGGGTTCAAATGCTCTAGATGAGATTGAGCAACGCTGGAAAAGGCGTTGGCAGATTTTTTTGTGTGTGTGTGGTACCCGAACGGCTTCGTATTTCTTTGTAATCCATAAAAATCATATTCCATAGGCTATTCTAGCTGAAGAAATGTGTCCCCAAGTCAAATATCAAGTGGGATATTTTCTATCTTTCTCATTTATTTATTTACTTCATTCTTCTTCTGTTTCTCTTGGGACAACGCAGAGAGAGAGAGAGAGAGAAAGGAGGGAGAGGGGAGAGAGAAAGAGAGAGAGAGAAGGGGGAGAGAGATGGAGAGAGAAAGAGAGGAATCTTTCTTCCTTTCTCTTTTCTTTCCTTTCTCATCTCTCTCTCTCTCTCTCTCTCTCTCTCTCTCTCCAGAATAGTTAAGCAATACAATCACCTAAAACACAAATCATCAAGCAATGGTAAGACTGGTGAGATACCAAAGTATACTTTATGATTTCAATACATATTAATGTTTATAGCGTGTGAATAAAATGCATGTAGTTACATTTAAAATTCACAAATTTTATAATAAAATGGCTTCTTAACTTTTGTTCAAATATGATATTTACGTAGTTTTGGTACACATATATAAATAATTTTGAAAATATTGACAACATTTATTAAATTGTGTAAGGTATATACTATTTACAAGGAGTTTTTTTTAAAAAAAATATTAATGTACAAAAACAGGGTTCTGTTTAGATCATTAATTACTAAAATCAGTGGAAAGTCTAAAATGAAGCACCATTACAATTGCAACAATTTCATAAAATAGCCCAACGGGCTGTTATCAGCATCACGCTCCAGTCCCGTCCACTTTTAAGGAAGATCCAAATTCCCGATACAGGCAGAAAAATTAAAACTTCGTGCCACAAAAGGCTTTTGGTCTGTCAAGAGGTTCTACATGGTCAGCGCAGTCACATCGACATTGCTATACCACTTTCTGTAGACAGAGTTTGCTAACATTCCTCCACAATTCTCCTGATGACTGCTCATGCAGTGATCGTAAATGAGGCAGTTCGCACCAAAGGAGAAACTGTTAACCATTAATACACCACATCCCAAGAAGAAATGAAAAATTTATATGAAATTCGAACTTGCAGTCTCTACAATAGCTTTGCCTTGGTGAATGTTGTTACAGGCCATAAGAGCAGCAAGCTTACTGGAATAAATACAGATGTCAGCACAGAAATTCCGAATCTTCGAAGTGAAGCTGGTGAGCGATAATAGGGCTTAAATTTATTTAAAATGGAAATGTTTGGATCACTCTATTATACTATATTAATTGTGAACAATGGAGGGAATATAAATGGGGGTGCAAATGACAAAGTGAGTTTACGCATATGGAAATCCGCAACGATATTTTCATTTTTTGTAAATGATATGTGTAAAATACATACAGAGCAGTGAATAAAATATCGGCTCTCGCCCGTTCTCTATGAATGGCTGACTATTAAAAAAAATTAAAAAATGTGGGGGGACACTGAGGTTTAACCCATGGTGGCAATATGAGGTACCTTATGAAGCACTTAGCAAACCTGGTACTCTACTAAACCGCCTACCCTTTTCTCACTAGATTTTTTATGTATAAGAAACGAGACTTTGTGGTCTGCAACTTAAAACTGGATTTCTCTGAAGACATTTATTCTCATCAAACCACTCCGATGAAGCATATCCAATGTATTGTGACGAGCATTTAGCTTCTTGGCAAATGCCTGGGTAGGGAAAGATAAAACTGCCTGAGGGGAGTTCAAGAGAAGCCATCTTGGTGTAACTGGAGACGAAGAAATCCAGATAACTTAAAAAAGAAAGAAAAAAAAGATTGACGTTTACGATTTTTCCATAACATCCATTCTCATCATTCAGAGTAACCCTGAAAGGCACAAAAACTACATAAAATGACAAAAATATATGCACACGTATCCATCTGCATGGAAAGTAATTCCGTATGTAATCCACATCTTTCAAGCTAAGCCGTATTCAAGACCGATCAAGAACTAGTGTATCCGGTTTGAAAAGCTCCCGACCTCAAGTGCAAAGGCGGCAAACCTATAGCTGAACAATTCAAGGGCAGATTCATCCAATAAGAATTACTTCCAGGGACGTGCGGTTAATCAGGGAAACAACTCACGTTCGTGAGCGTGGGCATTGTTCTGACAAATAACTATACTTCAGGTTATTCAATTATTGTAGTGCTGTTTCTTATGGAAACGTAGCATCCAGGATATAGCATCAAGCATCACCCACTATCCTCCACAGCTTAGGAAGTCCTTGGAAGGTTTTGTGTGTTTTCCATTTGGAAGGAACAGGGCATCAACTTGTATACTTAAAACTTCGCCAGGGAATACAATATTGAAACCCTTCTTAACACAAACTCAGGCAAAAGAAGGTTAGCATTCGTGTTTTTTCCTACGAATGAAAATGGCCAGAGGTCAAATTTTATTTCAATTAAGGATAATTCCGAGATCAAAGCGAGAGGGGCTACGAATAACGGTGACTAATACAATTATATGAACACTTTGGCTTAATCAAAATTGTTTTAGCGTGCGACATCAAATGGCTACATATAACTAAACGTAGAATGGATGTTCGACAGGACTGACTATACAGCTCGGTTGGCAGAGCAATGGCACGGTATGTCAGACCCCCATGTTCGACTCCTGGTTGCACCTGCATTACTCGCCTAAATTTCCACGTACTACACTCTGTCCCAGCCATCTCTGGAGCAGGAACACGAAAACAAGTATCTGCGCAAGTATTGACGCGTGACGTCCCCACCAATAAACACGTGAGATGAACGGGATTGCGTGGAAGGGCGGGGGAGCGACCGCAGTTACCCTTCTGACCACTTAATTTCCTTTCTTCTCTGACGTCATGGGCGGCTTTGCTCCAGAGATAACTGAAGCAGGGTATAAATCTTCTGCGTGAACACAAGGATGCCAAAGAGTTGTTCTTTGATTATATACAGAGATGTTACGTGCGTTTTAACAAGAGATAGAGGGAGAGATTTTTTGTATCTAAAATTCTGTGACTTGAAACTCGATGGATATTTCTGTTCAATATAGAGATATAAATTTGCAACTCGGGGCTAGATTGTACCAAGTCTCGTTTTGGTGGTATCTCTATGGGCTTTACTTTGATCCTTCCACAAAACATTCCTGAAATGAACTCTGATAAAGCTGAGAGAACAAATCCAATTACCCCACCGCAAAGACAATTCATGGACTCCAAGTTGAGACACCGAAACGACAGGGTTCGCCCATCGTTCTGGTGCGTACCGTGCGTAGAAAACAGCTGCTTCCATCTGGAAGGGAACGAAAAGTATTTAAAACTCCGAAGCAAAAAAGCTTCCACGTTTGAAACAACGAAGATACAAATAACCCTGCGAATTCCTTCGCAGCATCGTTCGGTTGTGTTTCCTCGGCGTCATTTCTCCAGCACGTCGACGCAGGACATAAAAGGAACATTGCTTGCTTATCAGGATTATCGTTGCGTGAAAACAAGTCATTCGAGTGTCAGGGTGGTTGGAAGGTTTCAAAAATTACCCTGCCGACAGGTTACGGGCAAAACAGACGGAGCTCCCATGTAAGAATGAGGTACTGAAACAACTTGTCTTTAAAACTACACAACTACCGCATCCTTCTATGTCGATCTTTGGTTAAAAACAAATTGGATACTTCATGTTTGTGTGAGGGAAAGGGGAGCAGGGTCGATGAAAACCCTCAACTCTCTTTGTGGGAGCAGACAACTGGAGACGCCTTAATCTGCATTGGAACTCAACGCACTAACCAAACATCACTAATAAAAAAAACCTTCAGAGGACTGTTCCGTCAAGGAGTTTAATATTTGTATTGCATTTCTATTTTCTGTAGCTCTTCTGTCACTTTGGGCTAATCGCGGCGATTAGGATGCACGAGAACTACAAGAAATTGATGAAGGGACACTCACACCAATACACAGACTGGGACTCGAGTCCGGGAACTTCGAAAGTCGACCACTTAACGTGTTCGGCCACCGCGTTTACAGCATATCATTTTTATTGATTGATTGGGCTTATTTTACTTCAGTTTTCTGCCACTTTTTGGCTAATTGCGAACATGAGTATGAGTGATGACATGATGAAATTGATGAAGGGACACTCATAAAGAACGCCCAGGCCGGGATTCGAACCCGGGACCCCTGGCTGTGCTCCGCCATGCAGGTCGGAATATCATTTTTATGTCGGTTACAATTATTCAGAGGTAGAAACCCTGACTCTCGTACTCTCAGACAACATTCCCTTTCGTTGAAAGGTAATTCTTTAGGAGGTTTTTATTTTATTGGACTCTGAGTAGACTTCAGAATAGTAAATTCACCAGCAATTTAAGACCGGTAGGGCCAATGAATCTCGAGTACAGGTAAGATGATAATTCTCTTATTTGAAGCTCACCCTGTCATGCGAGGTCTGTAACAAAATCTTAATTGTTTATATGTATTAAGTTATTTATGTTGTAAAAGGTAAAGTGCTCTCCTGTGCTTTGCACCACGCCATGATGGCGTATAGGGGGTGTGCGGTTAGGGCACTTTCTTTATCACGGCTGAAGATGGGGGTGATGTGATCAGCACCACGCCCCTGGCTGCCTTTATCCCCCAGAGTTTCCTCCAGGTACCCACTTTATGCGACGCTGGGTGGGCGCCGGAACCGCTTGAACAGGTGGAAAAAATCCCGTTTCTTCCCCCACGGGGATCGAACCCGGGTCTCTCGTATATTTTTGTTGTATATAATGTATTACTTATGCACTATTTCAAAAGCTGAACTTCACCATTACACAAACCTTCACTTTATCTGGGGACACATTTTTCAGGTAGTATTTTCAGAAAACGTTCCAACGTCAAACCGCTCTTACACGTACAAGGGTCGTTCAAGGTTGACCAGGACTTTCGTGCGTAAAATATTAATGAATCAATGTAGCGCTGCATTACTAGGGCAGGACAGACCATGATTCCTTGCGAGTACCCATGATCCTTTGCGACACATTTAGCGCATGCGCAGTATTGTAAACAAAGATGGCGGCAAGTAGTGTATCTGTTGCCGTGGAACAGCGGTGTATAATGAAATTTCTCGTGAAGGAGAAGGTGAAACCTGCTCAAATTTGACGTAGACTGCAAGCACAGTATGGTGAACAAACACTGTCATGGGCAAGAGTGTACGAATGGTGTCATAAAAGTTCCCCTCCACCGAAGAAAAGCAAAGCGCTGCCGTTTGCCGGTAAGATTTTGGGAACAGTATTCTGGAACATGAAAGGTGTTATCCATGTGGATTTTGTGGAGAAGGGTGCCACAATTAATGCCAAGTATTACTCAACACTGCTTCACGGTGCTGTACGTGGGGCTGTTCGTAAGAAAAGACCTGGAATGTTGTCGAAACACGTCATTCTTCTCCATGACAATGCCAGGCCCCACACGGTCCATTTGACTCAAACAACACTGGCCATCGTGCACTGGGAGGTTTTACCACACAGTCCTTACAGTACAGATTTATGCTTAGTGATTTCCACTTGTTTGGGGCACTTAAAGAGCATTTGGGCGAGATGCACTTCCAGACAGATGAGGAACTCAAGAACGCTGTCCTGCAGTGGTTACGACACCAACCTACTTTTTTCTACGCCAAAGGCATCAAGGAACTTCCACAACGACGGCAACGGTGTCTGGATGTTCAGGGGGAATACTTTGAAAAACTGACATAGTTTGGTGCTTCTATGTATGTATATTTCCTGTCTAGAAATAAAAGTCCCGGTCAGCCTTGAACGACCCTTGTAATACACCCATGGAACTGCATTCTCGTAGGCTAACGAGTATCTGGCGTCGGAACCAACAACTAGGATTACCTGGTATACCCTGTGTCTTGTCCATGTGTGTGTTGAGTGCAATAGCTTTTCTTTCAGTTCTTAGATGTGTTTTGATTTATTTTTGGTAAGAAATATCATCTCCATAAGATGAAGATATTTCTTGCTTTCATTTGTTGTCTCAAATTAGCTTTTGTTGGTGTTAAAGAGATCTGTATCTCCCCGAGTTGTGCAACCATTTTAACCAAAAATTAATTCAACATTCAATCCCTTTCATATGAACACAAAATGAGGCTGATCTCACTTTTATAAGCAAGGTCATTCTTGCACTTAGTAACCACCGCACCATTAGACGGTGCTGCACCCTGAACCACCACACCACGAGGTTAGTCCTCTCATCAAAACCATTACCTTCAGGAACCATGACATCACACGTTTGACCATATATTTCCCCTAATAGTGGAACCATTTTCAAAATTACGAAAGCAATTCCCCACTTTACAGTTGCGTTGGAAGCTTGAAAAAATTCACAAGGCAAAACAACAACAAAATACGCGACCAAGAACCACAACACGTAAACAGCAAGAATATCTGCGTAAATCCTTTGAGAAACATTACGTAAACCACTTGTATGACATTGGCGACAGAGCTATAAGGTGACTCAACACCTTCCTTTTTCTCCCAGATTTACGCAAGACGGGAAGTACCATGTCGATTTTTTTTTAGTAATGGACAGCTAGGAACATAGTTATCTCAGGTGCCTAACAATGTCTCCTGAGAAAAGGGACGAAGTACGTAAACAAATTTTTCTCACGCAAGGAAAGCCAAAAAAGCCACCGGCAAACAAGTGTACCATCACCAGCAGCCCAATTGCTGTTAATAAGGTCCTTACTGGCATGTTGCAGTGAAAGTTCTCATGTATTTTTTTCCTTAGCTCACAGCTAAGGATTTCCCCACCACCATTCATTGCCTGTTTCTTGCAATGCAAAATTCTCTACTTCCCTCATTGCATTATCTGGAGGCAGACTTGGCCTTATTTTCGACTTTATGTGCCGTTGCAGCGTGCGTCTATTGTCCGACGTCGCGCAGCAGACTCCACCCACTCAACCCTATTCTGTTGCATGCGCTGAAGGTTACAGCGCATGCGCAGAAAATTACAGTGCATGCGCAAGAGATTACAGTGCATGCGCAGGAGATTGTAGCGCATGCGCATGCGTAAGAGATTGCAGGCATGCGCAGTAATAACCGGATATTATGGAGAAAGTTAAAGCACATGAGCAATAGATCATAGCGCATGCGGAAATTATAGTACAAGGAAATTACAGAGCACATCATAATCCAATTCTTCCACGTAATAGGATCTAATATATGATCATCGATTAGCAACAGATTTACAGTGGTCACCCTATCAACCGGTGTCCATTACAGAGCACAACTGTTATTTTGACAAAATCCTGTAAGTCCAGGGACGTACGTGAACTCGCAGACGTTACCTCACAAACTGGCTTCTCGACCAACAGCCTCCATGTATGCCTGTTCCAGGAAAGCAAAATTTCAAAGGGCAAAAATTAGTTTGGTGCTAAACAAACACCGAATAACAAATCCTTGGTTAGTAAAGATTGTGCTAAAAGTAACGTGCAATTAGCCTTAAAACTTCGAAAAGACTTCCACTGCTGAGGAAACTTGCACGAAGGTGTTGGATACATTTATTTACATTTCCACATGTGCCTGCAGGATTTACAATACGCATCCGAGTAACACGATAAACCTCGGGACTTTCCAACCCTTCACTTGGTACAAGGAAAATTTTATGGTGCCAAATGGGGAGTGTGTGTGTGTGGAGAGAGGGTAAACCGATTACCGCCACGTCTGTTCCGGATTTGGATTTTATGAGATGGGTGGCGTTGGATCTTGCAGTATATAAAGAATCACACAAGGTTTTTTCGGACATTTTCAGAATTCTGTGCACTACAATAACGTCTGTATGTTCACCATAAAACGGTTACTAGCACATTCTTCACCATGACTAAAATTTAACAATATACGCGTATGTGAAATCTTAGCAGAATTGGAAATTGCAACTTGTTTTTTGAACACTTTGATATTATAATCATTCATATTCAATTATTTATTGTGTGCATATAACTAAAGAAAATTCATCACGCACGTTCGGATAATTTCAAACAATGAATAACGAGCAGAAGTAATGAACCGCTGTTCACGACTTATAAATCTCTAACGCTTTGTTATTAATAACCAGAAGGCAGATAGCAGCAGGGTAAATTAATTGCTTAAATTTATTATTCTGACAGATGCAGGTCACAGAATTAATGTTGCGGATTGAAAACAAAAATTATGTTTACATTTTTCATTCGCCAATGTCCACAGATAAAAAATATAGCTGGACTGCCTTGTTTGTTTTAAACCTGACCAATTCCGTTGACACTTTTTACTCATATTTAATGCAAGTTTCAATTGAGCGTGTCGCTACTGTTCCAGTTTCGGAAGCCTACGCCTAGATTGCTGTCCTGAATGACATTGCAACGTGAGCTGAATTATTAATAAGGCTTAGGAAGTATATCCTTGGTATCGCATCGTTTACATAAATAATCTTAGTCACAACTACATAAATATAATTCCTAGCCACATAAAGATAATTCGGATATCATGAAATAATGCTTTCTAGAAGAAACTTGAAATAAACTTGTATTGTATAAACTTGCATGACTGTATTGAGAAAATATACGTTTGTGTTACTTACACATATATTATAAGTATTAGTCATGATATTCCTTCTATTACAAAGACGAAAGGCTATGTAAAGTCGGGTTTAGAATTCGTAACAGAGCCCACTTCACCAAATAATATATTTTATTTAGTGTACTAGGACGCTACAATGAATAGCAGGGTCAAGCTAAACACATAAACGACAGTGCATTTATATTTAATACCTACTCCGTCCATTACTTTGCATGAATATTATTCAGTGGAAAATAAAACGTCTGAAAAGTGAAAAAGGCATTTAGTTGTTTTTTTCACTTAGTACCGATCTTTATTTTGCTATCTTTAAGTTCTGGCTAAACGGAACAATGAGAATGAATGCTGAATATAGATGAAATTGATGAAGGGACACTTGCAAAGCAACCTAGGCTCAAACCCGAAACCTTGTTGCGGTGCTCTGGTGTTATTTGAAAATTCTTCTTACAGAAGTTAACAAACAAAATGCTCTAAATTAGGCATTTGATACGAATGCGTAGATAAATCATTGGCCTCTATCCTCAGGCTGGTATTTAAAGGGATGAGCAGGAATTTCGCCCTTCTGCTTCCCAATTTTTGGCTATGGGAGAAGGGAGGCTATGTAATTTATATACTATCTCGGTGCTTCAAGGGTAGTTACTGTAATTTCCCTCCACTGGAAATATTTAAAATGTCACAATGTTTAACCTTATCCCCTGCTCAACCACAAGTTTAAGTCTCACAATAACTACTGGCAACAGATCACGTTTTGTCATCATGAATAGAGCCCGGAAGTTTGGCAAAATGCCTCTTTTTATCTACTGCATATATTGATAAAATTTTTCCGGATATACGTTTTTTATGTTGTTTCGAATGTTTTGGAAGCCTTTTCATTTTGCCTATTTTGCCTATTTGGGACCTAACTGCCTATTTTTAATTATAATGCCTTTTTTTGCCTTTTTCAATGAAATTTGACATTTTTTTTAAAAAAAAAAGTGTATGTAAATTATTTTTCTCCTAAAAAACGTTTTTGGTATTTATTTTTCTTCCGTTTATTATGTGAATAATTTTCGCCTTATTTAAGTAATATTGAACTCACGCATGTTTCAACATTGCTGAAGGAGAAAAGTGTGAGAAAAAAGTATTTCATGCTGAGTCAGGATATTGCCTTTCGGTTAACATTTCTTGTGCATGATTGACTGCTCAAGTGGACAGGTTGATTTCGAACACAAAGAAAATATTTCTGAAACCTCCCTCTCGAACCCGAAAATTTCAGGAAGTTGCGATTGAGCTTAGTTTACCTCAGCAACCAGTCTTGACGAGATAGGGAACCTGGATATCAGCAGCTATATATTATGCTAACAACCTTCAAAAAATCAGTGAGGTGATCGATGCTCTTCCAGAAAATGAAGCGGCTTCAATTCGTGAAGTGAAAAAACTCCTGTGCTATTCAAGTTTACTTTTGCACATTATGGTGCATTGCCAGAGACAATTACAATTATAGCATCCATGAAAATCTTCGAGGAATCTATGCAGCAGATGATGGAAGTGCCAGGAGAAAAGGGGTCAGCTGTTGCGGAAAAGTGCTAACGGGTAGTGAGTGCAAATGAGGACTTGAAACAATTGAAAACAATTTGTGATATTCTAAAAGGTGAAAATGCTGTTACCAGTCCAGCTACATTAGCTTGTTATATGTATGCTCCAATAACTTCTGTCGAAGTAGAAAGATCATTTTCTATTATGAAAAACATTCTCTCTGACAGACGACTATCAATGAATGTTTAGAACTTAAAAAGCACCTTGTGGTTATGTGCAATCAAGACGGAGAAAATTGAAATGCTCTTCCCAATTTAGATTTTAACATTTTGCCAGAAATTATAGATAAAAGTAAGCGACTTCTAAATGTGCCTTTTTCGGTTTATTTTGCCCTTTTTTTTTCATTTTTTAGTGCCTATTTACCACATTATAAATGCCTTTTTGCCTGCCTATTTTAACGAAAATAAATGCCTGAACTTCCGGGCTCTAGTCATGAACCAAAGAAGTTCTTATTGTATATTAGTGTTAAGACCAATCAAATTAAACTAAAGGGGGGGGGGGGGACTTCACGGCACATCAGTCTTTTCAGGATAAAGACGTGTCAAGCGAATTTTCATTGGAATACGCGTGATCAGCACGTATTAATAACAATAAATTAAAACGCACATCTTTGATTTCAAAGATTACAGAAATGTAACTCTTGTTTTTCATTTGTTCAAGTGCGTCCTATCAGTACGAATGAATGGCATTTCACTCGTTGCAGTAATGAGAAACGTCAAGATTTATGCTGACTTCTCCAATTTTCTTTTTCCTATACATTTTTTTTTTCATCGCCCTGGGGATTCGTTTCCGGTTTGGCCCTGATCACCCATGTGCAAGAGCTTAGTAAATGCTTGCCATTGTGTCATTCAACAGTAGTTTCGAGTAGCCAAGGCTTGTTTATCATGCGAGAAATTAGATATGCGGGGCTTGGTGAAAGATTTTTGAGGCTTAGGCATCGTTCATGGATGGCCGACGGTCGAGTACACACAAAACTCGAAATGCACCAAATCAAGGTAGATGCACTTTAGGTGCATCACCTGGTGCATCAACTGACATAGTTGAACCTGTAATTTTGGTTCTTTGAAACGCTTATGTTGGATCTCAAATGGTGCATTTTAATGCAATACACAGAGCAGCAGGTGTTAAAAGTACACTTTGATGCATTTGTGTGTTTTGAAGTCAACATTTAAGCACCAACCGACAACGGAAGAGATCCGAAGTACGAGACGTGGGTAAAGACTTGTGTGTCCGCATCATCCATTTCAGCTGTCTATCATTTCACCGTCACGATTAACCAACAGATAGAAGGGCGACGAAATAAACGACACAGATGACTAATGTGCGAAATTTCGGACCCCTACGAATTGCTGGCTGACAGAAAGATTTCAGTCGATATAGTTGTTAAATTATGTCAACCCATTTAGTTTTATTGTAAGGTTCCCTTGCAGAGGCGGCGCCGGGGGGGGGGGGGGATAGGTACTGAAGCAAGACCGTTATTATTGTATGCAACAGGCAAGAACTGAAAGAGATGACGATATACACACTATTCTGCACTGGCGGCAGCCTCTACAAAGATCAGCGGCAGTTTCTCTTTTCTTTCGTCAGCATTGTTGTTATGCATTATTTCTTCTCTTGTTTGTTCAAGTGGTCTGTTTGTGATTTTCGATAATATTATATTGCCTATAGCCAGGGCTCGAAAATCCCGGTCGCCAGGTCGCCATGGCGACTAAAAATTTCAGCCTGGCGACTGGAATCTTTTGCTGTTATATGTACGATATTTTGATGATTCTAAGTTCAAATTGCAGCACAGCGTAAGTTAGCATGCGATTTTTTTTTATCAACGTTGTGAGCATTCCATAGAGTCCATAACAATTTCTTACTCTTTGTCCCCCATTTCCTGCTTTCTCAACTAATGTAGCGATGTTTTGAATATCGCGATGCTCAGCATCTTATACAGTGTGTTTCAAAAGTCGCACAACCCAAACTTTGGAAATGAGGTATATCATGAAAATCATAAGAGATATTTACACCGGGTTTTCTGCATTATAAAACCTCATCCATTGGTATATTTTTCAATGCTTAAAATTATTAGTTCACTCCGTAGAGAAAATTATATAAATTAATAACTGACGGAAAGCAGCATTCAAATTTTTCCAGAAATGAACTTCTGAGTAAGAAAAATATGTAAGAAATTATCGAAGGGTCATAGTTAGACATCTGATGAATTTTTGACTGACGATTTTATGGGTTGACCGAAAAGTGTCATTTTTGGGACATATCTTCGTATATGGCAACACTAGCAGGTCGAAATATTGCCAACAGTCGCATGCAACATGCGTCTAAGTATTGGCTATACATTTACGTGAAAAATCGTAAATCAAGATTTTGTGCCGAAATTGGACTCTTGAGAGAATCCTAGGCTGCCCCTGTTTACATTGAATTCTCTTCGCTCACCACTGTGCCTGTTTGTTTAAATTGATTCAGTATGGCGTATTCATTGGAGCAGTACGTGTGCATTGCTGAAGAGTATTTTACTACTCATTCTTACACTCATGTGCAAGAAGTTTTCCAATAAAAACGCCCTCCCTGCTTCTGCTGTAGCTACCTCACAAAGCAACTGTTTTACAACCAAACACCAACAAATGATTCCACAAATTGTTTAAGAGTTGGCATTTATTGTTGAAAATTAGTTCTCAGATGTCTTCAGCAAATTAACATTTTTTTTTTAAATGATGTAATTGCCTTTATTTAGATAAATGCTAACATAAATTTATGAACCCAGTGATAGCCTACAGGATTAGTTTAGTGCAGAAAACCCGGTGTAAATCTCTCTTACGATTTTCATGATATAAATTTTCAAAGTTTGAAACATACTGTAGTATGCACAATTGCTAGTAGGTGTTTTCCTGGCGCCTGATTTTCAGACCTGGCGCGTAGCTTTGAAGAAAATTTTTCGAGCACTGCCTATAGCTTAATGTGAGTAATGTTTTTTTCTTTTCTTTTTCTGTTTTACACTGTTGATAAACGTTCTATTTTCCGCCTACTTGTTCTTCTTCGCACTGGATAAAAACATTCAGCTACTTTCAAGGTATCACCAGGTCGTGCTCGGGAAATTATTTAATGTTTGAGTTGTAACGTGAAGGGTAGTTTTCTTGTTAATACGTTCTATGTATTTGTTCCACGTAACATGTCTGGTAAACGTACCATTTCAGGCTTTTCAAAAACTGTTAGGATAAGGCCAAATGTTCACGAAGAAATTTTACAGCTCCTTATTGGTAATAGTGCGGCAGAAGAGATTTTAACGAAGGCGAAGATGCTGTGCACTTCACGTTTTGTCCTGTGGCAGACGGAAGGTGAACTATGTATTTTGTACCTCCATTGAAAAGGTTCAAAAATTGTTTTAAAGACAAGGATAATTTCATTTTGTATTTCACTACATAGTTCAATAAGACGGCAATGTATATACAGAGTGTCCGAAAAGTCACGCAACCCGGTGTTTACGACCGTATAACGGAATAGCGAAACGGAATGAGAAGAAACGCTTTCTGCCAAGAGAATGCCCTGTATATTGGGAAAATTTAGAGAGACAAACATATGTAAGAACATACATGTTTTAATAACAAATAAGCAAAGTGTTGCCAAAGGCGGAAAAAAAATATTTGCAAATCGTGTATATTGATGCACAGAACTCACTCAGGTAAATTATTGCAACATTTCACAATACCAACGAACAATTTGGATGGCCATCTAATGAATTTGACACAAAAAGAACTTTGACGAAGTTTCAAAAACATTGCAGCAGGGAATAAATGGGCTGTTCCAAAAATCGATGTTTTCACACTTTAAACGACAAAGGAGAAAGTTGGTTATTCTCGAACATATGCAATAAATTACATACACCTTGCAACCCTGAAATGTGGTTTCAATTGGATAGGTATGTCAACAGCCAAAATTCCAGGCATTGGTCGACAGAAAACCCATATCAGTTGCATGAACTACCCTTGCACTCTCCGAAAATCGGTGTATGGTGTGGAATATCGCGACGTCGTATTGTGGGGCCGTTATTCTTTGAGACAACAGTGGATTCTGCTGTGTACGGGGATCTCATAATGCAATTCGTTGCTCTCCTGGAAGAAGACGGACGTGATGTTTGGCTACAACAAGATGGAGCAACTTGCCATACATCTGATGAATCTCTTCGTATGCTGAGAGAATTTTTGGTGATCGTCTAATATCCAAGGATTTATGCCCCATTCGCTCGCCCGATTTTTTTTCTGTGGGGTTACTTAAAGGGGAAAGTATACCAAACGGGACCCAGAACATTGGAGCTGAAACGAAACATTACACAGGAAATTAATAATATCGGTGCTGCAACCCTCAGGAAGGTATCTGAGAACATAATCAAGCGAACCAACTTATGTATCCAAGAAAATGGTGGACACTTCGAACATTTGCTTTAATTTGTAGTGATACCCACATTTCAGGGTTGCAAGGTGTATGTAATTTATTGCATATGTTCGAGAATAACCAACTTTCTCCTTTGTCGTTTAAAGTGCCTTAGTGTGATAGCCTGAGGTGAAACACGTCTGTTAGTGACACGTGACACCAACAGTGTTGCCAGTGTCCCTCGTAATATTGTGAAAACATCGATTTTTGGAACAGCCCATTTATTCCCTTCTGCAATGTTTTTGAAACTTCGTCAAAGTTCTTTTTCTGTCAAATTCTTTAGATGGCCATCCAAATTGTTCGTTGGTATTGTGAAATGTTGCAATAATTTACCTGAGTGAGTTCTGTGCATCAATAATATACACGATTTGCAAATATTTTTTTTCCGCCTTTGGCAACACTTTGCTTATTTGTTATTAAAACATGCATGTTCTTACATATGTTTGTCTCTCTAAATTTTCCCAATATACAGGGCATTCTCTTGGCAGAAAGCGTTTCTTCTCATTCCGTTTCGCTATTCCGTTATACGGTCGTAAACACCGGGTTGCGTGACTTTTCGGACACTCTGTATATGAATGTTCACACTGTATGACCACATTCTTGGAGTATATGACTTAATACATATCACCATGGACGTCCAGGGCGAGGGCAAGGGAGCACAGCCTGCTTGGAAAATGAATGCCAGTCTAAAGTTATATATTTCACACATATAATTTAATTTCAGTCAGTAATTTATGTTAATCAGTGGCGGCGATTAGGGGCGCAGTTGCCCCCCGCACTATGCTCAACCTTATCTACCAAGAGAAAGTAAAACCGTCCTTGCCCCCCCCCCCCCCCCCCGCCAGTTTTGGAGGTTCCATGCGTGTTTCATAGTTTCCTTATTTTCAGCATCGCGCCCCCTAAATTCCTTTCCGCACCACCTCAGCACCCCTAGATGTATAATCCTGCCGCCGCCGCTGTTCCCTTGTCTTTGGCAAGAGAGGTCATGGTTCAACGCTGGGAGCTCCAAGATGTCGCTGCTGACTAGTATCATGAGTACAATAATTACTGTGGAGCTACTCGAAAAGTAGCAGCATTTAGAATAATCAAAAATGGCATTTGAATCATGGTCACATAACGAGGGTGGATAGGTTCGTCACTCCCCTGAGATGCTTATTTCTAAATATTGGGAACAACTTTAACATTGGCACATTCATATGTAATGTGTCAGACTGGTTACAGAGTATATATAGATATAGATTATTGTGATAAATATTCGTCTGTTCAATAAAAAGTGGCAGTTGGAACAGTTACTCGGTAGTGGTGGTGGAATGGTAGTAATACTACCATTGTTTTAGTGAATAATTAATATTCATGTAAATAGATATGTATGTGTGAGTAATTGTGCGTGTTTATACACATAAACACCATTCTTTCATCTTTGAATACCTCCCCCGAGGTCAGTTGTGCTTACGAACCTGCTTTTATTGCCATGGTAATTTAACACACAGGCATATAGGACACAAAGCGACGCCTCGGTGTATTACAAAACAACGAAAGGATGCAAAAATACTTTCCGAAACAAGTTTCCCGCGTTGAAATTCGCACTACGGCAGGGGCAGCATGGAAATTGACCCAAGTCACGGAACATAAAAAAAGAAACGAATCAAAACATTTTCTTCTGCCGCTTTTCTCCTCACGCACACGCAATGCTCCGCACATATTCAACGCACCAGCGACCTTGAGGTAGTTGATATTCCCTGTAAGGAAACTGGCCCTTCGGGAGCCAAGGTCTCCGGAATGAATTAAAAGACAAGAACACGTCATTGTCTACCGACATCTACCCACGTCCTATTTCATCTTGCAGCACCACTTCAGAAGGGGATTGGGAGTAAACGGTTTTGCATTCTAGTGCAGTTAGCTTTCCTTATATGCTTCCTCGTACGTTTCATTCGTCCGAATCATGACGACGAACGGGATGGGCAAGCTTCGGATATCTCATCGAGAATTTCAAATTCAGATATCTGATCGGAGGTTTGAGATTTGGATATCTCGACGAGCAATTTGCGATAAAATTCAAATCAATTAATATAAATAATTTGAGGGTCCCACACTGCACAACCGTTAAGAACTTAGGTGTGATATCTAATAAGAAACTTGACTGGCAAAACCACGTAACGTCTCAGAGTTCAAAAGCTTATGGTATACTTAGATCACTTTATAAATCATCGCACTTACTTTCGACTGATGCTAAATTGCGTCTTATGCAAGCTCTTGTTCTTCCCATTTTCGATTACTGTGACGTTGTTTACGGTGTTAATTTAACAAAAAAGAATGCTAAAATTGCACAAAAAGTACAGAATTCTTGTATACGTTTTGCATTTAGCTTGAAACGAAGGATCACATACTGCCTTAATTAAATGACGTTAATTGGCTGAATATAACACGACGCAGAAAACTACATGTGGCCTGCACAATATTCAAAATTCTGCAAACAAAAACACCGACATACTTATACGACAGCCTCCAATTTAGACACGACATACACAACTACACGACTCGACACTTAGAAACTTAATCTGGACAGATTCTCAAAATCCATATTCCTGTCATCCTTCAAAGCTGCTTCTGCATATTGTTGGAATGCGCTGCCACCAGATGCTACCTCGTGTGCGACATACAACAGCTTTAAAAGGGCAGTAACAAAAGTACTTCTACATGAGCAAGGACAGAGCCTCAGTACACATGACTAGATTCAGCATGCTTATGTTGAAATCAAAACAAAAAATGAACATTTTGATGTGTGTGAATGAGAAAAATTGTTTTTATCTTTTTAGTGTGTTAATTACTGAAATATTTAGAAGTAAATGTAATGGAATTCTTATGTTATAGTAGTAATTGTATTTTGTTTGTTTTATTGTACTAGATTTTGCGGGTTAAGTGGTAGAGCAGCCACAGGCTGAACTTCGCCCATGAATAAAGAATTTCTGATTTCTAATAAGGATGTTTGATCGTGAATTCGAGATACGGATGTCTGATCGAGGATTTAAAAATCCGATATCAGATACCTCAATGAGCATTTTTAGATATGTTATGATGTCTGATCCAGGATTTGAGATGCGGATGTCTGATTGTGAATTTGAGATCTGACCGAGGATTAGGGATTCGGATATCTCAACGATCATTTTTGAGATGCGCATGTCTGATAGAGGATTTGAAATTCGAATATCTGACCAGTTTACATGAATACAGGGGATATCAGAAAAGATGGTACAATATAATACACCATCTCCAAGATAAAAAGCATTCCATTGCAGATAAGAATATAATGTAAGTCTTTATTGTATTTATTTGGAACACTACAGGCGCAGTGTCCAGTATTGCAAGTATATGATTCGATTACATAAAGAACATAATTACGAAAATTGATATGAAATATGAACAATGTAACACTAGGAATATCACATTTCAATCTAGAATAAAATTTACGATCAATAACAATTATGAAAAAGGGAATTTAATTACAAGAATGTAGATAAATGAGTCAAAATGAACCTCAAATGAGGGACGCAACCTTACTAGTTAATTGCATATAAAAATTCAAAGAATAGAGTTAAAGTAGCATTTACATCTAAAGGGGTTTATGCGTAGGTTGTTTTAAGAAACTGCGTTAAATAACTTCTCAGGTCTTCCTTCCACTTCTGTCATCCTGCTACTTCTGGGCCTTAAAATACAGTTTGGAAAAAAATAAATAAACGCGAGAGAAGAATCTATTTTACCATTAACAAGTTTAGAGAAGGAAAGTTAATTGATTTATTTGTCTCTCTCCTCGAATGATTCTGAAATCAGCCAATAGGAGCAAACATTAATTCGCTGAAAAAAAAAGTAATAAATTGAACGAAAAAGCAAGTGAAAGAGGAAGGAAATAGGATCTGGAGTTCCACCTGATTTCCTCCGTCAACTATTTTGCAACAGACTATTGATATTTGAGCGTAGTGGAAGGGGTTAAGGAGGCAGTCCAAAAAAGAACTACGAAAAAAGAAATGGACGAAAGTCACTGTGCCAAGTGGGCTAAACAAATACAGTGGCAATGCACGGACAAATACTAGGGTGGAGTTCTGGCTTTTTCTTTACGCTTGTATCGAACGCCTACATGTAGGAGCTGAACACGGACAGAGAATGATTGGGCGAAATTGAACTGGACGTTTGTTGTAGATATTATTTAATCCTAAGTGACTCAGGTTGTTGAGACGATCAAAGACTTGAGACCGGCCTTGATACGCTTGGTTGTAGCACGTGTCCAATTGCCTGTCAGCAAGTCTCACTCACCCTCGCATCGAACACCTTCGATCACATTTTCTTCGCGATTCACCTCATCACAAGTCTCCTCTATCAATCGCATCAACTGTACAAAAGCCCGATTTATAGACATTCTAGCGGTAACTTTACCTTTCCACCCGCTTACAACGGGCTTACAGACACCAGGTGGAAATTTCAGGAAAAACTCTTAGGTTCACCGTCACGTCGCCGCAATCATCCTCGCGTCACTACCCTTAAATCACCAACCACCATCATATACTATCCTCCTGTTATATTTACCATCGGTAAAGTAGAAGTTCTACCCTTTTCAGGGAGGAAGCTTTTTCCGAAATAGGATTTTTTGATTGGATTGATTTGGTGTTTTAAGTCCACTTTATGCACAGTTAAGGCTAATCCGGACTGGACCTACAGTTTAAAGTGGGATCCGAACCACTAATATGCCTCCACCGGGTTTCCGAAATAGGATTTTATCCAGAATGTTCCATCTGGAAGTGTCAGTTCTTATTTAGAAATGTAAGGGAAAATTTAGAACCAGAACGAGTAAAAACTGGGATTGGTAAAAATTTAGGAAGGTGTTAACAAAATTGGAAGTTGGTGGCGGGTGCGAATCAATCGCTCATCGGTGGCTGAATTTAAAGTCCACTTTATGAAGAGTTGGTGTTTAAAGTCCACTTTATGCATAGTAAGGTTAATCGGGACTGGACCTACAGTTTAAAGTAGGATCCGAACCACTATGTGCCTCCACCGGGTATCGAGCACGGGACCCCTTGATTACAAGGCCAATTAGAACAATTCCATTTGTTAAAATGTTCCAAGAACATTCAGGTCACCTCCTTAACTCTATTCCGTAATAAATTTAGTGATTCCGCATTGCAAGCAAATCAGGTTTCAATTTCAGTGGTACTAATTATAAAAAAGTACAGGGCAAAAAAATCTACAAACAAATCATCCTTAAAGTTCTAGGAACATGTTGAAACATATCTCATTTTTCAGTACCCGAAATGTTGATACGATACTTGTAAAGGAAATTTCGTACATACTTTTATTTAACCCAGTCCACCGAAACAAGTTCTTAGACCGAAGACAATCCGTTTCACAGATTCTATTATTCGGCATGTTCGTATTTCACTGTACGGATTTTGTACAAATCATTCAACAAATCTCTACTATCCGGATATCGGATTATTCAGATATTTCAAAGTTGAAATATCCGAATTATGCAGATTTTGCGGCCATTCCCAGTGTTGTGTTCCTTGATGCACCTTCCTGTATATTTTTTGGATCATCAAAACGCATCAACTGATGCATTTGAAGTGCATCTCGACTGATAGAAATCCTCACTTGAATCAAATGATGCACTTTGGTGTTTCTTTCACGACATACAAAAATGCACCCAAACGCATCAAATGTGAATCTGATTCTTTGAAGAAGCCATAAAACACACTTTAGTGCATCAATCGATACGATGCATTTAGTTCTCTGAGTGTACGATCAAACGCGTCTCCGGGACAGGCAAACCGGAACTTCTCGACTGAGAACCTGAAAATTCCCAATTAACTGGGAACCGAATGAGGTTGAAGGTGAGGGGGGTAGCCCGTTGATAGCACGGCCCACCGGAGTCGCGAGGAACATTTGTATTGTCCTGAATATGAAGAAGGGTCTGGAGGAGACCTTCCGAAAGAGACTCGAGCTTCGACCGTCACGACCAGAGTTCAACGCCTGCCCCCGTGGAAGTTCACCTCCGGAAAGAAGAGAACAAACATTCCGACCGGCCCCCAATTAAGCCGACATTAAACAGAGGACGTATGCTTCCGCGGTGTGGTAGGTGTATCCAATATTTAACCCGAGAGTAGCATTAATAGATCTTTAACGTCAAGCATTTCAACATTGTTATTAATCAAACTGGCCGCTTTGCAAGCAGGGACCATCTGAACACCATCACGTTGGCCCTAATTCTTGTTTCCATGGTGACGAAACAGTGCACTAACCGAACTAACCTCTATAATAGTGTTTAACGTTCCACTATAGATAAATTAGAATCGGTTATTCTGAATTCTTTGTTACGTTGGATTTAAAGTACACCATCGTCTCCCAAATGGAGTAGTGGTAACTTCATCGCCTTGTAATCAAGGGTCCTCGGGTTCAATACTAAGTGGAGACACATACGTGGGTCGTTCAATATATAAGTTTCCCTATGCTGTAAAAAGGAATATTTTTAAGATACATTAGAAAACTATACATACATGTGGAGGAGGATCCTTCCTCACTTCTCCACATAACCCCCATAGAGATTCAGGCATTTATCTCACAGTTGCACCAATTTGTCCATACCCTTTGCAAGAAAATCAGGGCTCTGGCTATTGAGCACTATTCTCACATTCCGCTTCACTTCTTCGTCTGTTTCGAGACGGTAACCTTGCAATTCAGACTTTAACACCGGAAAAAGATGGAAATCACTCGGCGCTAAATCGGGGCTGTATGGAGGGTGGGGCAGCCGTTCCCACCCCAATTCTTCAATTTTGTGTTGTGTTTGCACTGCTAAGTGGGGGCAAGCGTCATCGTCAAGAAGAATGACACCAGCTGACAGGAGACCTGGTCGCTTATGCCGAATTGCGTTTTTCAGTTTATCCAATGTTTGACAATAACGGTCAGCATTAATTGTTCTTCCTCGTTCCAAAATGTCCATAAGCAGAACGCCTTTAGCATCCATGCTTCTGAACTCCTTATGACGCGAGCCCGCGTTTTCCGAACAAGCATTTACTTTTCACCCTAGGGCGCATGCACCTTCACGTCTGATAACGAATCGATTGTTGTTCCTTGTAGACGAAGGATGGCGCTTGTCAACCATGTGCTTTTTAATGGCATTGCTTTATACAATATTTTATAGCACAGGGAAACTTATATATTGAACGTCCCTAGTAGTAGTTTGGATCCCACTTTAAACTGGAGGTCTAGTACCGATTAGCCTTTCTGTGCATAAAGGGGACTTAATACAAAAGTGGAAACAAACTCAAATTAAAGTTTGCCGGCCCCCGTGGCTGAGCGGTTAGCACATCGCGCTACGACGCCAGGGGTGCCGGGTTCGAACCCAGGGCCTGGGCATGGATGTTGGTGAGTGTCCATTCATCAATTTCATCATGTCATCACTAGACCTGATTTTTAGGTTCTAAAAAGTGTGCTTTCAGGTTCATAAAATAGGTTCTAAAAATCCTAAAAATAGGTTCGACAATCCTAAAATATGTCCTAAAAATCTTGTTAGGCTAAGAAATCCTGAAGTAGGTTAAAAAAAAAATAGTTCAAGATTCCTGAAAAAATGCTGATTAGGTATTGTCGCCGGCAATGAAAATAGGATACCTAACCTAACCATACGGCGATGGCAGAACTTACAAATGGAAATTTGCTATTAAAATGTACTCATCGCCGTAGAGATAGGTAACAATCTTTTTTTCATGTTATCCACAGTCAAACTCCGCAATTTTGTCGTGAGGATCGTCTTATATAGTCAGTGGTGCAAACTTCAATGCCGAAATGTTATTTTGTAAGGCGTGATTCGTGAATGCCACAAAGCACCGAAGTGACGCGAAAGTGAGCAAGACCACACTTTGGATTGTACAGGCAACAGTGGCAAAAGACATTTTGCTTTGTTTAAATCACCATGGCATTGGAGGAAGGGAAATCGACGTTTCACACACGTTAGTCATTGAATTTTTTGGTGACAAAACAAAATAAATAACTTTGTGTGGCATAAAAATCCTGCAAAAACTTTATAAAAACCTAAAAAAAGGCTAGATTTAGGCACATAAAATTAAATAGGTTCTAACAAGCAAAATAGGTTTCTTAGGCACTATAAAACTTTATTAGTTGTTGCGTTATTTAACCAAACGCTGACATAACTTATTATTTCTTACATACCTGTAAAGGAAAAAATAGGTTAAAAACCTAAAATCCGACGTCTAGTCATCCCCATCATCGCAGAGTAGCCAAAAGTGGCAGAAAAAGCGAAGTAAAATAAAGCAAATCAATCAATCAAATTAAAGTTCACCATCTTGAAATACGTTGTCTGATTTCGCTCAAATGCCACACAATTTCATAAAGGTTTGTTTTCAACTGTAGTAAAATTTCTATCTCGAAACATATAGATTTAGTTCAGCTTTCATGGTCAGAAAATTGGTGTTATTGATTGCCACTCTTTCCAGATTTTTTTAAAAAATTAATATCAACAGACACTAACACAGTTAAATTGTAAGCATGTATACACAAACAGTAAATTGAGACAGAGAATAAAAGAAAAAAGTAGCAGACCAGGGAAAAAGAGAAAAGGAAAGGAAAGATAAGAAGGGGAGAAAAATAGATATACAAGAAAGAAGAAGGGAGAAAGATAAAATGTGGGAGAAAAAGGAAAAATAAAATGTGGGAAACGAATTGAAAAGTAAAAGGAGCGAGAAAGGAGGGGAAAGATAAACTGTAAAGCTAAAGAAAGGAAAATTGAAAATAAAGAGGCAGAAAGAAGAGAAAGATAGATTCAAATTTTGGTGTACTACGTCTCGAAATCGATGCAGAATCGCATGGTCCAGGACTAAGATTCTACCATGAAATGAAGTGTATAACAAAAATTTGGTAGGCAGAAAGGGGAGGGTTAGCATGGTTCAGACTGGGGGGGTTGGAAACAAGTAAATATGAAGAATTAAGCAGGGGAAAGGGTGAAAGGGTATGCGGGGAGGAAGAAACTGACGAGCATCTGTTATCTGCCTGCCCCTCCCTCTACACGTGATTTGCGGGACAAGTGGGTTAAGAACGTAACGGCGAGGGAAATAATGGAAGTGTTAGAAGATAGAAGAGGAATCAAAACTGAGACAGTGCAACGAGTGGGGGAAAGACGAGGAAAGACGATAGCGGACACCGATAAGAACGAAGAAACTGCACAAAGTGTCCCGAGCTTATGTTAATACATGTACTGTGGAACTGGAACCCGTATTGTGCAATATATGTTGATTTTTCTTTCTTATTCACACATGCAACGTCCCCCGGTTGTACACCAGTCGTCAGAAAGTTAGTCCGCTACTCCTTTAGTCGGGAACATGAGAATCTTTGCAAATCATCAGGGCTTGCCGGGTAGAAAAGAAACACAACACAGTATTTAAAGTTAAACGCAGTTTTATAATCACTTATGTATTTCCTATCGTATGTGGACTTACAAGCCAAGTACAGATTTGCTTACGTTTCTGCCTGAAGAGGAACAATTCTATAGCATATTTCACATCACAAACACTAAACACGCTTGCATATAGAATTAACGTTGGACAAGACAAACGTAAATACACGAAAGTTTCTGTACTTAATTATTATTTCCGAGTATAGCCAGAATGAAACTAAAATAATTACCAATTACACTATTCGGGCATTCCATTAACCGTTACCACGTTTCTGTTGATTTCTCAGCTTCACCTGTTTTCTAACCGAGTCTGTCGTCAGGTGAAAAACATTCTGCCGAGATGAGAAAGTGACGTCGACACGAACAGATTATGACGTATTTATAAACATATATACAAGTTCCAAACACAACTGTATCAATCTAACTATTGTTGTAAATAGCACCAATGCGAGTTAGTATGTAATCAACCTGGCTACTCTAGAACCATGATAAAAATCAAGTATATTTCCCAGTTTTTCAAGGCGAATTATCCAAAATTTCAAGGCTACAAGCAGATATTTTCTCTATTTCAACCTTACGTATTACCGCCTCTCAACACCCACACACATACAAATATAGTAACAATATAAAGGGTCTGTGTGATTCCAATGTATTCAAAAATTCTAACTCAACTGAATTAAACTGTGTATTTGAAACATTTAATTTGAGGTCCGTAGTTTACATTTGCCATTTCACATACTCAGTCTCAAAATACATCTACAAACACAAGTCATAAATGTTAGGGCACATATTCTAATCTGCGAATAATTGTTCATTGTATAAGAATTTCAAACTCAAATCTACCTAATCATCTTCAATATATCTTGCAATAATCTTCCGACTGTCAGAAAGGACACTAACAAAGTAAGTGGAACCAGAAAATTCTGTTTTATTTTTCACACAGCATTCTTTTCCTCCCTAGACAAAAATAAAAGTTAAACTGTGGAAAACCCACCTCAGGGCATTTATAAATATGTATAAATTCAATAGGATTTGGATTAATAAAAGTTGTAATTTTTCACGTCTACGGAGAAAAATTCAAGCGGAATTCACGCATAATTCCCGGAGTCAATAATTCACGCACAATTCCCGGAATTCAAGGAATTCCCGGTGAGTAGCCATCCTTGTAATGCGTACAGCTCACACAAGGCAATACAAAAAAGTAAATACAAATGAAGTGTATAAAGTAATTCAGAAAATCTGCGTTAATTAAAAACACAATGGTTTATATACATGTAAGATTTGATATTATCACGTACAGTGGCGTATACAGAGTCCAATATCTGGGCTATCTCACTATGTCACGTGGTCCTAGGCTATGAATAAAAATAAATTTACCAGCTCCTAAGAAGTCAGGTTGGCAACTCGTAAGAAATCAGGTTGACAACTCGTAAGAAATCAGGTTGCCAACTCGTAAGAAATCAGGTTGCCAACTCGTAAGAAATCAGGTTGCCAACTCGTGAGAAATCAGGTTGCCAACTCGTGAGAAATCAGGTTGCCAACTCGTGAGAAATCAGGTTGCCAACTCATGAGAAATCAGGTTGCCAACTCATGAGAAATCAGGTTGCCAACTCATGAGAAATCACGTTGCCAACTCCAAAATCACCATCATCATCTCACTGATATGAACAATATTCTTTACAATTTCTAATTGATTTTTCTCCTGTATTTTATTCTCTAGACTTCAGGCTTCGCAGATAGCCTAGCTAGCCTAGAATATACGCTCCTGATCACGTATTGATATCACCCCGATGAGGCTGAATAGCAACTACAACATTTACTTTTTGAACCTGAAGTTCGGACATGTCTTTAACGCGCGTGTCGCTTAGGGTACATCCCAACACTACGGAGAAACGTTCAATGGACAACTTCAGAGTTGTGATCGGCTTGGAAACAAAAGTAATGGGAAACGCGTGACCTGTCCCTCCACCTCCCTCCTTTCTTACGACTGACACGGAGTGGGCGTCGATTTACGGAGACAAAAGCTATAATTCGCATCTTATCGGTCAGGGGTAATGACAGGCATGTTAGTCGGAGCCGAGGAAACGACACGGGGCAAGTCCAAATGACATATATGGACTGCGCGTTGGTGGTTATAATATACGACATTGTTAGAAGGACAAGTCGCTTGGAATGGGGAAAGAGTATTTCCGCTTGAACTAGCGAGCGTGTTGAAGGATGCTGTGGAATAAGGAGAACTACTCAGATGAAGATACATCTCAGAGCTGCATTTCACCCTTAAAAGCACAAGGATGCACAACGAGAAGGGACGATTGGATTGATTTGGTTTTAAGTCCACTTTATGCACAGTAAGGCTAATCGGGACTGGACCTAGAGTTTAAAGTGGGATCCGAACCACTATGTGCCTCCATCGGGGAGAAGGAACGAGAATGAAGGATGTGACATGTTACGTACCCAATAGGACCAAGTAATGTAAATAGTTTGCTAAAGAGGAATAGAGATGGCAGCACCAGGCGTGCAAGGTTAAGAATTGGCATACTACCGTGCGTCCATTTCGATCTTCAGCCGAGAGATCGGGAGAAGCGTGGCGGGCGGCGCTGACGGAGATGCCGACATTTGCGGCCTGTAATGCCCGCTTATTTTTATAGACATATGCAGACATTTATATAAATATTGCAAAACGAGCACTAACCTGTGTTATACCACGCAAAAGTTCTTCTGTAATTCATCACACAAATAAATACGCTTTAGAAACGATGTTAAGAGCCACAGATAAAGCATTTTGATCATAGTTTTGACCAGTAACGTCCTGCTTAAGTTTATATCCTTGAAAGAGTTTTGTGGCCATGGGAATCGTTTGGAGGTTTCGAATGTGCAACACTGTATCAAGATTACGCTGCAGACGAAACCGTTAAAAGTGAATGGTTTTCGTGAGCTTCCTTGCAATCCGAAATATCCGAGCTAGAGTTTTTTTTTGTTCCTTCGCGAAGACAGTTGTGAATATAGTGGCGAGCAATGTAAACCAAGAGCGTGTTAATTTCGTACTGTGCGCAAGAGTGTTATTCTTGGTTACTTGCAGTTACTTGTTTGTGTTATTGCAGTGTGTATGTGTATTGTGTCAGTGAGACGATTGGAATGCCAGCCGTAAGGTTCACGTTAGAACAAAGATTTTTTTATGTATGACACGTACGTGAAAACAGACTCGTGTCGAGACGTGTGTAGGCAATTTGTACAGAAATTCCTAGGCGTTTCAACTCCACACAGAGATACGGTTAGACATCTTGTCCTTAAATTACGAGAAACTGGATCGTTAAATTTTAAAACACCTAAGCAAAAACGACGGATTCTAACCGAAGCAAAACTCGATGAAATTGGTGCAGTGTTAGAACGTTCTCCAAACAAACCTCTACGCCGTGTTTCACAAGAGGTGGGCGTGTCAAAATCATCGGCACATACAGCCACTAAGCTACTAAAATTAAAACCGTACTCTTATAACACAGCTTAGTGCTCGTTTTGCAATATTTATATAAATGTCTGCATATGCCCATAAAAATAAGCGGGCATTACAGGCCGCAAATGTCGACATCTCCGTCAGCGCCGCCCGCCACGCTTCTCCCGACCTCTCGGCTGAAGATCGAAATGGACGCACGGTATATGTGAATAACTTTATAAATAAGAACAAAGCAAATTGGAAAGATGAAAAACAATAGATTCTACTATAAGAAGATAAAGAATAAATATAAAAGAAATAAATTAATATATATATTCGATAAATCAAATCAGTGATCATATGTAAGTTAATATGAAAATTAAAGAAGTCAAAGCACTGATACAAGTTTGCGTCTTTGAACAGATATTGCATCTGTCTGATTGATTTACCATTCCCATAGCGGAAATGTTGACATCAGTGGCGGCGCGTTCCAGTCGAGGACCCACAGCACTTTTCTTCGCGCGTTTCAGCCGTAGCACCTAGTTAGATGCGCGCGTCAGTCGTTTGGCACCAAGTATACACTCTGTTGTACCCAGTTAGTGTTGGCGCGTTCCAATCGCAGCCGCAAGGGAGGAGATTAGTATATTTCCCAAAGCTTAAGGGAAAAAGTTGGAAAAAGGATATATGAATTCATAAATCGTCAAAAATCTGAAATAGAAGGAAGTCCAGATCCAGACCGTCCATTAAGAAGAAACTCCAGATCCAGATCTGTCCATTAAGAAAGAAGCTGACGTAGGAAATCCAGAAGGAAGTCCAGACCTGTCCATTAAGAAGGAAGTCCAGATAGAAGAATATACAAATTGAAGAAAAGAAATAATGAAAAACATATTGAGATAAAACTTGACTGTAGATGAGAATTATATAGAAAAAAATAGCTCACCATGTAAATATTCTATTTACATGTATCATTGTTTATATAATATATTCGTTTAAACGTCTCCATTGGAAGGCATCCTGTCTGGTTTCGTTGTCTACAAAGAACCCTACCCTGTAGATATTCTAGCTGTGGTTTAAGATTAATATTTATGCACCTTGTACCAAATGAAGGTAGCAGAGAAGTATACACATACCTTTAAGCGTTAGCCAGAATCCCGACTGCTTGCTTGCTTTGGTTCATTTCACTTGGCTATTCTTCTGCTTTTGGTTAATCGCGAAGATGAAGATGAAATTGATGAAGAGACACTCACTCACCCACCACGAAGGTTGGCTCCAATGCATTCAGTACATTTACTGTATTAAATGTTAAAAAAATAATAATAAAAGCATCTGATTGATCCAGCAGAAGAGCTTCTCCAAGGATATAATAATACATTTGGAATAAGATTAGCTTATGCTTAGTAGTTTCCATGACAACAATAATTATTATTTTTATTACTGTTTGTACTATTCTACTATTCAAACTTCATCAATGGTCTGACCCCCCTACAAAAGTTTATGACGACGGCCATGGCAATGACGTATCCAGCCTCGAGCTATGTTCTCGTGGTCGTCTGTTCGGACAAGTAGAGGAGACATTGTTGATACCTTCAGACCTTTTACATGAAAAACATGGTGAATTAGATTTTTTTGGAAGTATGTGAACCTGCCAACCCTGATTAGATAACAGCTCAAGGTCGCACAAACGGGCCACCACTCCGCGAATCGCAGGCAGAGTTGCCACCCCTTAAAACATTACGACACCATAGTTTCACGCGTAGCACACGTAAAATTCTAACATAGCGCGTTGTGGGCGAGTAGGGGGGGGAGGGGGAACACGGAATCTTCTTGGAAATTTATATCTTCATGACATTTCCGTCAACACGTACACGTGAGGGAACGAGAGTTCTGAGGATATTTCCCCCCTTCTCAGTCACGCAGCTCGAAATGACATGCATCTCGTCGCGACCAGAGGACAACGCTCCCTCGCGCCTTCGATTCATCGATTCCCACGACGCCCTTCGCCACCGCGGGGAACCCGGAAGGAAGATACGGCACCCAATAAAGGATTTAAGGGCCTGGAAGCCAAGGGCTGCAATCACGCCTCGTGGTGAGAAGAAGGGCTCGATTTCCCTGAGGTGGCTTGTCTGGCACACGTCTTTTACGATGAAGCAGCTGAAGATGGATGGTGATTTGTGTACAGGAATGAGGTTGATTGGTACTGTACCGGTTTCAGCCGATAAAGTACGTATTTAAATGAAGATTAATGGTGTACTGGTGACGTAGACGAAGAAGCAACTATAGATCTATACCCTACTGAGGATTCGAACCTATGACCTCTGGTTTTAGAGCGAACTGCAGGTTGATAAAAAGCGTAGCATAATCAATTGAGTTCGTAAGCAGGTTTCGGTAAATGTCTATTATATCGGAGACACATTAAAATCGGATATTTTGTGTTTCGGATGGTTCGTACTTACGAATTATGTATTGCGGAACATAGTTGAAGGTGCCATTATGTTTTTTACACGAAAATAAATAACATCGATTTTTTACATTAGGAGTAATTCTTTTGGTTCCTTTCTTCCGTTGCGGAACACACAATATGGCGCGCACAGCTGTGGATCATCGCGCGCCGTGCTTGTGTTTTGTCGATTTGGAGTGGGTATGCAGTGTTTCAACCTTCTTAACCGAAAAATACCTATTTTCGTGTTCATTATGTCATCACAAACCATTGACGGATAGCCCCAATAACCATTCACGATAGCCCCACGGACCATTTCCGGCAAGGGTAGGTTAGGTAAGCATAGTAAAAAATCTCGTAAAAAAAAAAGGCATGTTTGGAAACACTGGCGAGACCGCGTGACTTCAGACGCTCGCGCCATCTGCAGGTACATAATGGAAACAACGGTATAATGTTGTCGCTTTGCACAAAATGCAAGTTTATTATATCAAAAGTGCTTATTTCTTGTTGTGCAGCATTCTACGGTGAGAAAATACCTCCACGAACTTTCAAAATGCTACAAAAACTCATTTCCGTAAGTAGTTTCTTCTGTAAAAATGAAGAAATGTGTCTCCGATATAACAGACAATTACCCAGGTTTCAAAGCAGATTAACAATGGAATGATAAGTGCCGTTTGTAACACTGAGATGAATGGGATGCCTGGTAAACACTATAATTGTGTCCAACACAACGATCAGATGCAATAGACACGTTCAACAGCTCCAGTTTACGTGTGTGTGTGTTTACCATCGATCATAAGGCTGTCGCCTCGTAATCAGAGTCCTGGGTTCGATCCTCGGTGCATTTGAAATTTTCAATGCCTATGATAAAATCTGTTTCCTTTCAGTTTTGGGTGTTATGAACAGACAGGCTGATCTGGACTAGACCCACAGTTTAAAGTGGACTCCGAACCACCATCCGTCTCCATTGGGTATCGAACTCGGGACCTCTTAATTACAAGTTGACGACATTACCCTTACGTCATCGGGAAGGTAAATGTTTTTTCTCTGTAATAAAAGACTGACATTTCCAAATAACTCTCGATACTTTCCAAACCTATATCGGGATCCCGCACAACCCTAGTTATTTCAAAAAACTTGAAACATGTTATGATATTTTCTCCGTAATTCGCAGTGCAAATTCAAATTAGCCTTTTCTTACTTTGCATGAGACATATTGTACTGTCCGAGCCGTATGTATTCTAATAATTTGAACGAGTTTGAAGTTTAAGAAGACTGTTCATTACAAATAGTACAGGCAGCTGTTTATATAACAAACCTATTCCGTGTGTGGATAATAAAATAAAAATAGTTTTAAGATTTAAATATTGTGATATAAAAGAAGAGCTGATTTTGTGGGTTTTAAGTTACCATTATTTCACAGATATTTCAGGAGGTTTAACCCCCAAATTCCCCCTCTCGGCACGCTTTTGAATCAATCTATCTTGAATATCATTACGTACATCAAATCACTTTAAAAATTCTGGAAATGTGGAAAAGGGAAGTTCCTACTATCTACACAAGCAGAGGGTTCAAATTCTAGGTACTCTTAATTGGGTTCATTATCTACCCTTATCAGCGCGATTAACGTGAAGTGAATGAAGCATAAATACAGATCTGGCGAACAGCGAGATACCTTCCAAGCTGCGCCGCAACATTGCAGCTTACGCCATCTACCGCCGTAACGAGGAACTACGAAGAGAACGAACTCCCCAGAGACATCTTTCGGTCTCCATTTGAACTCGTGAAACACGGGTACAACAACCGAACAGCAGTTTGCATGCACGGCATTGTTCTCTTGACGTCACTTCGTTAAATATGCAGAACTCCTGGTGATTTTCTTCCTTCTCGCAGTCACATCCGAAGGACCGCCGCTGGTATTCGACCTCGGGAAAGTGACTTCTGGGGAAAAGACATCCGCAAGTTTCGCGATATTATGGTGACGGTGTTTGAATATTTGACGTAGCTTTAACTACCTCATTAAGTTTGTGGCGGTCAGGAGAAATAGGACGAAATATATTTAAGAACTCAATGGATAAACACATACTGCAGCTGGAGTTCGAACATAGAACCTCTGAAGCAGTAATAGTTGATATTGATAATACTGGTATTGATGTCGATATTTTATAAGCGTTACATACGGGCACAATACCAGTTTGTTTTTTTGTTTTTAATGTGGCTCTTTGGCTTCTTCTAAAGGTGGGTTGATCGCGACAGAGCATAATCTAGATACGCACAGAAAAAAAAAAACTGGTTTGTTTGAATTAATAAAGCGCGTTTCGTTAACCATGACCAAAAAAAAATAATATTCTTTACTAGATTTTTTAACTTTTTTTGGTACCTCTAAACAAATGGGCACGATTACTAAAATAATTTGATCTTGGTCAACAAGGACGTATTGGGGGGGTTCAGGGGGTCCTGACCCCCCCCCACCACACACACACACACACAAGATTTACCAAGTACTAAAATAAAATAATAAAAATATTTGGGCTGAGCCAATACTACTTTGAACCGATACTATAGCTAATTAAAATTTGTTCACAATATTGATCAGTATTGGTGTGTAAATTTTTTCTCCAATTATATGCATCAATTTGCCAAGAAATTTGCTTTAGAATATTAAAGAATTACATCAGAATTGGTTATGTAATAAAAAATACAGTTTTCGTGAAAAATGTGTGCAAAATAAAATGAAAGTTTGATTGTCGCATAATTTCCAGGACAACGCGAAAATGTCACGCGGCACTTTTGCGGATCCCGTGAAACACCAAAATGCAAGAAAAGTATCGGCTGTTGTCGGTAGATGAATTCCAATCAATATAGGTATCGGCTCAGCCCTAAAAAATATACTTGTTTAGCACTTGTTGTTTAATCGAGGGTTAATTACTTCCGCCGAACTTATTGGAAAGTAGGGAGTATATTGGGATCATATGACTTTGAATGATAGTACCACACTACTACTTATAATAAATAATATGCATAAAATATTAAGCAGGAACTTTACTTTTCGTCAACTGGATTTATATTTTTGTTATTCAATGCATATTCAATTCTTTATTTTTTACATTAATTTCCTTGATTTTGGCCATTTAAACGTATGTCTATGTAAGCTAGACGATGAATACGTGTTGTTACATCTATTCTTATACCGTAATTACAACCTATTCATGTAACGAAAATACAATTAATTTACATATTTAATTAATTTAATATTTAAACAAATATTATTATTCAGACACTTAGTTCTGACCCCCCGAAATATATTTCTAGATACATGCCTGTTGGTGAACAAAAATTTGTTTGTCGCCTATTTAAAGAAATATCTGGTTGTTCCAAACAAACTTTTATCTCGTTGTACGTCATCTGAATAACAGTTTCCTCTAGTTAAGCGAGATGCACTGTTGCTTTAGCCGTCCAGACCAGATACACTGCATCTGACAAGTTCAATATATTGATAATCCATCAAATTGTATATGCGACAACATTCCCTTTTTTCTCTGAGAATCTCTGAATATCTGTCGAACGTACAGATCCGACTGCAGCGCGAGTGACGTATGTCTAACGCTACTGGGAGAAATAACTCTTGCATCATTTGCAATAGGCACGAGGACTCAAACAAGGGGCTTCTCGGGTAGTGGTAACAATTGAAAGGCGTATATGCACCTTGACTAGAGATCAATTCCCGTACATACGTAACTGCACAAGTGGCTGGTTTCCATGGTTTCGTTTTGCTAAACTGGTTACGGCCGGAAAAGATGAAAAGGTCATATCTCAGCATCTACGTCGGCATTTATACATATCAACCTAGTTAGGCAGCTACATACAGGTCGATCCGACTGGGAAGTTGGAAGAATGACGTCATCAGTGAAAGTTTATGACGCATTTAACACCATGAAGAAAGCTGGTTGACATGAGTTTATATCAGGAGCGTACATTCTAGTCTAGCTAGGCTATCTGCGAAGCCTCAAGTCTAGAGAAAAAGACAGGAGGAAAATCGATCAGAAATTGTAAATAAAATTATTCATATCTGGAGTTGGCAACCTGATTTCCTATGGGTTGGCAACCTGATTTCTTAGGAGTTGGCAACCTGATTTCCTATGGGTTGGCAACCTGATTTCCTATGGGTTGGCAACCTGATTTCCTATGGGTTGGCAACCTGATTTCCTATGAGTTGGCAACCTGATTTCTTAGGAGTTGGTAAACTTATTTCTATTCATACCCTAGGACCACGTGACAGTGAGATAGCCCAGATCTTGTACCCAGTATACGCCACTGGTTTGTATATATATATATATATATATATATATATATATATATATATATAGAGAGAGAGAGAGAGAGAGAGAGAGAGAGAGAGAGAGAGAGAGAGAGAGAGAGAGAGAGAGAGAGAGAGAGATGACTAATCGCGCATGACACGACAGTTCTCCCTCTTCCTGTCTCATATATTTCATGGAAGCATACTCCAAAGTTAATGGAAACAAAGTCTCCACATGCAGTTTCAGGAAACTTAGCGTTCGGGGGGAAGGGAGAGAAAAGAGAGAGAAAAGTAACATAATTTATATCTTTTGAAGCAAAACACGTTGAAATAACTTAACATATCAATGACCAGAAATCAAACTGTAATTCTCAGTTTGTGGGATGCATAAACTTTGCTAGGCAAATTGTCCATTTCCGCGATCATTTCATTTGTTTTTATGCTACAACAGGTCCCAAAGCCTGAAGCAAAATGAGAAGGAATAGGCTGACAATCTCGGTACTATTCCATGCCGCAATTTCTTCATTTTTTTGTTGCTTTTTTAAAAATAAATTCCAGGCCTCACACATACTCGGGGGAAACTAATGAATTCACGGTTAGCAATAAGAGAAAAATGAATTAAAATAATGATGAACAAATTGCCTATAAATATTTATGAATCCCGCTGTACGTTTCTTAAAAGTTAGGTAAGCGGAAAGATATATCCCGACCCTCGTGTTGCATAATACGAAATTAGCAGACGAACACTTAGACAATTTATCTAAACACATTGGACCAGAGTATACGACGGTGCGATTTGCTCCGTTAGAACTAATCAGTAACATCATGTATCAACAGTTCACGTGACTGTAGACCCCGCACATGCAGACTAATCGATTTTATTCAGTTCATCTAATTTGTTTATTAATACACGTTAGTAAATCACGAGATATCGAAGTAGCGCGGCGATCTTTAGACTCAATGTCTGGCATTAGTAGGTTCTTTGGTTCAGTTCCTGATCACGGCGTTGACTCTCGTTTAGTTATTCATCATTAGGGAGCGGAAGTTGATGACCTAAAAAAATATAGGTATATGACCTATAGAATGTCCTAAAAAATGGGAAAAAATGACCATTAAATTTCTTAGTTTCAGGTTAAAAATTGAAATGAAATTAAACAAAATTCAATCTTGCTTTAAAAACAAAAAGCACCAAATGATACCACATGCACATTCAATTAAAATATGCAACGAGGATTTCCAATGGAAACAACAGAATAATTTTTATGAAAAAGTCATAGATATACACTGAATGAATTGGTGTAAAATGCGTTAATTTCCCACATCTTTGCCTGGTTATGTAGTGTGGTGTGTTTCTGTGGTGGCACTGTGAAGAAAAATAAATCCTGCGAGATATATATAGGCCTATGTTCACCTTGGTGAAAAGACTCAAGAATATTACCAAAATCAAAGAAGTGACAAAATATGACGAAACAATACACCGAATATTGCGAAAAATGACGGGAAAATGCCGAAAATCGGGGAAAATGACCTAAAACCTGAAAATTGGCAAAAAATGCTCTTTAAAATTACCTTTTTGGGGTTCTAGACGAAGTGTAATTTTGTGCATATTTAATGGGCATCGTGTCCAAGATGTCAGAAAAAATATGACATTTCGTCGTGATTGACGAGAGGCGATGGAAAAGTCACATACTTGTAACAAAGAATATATGGTATCGATTCCTGACCTGCAGATGTATTGTGTTTTCCAGACCATTAAATTATGAATATGGAGCGCCAGTAGTCTGCGAGATATCGATCAATAGTTGACCCGTAGGAACACGACCTTCGTAGGAGAATATTTCTTGACTGCCTGGGCACCAAGAACACTAGAAGAGTACCCTAATGCACGTAAGGAGATATTCACAGGAAATGTCGATCCTAAACAAACACACTCGTTTGCTTCAACGAGCTACAAAGCAGATAGCGTGTAAGGTCAAAATGTTTCATGTAACATGAATTGGTTGCCTAGCGACTACGCTGTGGTTACTCTAGCTTCAAGGCAAAATTCATGAACAATTTCCGGCTTGCTCGGATGAACGTAGTGGTAACGTCGCCGCCATGTATTCAAGGGGTTTCGGGTTCGATATCCGGCTTTCACTTTAAACAGTACGGCCTATCTGTGGATTAAGTGGACTTAAAGGGAAAAAAATCTGGATATTGTCTATTTTTTCACTTTCCAAGTCAGTCTCCGTAGCGGAGTGGTTAGAGTAGTGTGTAGTAAAGCCAGGGCTCCTAGGTTTGAATCCTAGTTAACGCATGTTGGGTTCACTATACGTGTTCTTCTATTTCATAAATTCACCGTTAATGCTCACATGGTCTTAGCAACTTGATAAAATTTTGGAGTGCAATTATAATGTGAGAACTTACTGGAACTAACGAAGCACGGTTGAGATTTGAGGGTGTTAGTAGCTCAAAATACAAATTCAAAATTACCACAATTGCAGGAATACATTTTCTGCAACGATGACCAGATCGACAAACAGCAGACATGGTTTCCACGGAAAGGGAAGCACAGGTAATCTCCATCGCATTTCTCGATGTAATCAGATATCCATGCCTATATGGCGTACACGTCGTTCTTCACAGTTCCCCACAGGTAGAAATCTCTCGGGTGTTAAATCTGGTATCTGGATGGATATTCGACACTTCTTACGTTTCTCGAAAGGGAAACTGCTCATCTCTGACAGTTTGTGTACATTAATGCCTGTCGGCCTGTGACAACTAAAATAAACAGTGCCTACACGCACTCACACACACTCAATGTAGACGTTCCAGCTTCAAATACAAAAAGTCCAGCCTAATAATCTTTAATAATTTCTGTTATTAACGTCCAAAGAGTACACATTATTTTGGGACACTCTGTACATTACAAAATGTGGTTTAAGATAGTTTCTAATTCTCCCATCTTCAAAACAAACAGGCTGGAGGAATATCACAAGTCGCATATGTCAGAATTATGGGGAGAATGTACTTTCTTTTGGAGCGTATCCTGAATGGTTAGCAACACACTTAAGTTATCTGCATGTCCAGGTTGCCTACACGTAAGGGGCGAGGAAAAATTATTGTGGAAATCATACCAAAAAAAAATGAAAGTTCTTTTTCCGCTGACCGCACAATCTTCACATCATAAAGACGCCAGTACAGCCGTTGGTCTCTTTTAAACAGCGCTTCTCGGTGACAAAGCACCGTGCACCAGTCGAAATGCTCTTTAAACGACGTTTCATCTTTAACGCGGGAAGCACGGTGGAACAACAATCGATCTCTCAATTTTCCCCTCCCGGGAGGCTTCGAATGATTAACTGCTCGACAGGGCTTAAAGCCGGTGTTTTATACACACGAGCGTCTGCTGAAAGGAGGCGAAGATGAGGCCACTGTTCCTGCTAAGATACTTTTCTCACGCGATTACAAGCGGCGCTGGAGATTATAAACAATGACGCCTGCCGGTGGATCGAAAGTGGTTAACGAGAATTCCAACTGATTTTGCTTATTTATCGTGCATTTCTACCACTTGTCGATTGTGGATAGAAAAAATGAAACTGATTCGAACACACAACTCCTGGTTCGCAGCTCACTACGGAAACAGGTAGAATATGGATTGCTAGGTTGATTTATTCAATTTAAGTCCCTCATTTGAATCTGAAATGTGTGGAAGCATTATTTACCTTATATAAAGGTATCACCCCAGCATTCTCCTGAACGATAAAAATACATGGAGGTCAACTTAGTACACAGGATAGCGAGAATTTATTGTAATGAAGAAAGACGTAAGGCACTCAATAAAAAATAATACCGCCCATGGTTACAGAGCATATTTTGGTTGCAGCAGAACCGAGGGTAGAGTAATAGTTGAATATGAACCAGCCAAGGGGTCAGCAAGGTTTGTAATGAGATATGGAAGTCGGAGGAGACAGATACATTGTCCAGAAGGCCAAGCTCTTTATTGCCGTGGGTTGCCATCAGAGACGCTCTCTCATAAGCAACTAATTTACGGGTTGTTCGACTCATACTTCCATTTAGAATCCACCCTCCATCAGTCAGTTAAGTGAAGCAACCTCCATGACAATCGTAATCCTGACGCCCGCTCCATCTGTGATTTACGAGGACGTTTTGCTATTTTTTAACTCTGTATTTTCAGCCTCGATGGGCAACTCTTATATCTTGTTTCGCTGAAGATCCTGGTTCGACTCCCTGGAGTGAGTGATGTCAGGTGGGCATCCTTCAGTCTCTGGGGCTTTATCTCTCGTGAAAGGTTGGGAGGTAAAGGAAGCGGGTACGCGTTGCTGATCACACCATTTACACTAGGATGACGAACCCGTCGTTGTAAGTTTCCATGACCGGGTTACGTTACTCCTTCGTAGCTCCTCATGATAGTGGGTGGCCACCGGTCCCATACACTGGCCGAAATCTTCAGGAGAAAAGTTGTTACGCTTTCCTTTTAGGAGACTCGAACCAGCGCGTGGCCCGTTGCTCGAGCGCAAAGCCTGGCACCTTAAACAGCAGGACTCACCTTCTTCACGGTATGACGTAATTGCAGGGGAAGACTTACGTTTCTTTCCAAGAAGAATGCTCCTAATCCATACCGAGAAAACTTAATAATTCGTCCCGTAGTTTATAGCAATTGCTGTCGGCCAGATATCTACATATCTGGTCCTTGACAGAGGAGCCCAAACGCTTTCATATGCAGGGCCGATGAGAACGTTTAATCAGTTTGTCGCGGGCCATATTGTATTTTAATAACACTGGAGATAATGTCTCAGATAAAGAGGTTCCATACGTGTTGAGGCGGGCCACATAAAGCAATTTGCTGGGCCAGATGCGGCTCGCGCTCCAGTTCTAGGAGGACTACTAAGCAGATCTAAGTTTATAAGAATTTACAAAATCAAGCGTGGTCCATTTGAATTAAGATAAATCATTTTTAAACACCCAGTGTTATAGATTCAGAAGTGCCACATGTCTGAACAGACGTGTCCATCCAAACAGTCGGGCTGTCTTCAGACACAGCTGGCTGCATCGTGAAAGGTATTCGTTGAATAATGCGGATACTACATCTCAACAGATTGCAGATATGGCCGGATAGCAGGATGATGCGGGTGATATGAAGAGCGGATTTAGCTGTCATCCTCGAAATAGATGCCCGCTGCACGCAATACATCGCATAACAACGCATCTCGCTTATCAATAATCTGGTGTGATTGTTGTGTCCGCATCACAGTCGGGGCTAGGAAGTGAGCCCCCCCCCCAAAAAAAAAACCCTGAGCATCAGTAGAAGCGAGGAAAAGTGGTAAATCAACAGTTGACACGACGAAGAGGATCCGTGTGAAGCACTATACTCAACAGGGGACACTTACTTAAGAACCAATCAGATAAAAGCGACTACAAAGATGATTTGATTTTGCTTTATTTTATTTCGCCTTTTGTGCCACTTTTGGCTAATTTGCGAAGATGGGGATGAGTGATGATGTGATGACTGGACACTCACAAACATCCATGCCCACGCCAGTATTCAAACCCGGGACTACAAAGATGATAAAGTCGCCAGAACCTCGTTATCCCGGAAGACAGCACGTCCCACAAATACCCTTTCAGCTACAGGGACCGGATATACAGGTTAAAGAAATAACTAAACCACTGAAACATGCTAAATATCCTTGGGACATTCCGTTGTCATGGGTGGGTCACACACACTACAGTTTTGATATTAAAGTAGCTATTCTACTGATAGTTAACCAACATTTTCCTTACAGTTTCTTTGCAATGAATTATGAAACTAAACACTGTTGATTAAACATAACTACCCTTAGAATACTTTCCCAGGTTCGTAGCTGGGCAATTTTGTATCACAGGTGGGACAGATAAAGCACTTCCTTTGTACTTAATAAGCACCTCTATTTTCTGTGAAATTTCGAATGATGAAAAATAAATTATTTATGACAAAGAGAGAAGGTAACTGACCTTTGGATATTATAGTGGAGTTGAAAGGGAAATCTAACAGTTAAAGGAGAAATTAATTGTTTTTTTTTGTCACGGGTGCGACACGACACAAAACAAATCAAAAAGTTAAAATAAACGAACAACATGTAAAATACATTCTACTTTCTACCTTAATTACGTATAATACTTGAATGTTTATTCAAATGACAATTTTAGCTTGTTGACTCCCGAGATAATAGGCCAGTACACAAGGGATGATTTTAGGATCCAGCAAGGGAAAAAATCAGGGAAAGCTGGAACAAAATTTTATTATCTTCCTAAAAGGATTCTTAACAACATATTATTCTTGCACCCCTGTACCACCCCAGATTTGGTCGCCATCTTTGAAAAATGGCTTCCAAAATCAGTTTTTTTTGCAAATATCTCGCTTGGAAAGCACTTTACAGCAAAAGAGGTTATGACAAAAAATTCTCTACAAAAAAGGTTCTGTGCATTTTTCTTCTAGGAAACACCGTTAGGGCGCTAGAGGAGAATAAAGTTTACAGAATTGCATTAAAATTTAAAAATTGACATGGAATGCCCCCCTTCCGCCAGCAATCGAAATCTGGATCCCTTGATGGGTGACAAGACTTAACTATAAAGCTACGAGGATGACATTCGCAGCGTGTTTCGCTAAGGACTACACCACATAAGGCGCCTCAGTGATCTTATTGCGAGCAATGCGTCCATGGGATTACGTTTACTTGCACACATCTACCAGCGTAGAAATAAGTACACTACCACTACCTAACATTCACAGACCTTCACAACTTTCAGGAGCGATAAATCACACAGTTTCTGGTTTCTTTGTTCTGGATATCTTCGTTTTTACCTAAGACCTGTTCAAAGCAAAAAATCTAGTCAGTGTGTGTTCCTGTTCACCTTTTGTGTACACTTTTTCTTTTTATCAAGCACAGATTGTGGGGAGGCACGTGTCTTTCTTCCAACGCTGTAGAGGTTTATAAAGGAAACTGGCTGCCAGGTAAAGCCTCCTTCACTCTGCTCGTTGAGTAGAAAACAAACAAATGTAATCCTTCACGCACTGTGAAATCATCTCGAATGAGGTAGCACCATCCTTCACACACGCACGAGGCCACAATTTTGGAGGTGGTCTGTATGGAGCGTGTGAGTATAGCTACCGGCAAGTCACCGAAAACGCTGCGGATAAAAATTCAAGATTCAAGCTGACGTGCTTGAAGGGACTTTAGTAGGAATGGCCACAAAATTCGGATAACTGGATTTCAAATTATTCGATATCCGGATAGAACAGATTTGATGAAGGATTTGTAGAAAATCGGTACAGTGAAATACGAAATGACGAATAAAATAAGGCCTCCCCGATGGCGCAGTGGTAGCGTCGTTGCTTTGTAATCAAGGGGGTCCCGGGTTCGATACTCTGTGAAGGCACATAGTGGATCGGATCCAACTTTAAGCTGTAGGTCCAGTCCCGATTAGCCTTACTGTGCATAAAGTGGACTTAAAACACCAACTCAACGAATAAAAGAATACGTGTATAGCCCATAAAACGAATTAACGATAAAACTGTCCGGGTAAAGCACACATTCGGATATCCGGACATTTTGGATAATTGGAATATCCTGAAATACGTATAGAAAATTATCCAATATCCGCTTAAAAGTTTATCCGGATTTAGCCATCCCTAGACTTAAGCCCCCATATGTAGGCACGATATCGAACTGCAGTACTGTGCATGATTTTAAATCGTGTGAATCGGGTTCAGCTCTTGAGTATGGAGGAGATATCTCATGCAAACCGGCGCAATACACCGTGGCATTAACGGACTAAAGTGTAAACCTCTCTTCCCAATGGCGCCCCCTGGAGACTGTTCTTGCTAGCTAAGTTCTCCGGCCTTAGACCACACCCAAGGTAAATCCTCTGTGGGCATTAAATGCTTTCTTGCGTCTTCTTCATGTGTGCGCTGAGTGTCCTCACATAGCCTCAGCTTCAGAGACAAAGATTGTATTAACCCAATTTATGCCCAAATTGGCTAATCAAGACTGGAGCTACAGTTTGAAGTGGGATACGAACCACTGTTTTCAGTATCAAATCCGAGATCCTTGTTTACATGGTGACATTAGTCACCACGCTATTAGGATAGCCTTCTATCACAGGCATGAAACTATATTTCATCAGATGCATTCTATATTCTTGCTGCCGAGAACTTCATGCCCGCCAGATGATTTTCTTGACGAGTAATTAATTCATCAAGCCCTTGCTGTTGAAAATTCTGTCCTCGTGTGTAATCGTTGGTACGAATACCCTTAGTGATGACGAGCCTAAATCTTATTTTCAATCCATCAAAATGCCAAAACCGAGAATTGAATATACAACTTGTTTCCAGAGACCGAGAGCCAGCTGTACTGTATCCAACTGTGCCCCAACCTGTCTCCAATCGCCATCTGCCATACAATCGATTCCAGCTTCCGTGTTGCTTTCCCGCCCATTCGCAATAACCAGATTCTTTCGTGCGCAGCTGTCCCCTCGCTGTTCCTGCATGCCTCAACAGTTGCCAGTGTAACAGCAAGATAGTGGTTCAACCAGTGGATATTCCGGCTATTTTACGTCGTTTTTCTATCTCTTGGGTTAATTGCGAAGATGAGGATGGAAGATGAACAGTTGAAATTAATGATGGACACAAAATCCGGATTTCAAATTATCCGATATCCGTTTCGAATGTAACAGATAATGCGGACTTTCGGATAGAACAGATTAGATGAAGGATTTGTGGAAAATGCGTACAATGAAATATGAAAATGACGATTAAGAGAATATGAGGATAGCCCATAAAACGGATAAACGATACAACTGGCCGGATAATGCACACCAGTGGCGTATACTGGACTATCTCACTATGTCACGTGGTCCTAGGCTATGAATAGAAATAAGTTTGCCAACTCATAGGAAATCAGGTTGCCAACTCATAGGAAATCAGGTTGCCAACTCACAAGAAATCAGGTTGCCAATTCACAAGAAATCAGGTTGCAAACTCACAAGAAATCAGGTTGCCAACTTACAAGAAATCAGGTTGCCAACTCACAAGAAATCAGGTTGCCAACTCCAGAATTACCATCATCATTTCACTGATATAAATAACTTTATTTACATTTTCTGCTCGATTTTCCCCCTATATTTTATTCTCTAAACCTCAGGCTTCTCACATAGCCTACCTAGCCTAGAATATACGCTCCTGATGCACACATTCGGATATCCGTACATTCAGGATAATCCGAATATCAGAATAAATAGAATACCCGGATAATTCTAATATCAGATATCCGGATAATTCGGACAATTCAAATATCTGAATATCAGAATATCGGATAAAATTTTATCCGGGTTTGGCCATCCCTAGTTGAAATGGACGATGGGACAAACGCATTGCGTGCCACTGACCACTCCACCGCGAAGACAGGCTTGAACCAGTGGCGTATTTAGGAATGCAATAAGAGGGCTTGAGTTCGTATATTGAAACAGATAGTCTCATGTTATTCATCTTTGACAACTTCCGGGTCTAGAGAACTAAAATTGCGGCTGCCCTGTTGGGGTGCCGTCATCCTTCATCTTCCCGGGTCAACTCTTAACAGTAGCAACAATGAAGAGAACAAACGAATCCTTCTTCACGTTGCTATCAGTAGACTCGAATCAAAAAGTATGTACTTTAAAGAATTTCGGGGCATTACGCAAAAGATCTGATTTTAGCCGTACCATCTACTGTAAGAGCCAGCAAGAAGGCCTTTACGTAAGAGGGTGATGACCGTATCTATATTACATACGATTAGGCAGACCGACTTTTTGCTTTCTCTGCTGATTAAAAACAGGCAGGAGAGTGTGAACAGCAAAATGAGTCATTCTTTCCCCACCTTCAAGCACAATGACTCAAAGGTATGTTGCGCTTCCGTTCGCGCAGACAAGCAATGACCTTCAAGGTACATGCCTCGACCTCCTTTGCATGTCTGCCCTCTACCGGAGAAACGCTCAACTAGGTGCATAAACAGACTTCAGTGTACTTGAAGGCTATACGGCGCACGCTTTTAGAAGGAACATGAGTTCGGCCAATACCCAGCCAGTGCTACTGCGCTGTTGCCAAACTAACTGCTAGCGCAAGGGAAGGACAGAAAATTCGCGATGTGTCCATTATTTTTGATAATGCATGCATGGTATATATGAGTACAGTGAAATAATATAGTGAATATTTCTACACAGGATTATAATATCATATCACTGTAGCATATACGACAAACCCATACCTGAAAGAAGCTTGAATGTATTTATTCATCACCGCTCTCGTCGTCTTCCTCGGTCTCCGCATGGACGTCCGCAGGATTTTTTCCAGGGAGGGGCAAAGAAGGTGCTTTTTTCCAGGGGGGCAAACAAGGCACATTTTCCTCCATAATAATGTTGTTCCCTCAAAAACATTGCTTAAATTTGAATATCATATTCATGCAATAATTAACACATATTATTGTGGCTGTAATGAAATTATATGTGAAAAATATATAATTTTTGGTTGACTTTCACTCCATGTCACTGATTTCACTCATTTCCGAATCACTCTCCTGGAGGTTAATGATTAGATTTTGCACCCTTGGTGCCTGTACTACTGGTTCTAAGTTTTGAGAGTGACATTGTTTAAAATAAAAAGAACACACACTATCGCACGAAAGGGCTGTATTTAATCTTTTCACAAACTGTTCTTCGTGGCGCACGAGTGAACGATAAGCAAATAATTTTACACAGGTCTTGCTACGAAAACGCTGAACTCAAACTGATCCAGGCTTTCAATGTTCGAGAACGCCCAGAACAATGAAGGATCATTGTTTATATCGAGGCGAATTTAACACCCCACGGTTTTGCCTAGACACAACAACTCAGCTGCGTCAACACGGTGGCAACGAAAATAACAGGCTGAAGGAAATGAAAGGCGTTTCCCTTGTTTCTTCAAGGAACGATAACTCCGGCTGTAGGCGACGGAAATTCATGGGATTTGGACAGTCAGGTTCAAAATGTTTTTTCCCATCTTATGATGAACCTTAAAGTGGTGAGTTTTATGAAAAATTCTTGCCCGCAAGAAAAATACAGAGCACGGCTTTTAACTTCCGCGCCGCAGTCTCCTAACTGTACAACGTTGCACTCCTGCCATTGGTTGATCGCCACGCACACCCTCTGCGTGGCCCCACCCGATATCGCTTCTAAAAGCGTGCATCGTATAGAGAACATCACGCTGTCTGAGCCACCGTCGAAGCACAGAATATCGAAGGCACACTTTATGTACAGGAAGGCTAATCGGGACTGGACCTACAGTTTAAAGTGGAATCCGAATCACTATGCGTCTACACCGGACGGGACCCTTTGATTAGAAGGGGACGACGTTACCAGGCGCCTTCAAAGCACAGTACCGTCACTTATTTGCGAGATTTGGTTAATCGCAACGAGAATGGGAGGCTGGTGACAAGACTGCCTAAACAATCAAGGCAAGTGCAAGACCTACAGTCTTTCTTTAATTCAAAAGCACCGATTACCATTGCCTAGATATGTATACATGCCGATATATGCATGTTTTGAGGGGAAAATTAAGCGCAGAACTTCACCTCGAAAGTGTCCTTTTGCTGTCACTATATTTCCGTACGTTACTATCGCCTGTGGTATGTTTTGGTGAATCTGTGCAGCGTGTATACAAACATGGTTAGAAAAGTTGTTATCTACATGCTAAAACGTTTTGTTGGTGGTTTGATTGATTGATTTAGTTTATTTTACTTCGCGTTTTGTGCCTCTTGGCTAATTTGCGAAGATGGGGATGAGTGATGAAATGATGAAATTGATGAATGGACATTCATAAACAACCAAGCCCGACCGGGATTCCAACCCGGGACCCTTGGCGTCGCAGCGCGATGTGCTAACCACTCGGCCACAGGGTCGGGCGTTTTGTTGGTGGTGTCCGTGTGTGTGTGTGGAAAGTTTTTTCGAGCCACCGATGGCGTAGTGGTAACGCTGTCATCTTGAAATCAACAGATCGCGGGTTCAAATCCCCGATGAGGCGTATCGACTAGTTATTTGGATTCCACTTTAAACTGTAGGTCCAGGCGCGATTAGCATACCACAGCCTAAAGAGTATTTCAACAATTTGGGGATTTAATCAAAGTTGTAGTTCCAGTACAGATTAGTCATCCTGAGCACAAATGGAATTTAAACAAAGAAGTTGTAGGTCCACTCCCGATTAGCCTATCACAGCCTTAAGGGAATTAAAACAATCAAGTTGTAGGTTCAGTCCCGATTAGTCCCGATTAGGCTATCAGAGCCTGAAGTGAATTTCAACAATTTGGGGATTTAATCAAAGTTGTAGTTCCAGTACAGATTAGTCATCCTGAGCACAAATGGAATTTAAACAAAGAAGTTGTAGGTCCAGTCCCGATTAGCCTATCACAGCCTTAAGGGAATTAAAACAATCAAGTTGTAGGTGCAGTCCCGATTAGGCTATCAGAGTCTGAAGTGAATTTCAACAATTTGGGGATTTAATCAAAGTTGTAGTTCCAGTACAGATTAGTCATCCTGAGCACAAATGGAATTTAAACAAAGAAGTTGTAGGTCCAGTCCTGATTAGCCTATCACAACCTTAAGGGAATTAAAACAATCAAGTTGTAGGTCCAGTCCCGATTAGCCTATCAGAGCCTAAAGTGAATTTCAACACACGAGTAGCGGGTCCAACAAGTTGTAGGGCCACTCCCGATTACTTGATCTGAGCATATTAAAGTTACTGACCACCACGGAAAAAACAGCTCCAGGTATAGGCCCGGAAAAGGAAAATCAGCGCTCAGCTTTAGGTATCCTTCCGGTCGCTAATGTATTTTGTTTTTAATTTCGCCGAAAATCCAGCTCCCACCTTGAGAGTTTAAAGGAATTGGGTACCAGCTGCGCCTGTTTACTTATTAATTCCAAACGACGCCCCGAGGTCTTCATCTTATACTTCCGGAAAACTTTCTCTGCCAGCAGAGGGCTCACAATCCTTGATGCTCTCCTGCTTAGATTACACAGGCAAACGAGGCAGGTGCACAAACCCGGTACACGAGAACACGACAACGCAATCTGCTTGATTTCAATGCCAGCATGCAATTTATATATTTTTTTCTCCTTAAAAAAACAATCTGAATTCGCCAAGAACTTGATATTTAGAAATTAACGTTCCGCTCAGGCTTATGGAAATGCAGTTGGACATGGTGTCCGAACCAATGTACGAGAGTCAGTCAGAAAGTTAGTTACACGAGCATGAAATAAATAGCGTATGGAATATGGAGGACATTTTTGTATTTACACGAAAGTACACTGCCAAAACTACATTTCTGTATAATCACAAAGTTTGTTCAATCATCGGAATGATATCGCCGCATCGCAAGTTCTTCTTTCATGGACCGAAAGACATGAAAATTGCAAGGTGCGAGGTCTGGGCTATGAATCAGTTCATTAGCATGTTCAGCATTGTACCTCGTCGTTGCAGTTGACAGCCTTCTTAATGGTAGTCGTCCTCAATATCCGTACCAGTGGCGCAACCACAGGGGGGACGGGCATTGCCTCCCAACCATCGACGAAAATGAGTTTTAGGGGGGCAAACATTGACGGAAAAGTGTGCCTGTAAAGGGCAATTATCGCTCATAACTTCAAAAGTTTTTAAAATACTTTTAAAATACGCTTCGCTCGCAATACCTGCTTTTCTTAGTCTTATCGAGTTCAGAACTATAGATAAGGGGCGGCGGGAGTCAGCCCTGGGCGCCAAACGAACTATGGAAATAAGTTGTAAAATTGATTGATTGATGTGTGGTTTTAAGTCCACCTTATGCACAGAAAGACTAATCGGGATTGGACCTGCAGTTTAAAGTAGGAACCGAACCAATGTGCCATGTGCCTCCACCGGGCATGGAACCCGGGACCCCTTGATCACGAGGCGACGATGTTACCACTACACCATCGGAGAGGCACAAAAGTTGTAAAAGAGAGAATGCATTGGAGTCCCGTGAAATTATTTGCGCCCTATTAAATCAATATTGATTTCAGCCTGGAAAAAAATTGAATCCAAAACTTTGCTTGCTCGTATAGTATATAGTATATCATTGTTCTTTTTAATGCATTGTAAATTACCAGACAGAGAAATAAGATTTGTCTTAATTGATTTTGTTTTCAATGCATGAAAGGGAGCGTTCACATTTCAGAGACAATTTATGTCATTTTTGCTATTGGTTTATTGTGAGATGGATGAATTGGTTGTGTAATGTATTTAAATAATGTGTATTAAAGAAACTTTGAATACGTACACAATTAATGTCCACGTCTCTCCATGTTGCATAACGTGAAAGTTATACATGTTAATGTAAAAAAGAATTATATTTGGAATGCATTTATCAAACATTTTCTGTTATTAAAAAAATGTCTGTGTGCTTGTTTTCCATTATTAATGTGAAATTGAACGTGTTGAAAAAATAATTCAAATCGTTTGTTCGAACACAAATGCTTTAGTAACAACAAACTTCTACTTCCTCTTGCATAATTTACGAAGGTAATAACATCTTTGATACTACTACTACTACTAATAATAATAATATGGTACAGAGTTTGAATCCCGACTTGGGCATGGATGTTGGTGAGTGTCCATTCATCAATTTCATCATATCATCACTCATCCCCATCTTCGTAAATTAGCCAAAAGTGGCGCAATAAGCGAATTAAAATAAAGCAAATCAATAATAATAATGTTATAATAATTATTAGCATTATTATTAAAATTATTATTATTATTATGGTAGACCAGGGCATTACGGATCAATTTTTCTTTACAACAGTTTTTATTGGCCAAGGAATTAGGCTAGCAACACAAAACTCTACCAAAAAATTAATTATAGTTTCTACTACATGTGCATAGCATTGAAAGAACCAGAAGTTGAAAATACAATTTAGAAAAAAATATTTTGTGAGACACTGCAATTGATCCGTATTGCCCTGATAGCAGGGGTAAAACGGATCACTAACGGGGCAATATGGATCAGTTTAATTTTATGTATATAACATAAGATTAAAAACATAAAAACAAGTACCGTATACTGTATTACAGTTTTGGGATCTGACATATACCGCACACAAATTGTTTTCTTCCGACAGCATTTACGCAACGCTCATGATACCATTTACGACAGGACTGACATTGAATCCAATCTCCCATCTTTCTCTGCAAACTTGAAAATGTATCTTCGCACAGCTTTGGGTGTTAGCCCGAATCCTCTTCGAGCTAAATCACACAATCTCGAAGAAAGAGCCTGCTCAAACTCATCACTAAACATTTGCTTTGCACCAGGACGACCAACGTCATCTGATCCACCAGATGTTCTTCGTTGCAATGAAGTATATGACACACCACAAAGTTCCGCAGCTTGCCGAATAGTCTTTTCTCCGGATGTCACCAAACGCACAGCTTCACACATTCCTACTACAGACCACGAATTTCTGGTGGACTTCTTTTGATAATCGCGAACCATCTGGAAATTGAAAGCGTCGTGTTAGAAGAGATACTGTTAAGTAAAAGTACGTAAAACGTACTGAAAGTGGGAGATCCGTTTTGCCCCGTTTTGGCCGATCCGTAATGCCCTGATTTGCATATTCTCGACATATGTCCATTTAAATAATAACAAATAGGGTTAGTCATATCAAATACTGTCACATCGCAAAAACACACCCTACCTTATCGCATGTTAAATTGTAGAGCACTTAAACCCCTACATTCTACAATGCAACCTTACCAAACGTCGAACAAAACTTACAATGGGTACTTTTCCTGCACCGTCTCCACCAACTTACTTACAACAATCACTTGTCACAGACGCGCGCCAACTGCCACAGCGAACAAAGACAGGCAGCGAGTAAGCGGGCAGATGGCAGCATGATCGGCTATATTTTTCAAGTTCGTACCTGCAACAGTTTTCTTTGCAGGTCACGTGAACCTTACGTTGATCCATAATGCCCTGTGATCCGTAATGCCCTGGTCTACCCTATTTGGTACGTTTATCCTGGTACTTGCCCCCCCCCCGATAAAAATTCGTGGTTGCGCCTCTGATCCGTACGCCCATTTTCGAACAACGGATACCATTTTGCGATCGCCTGGCATGATATTGCATTATCACCGAACCTTCATGCAACTGGCGTTGAATCTTGGTAACTTTAGACGAAAGTATTTTCCTTAACATTTACGCCATGACCAAAATGCTACCGTGTAAAGTGAGAAATTTTATGGCATTTTTCGTAGCATAACCAATCAGAAGCGACCTCTATGTCACGAGTTCAGCTGTAATGGCGGCCGCGCGAGATGTAAACCATGTATCACTTCACATTTTTAAAAGCTCATAACTATTCAACCGAGAGGAATAACGTTTCATATAAAACAATATTAGGTACAAAGCAATGGCGTTCCATAAATATATACTTTACAGCATTAACTGTGCACGTATGGAACAATGTTTTAGATGTTTCAATTGTAAACACCCTGCACTCAGCATAAATGGTGTAACTCGACGTGTCTTTCGTGCTGTATATGTTATACATTGTAATCGCGAAAGCTTACAGAAATTTTACATCAAGTGCTTCCGTGTAAAGTACAATCTGCTATAAGTTTTCTGGAAGCATTTACGTAGCATTTGTGCTAGCAAAAATGTTATAGAAAATGCTTTCGTCTAAAGCGAGCTTAACAGCCACGGCGTAACCGTTACTCCACCTTTTCAAGGGAACAGTGAACCCAGCCACGTTCATCAAAATGTCTCTTTCCGTCAAAATATTACGGTTAAGTGTCACTTATTTTTTGACTGGCCCTCGTACTTGCGCCGGAACTTCAACGCTGAAGATCTTATTACAAAGCGAGAGCGTTCGCAATACCAACACATCCATCAAGAAATGTACATCTTATACAGACAAGGCGATGACCTCACAGACAATTGTGACTAGCTTTGGAAATGTTTCTATCAAGTTATGGCAGCTTTGGGGAAGAGCTACGAAGGACAATGGAACCCATCAAAGTGAGAAGATGTGATTTGTTCAAATGTCAGAGAAACGTAACAGTTAGTCTTGTTCAGTTCACAGTGCTGCATTCTGGGTATTGTCTCTTTCATCGTTACATTTGAATTGCAATAACTAGACAATATAGTTAAGTGACCACTGGCGTACGCAGACGGGGGGGGGGGCTGATGGGCCTACAGCCCCCTAGATTTTGAAAAAATCAATATTTTCAAATAAAATCAGTGAAGAATTTGGAGAAAACCAGAATGGTAAATGCAAACTGGCTTTCTCGCCCTCCTAGAAATCAGCTATATACTGTCCACCTTTACAATTCCAGCCCCTTCCGAAAAAAAATCCTGCGACGCAAGTGTAAGTGACTGTGTTGCAAAATGCCTATGTTACATCAACAATAGATATGGACATAGAGTACTTCATTAAAAGTAATTTTGTTGCTAATCTGAGCAAATCAAATCAATCGTGCCATTTTCGAACTCAAAACGTCGAATTCATTAAGAAGATGCAAAAAATACTTCCCCCCTTCTACTTGTAGTTCCTATTTTAGAGTGAAGAAAACAACACACGCCCCAGTTCCAATGTTGGGCAAATATTGATACAGCGCCATCGATGGACGAGGTAGCGCAGATTCAGAGTTCGACTCCCAGTATGAGCATAGGTATGCCTCTACGAGTGGGACTTCAACATTTTTTCGAATTATATTTCATCCTCATCGTCGCGATTAGCATAGACAGGCAGAAAAGCGGCGCAAAATAAACAAAATGCACACAATTTATGGCCCGAAATGTGAAAAAACACAAAAAAACAGCTGACCAAGTCTTACGTTTTACTCTCTTCTTCTTCTCATATTACCACATATCAAAGTCCTACCCTCCCGCAAGCATCTCCTTGAGACTACGTCATGCAATCACATCACGTGATGTTTCCAAAACTGGTCAAAGGAGGGCGGCAACTCCGTTTCCACAGAGGAATGTGAAGGTATTTAAGGAGGATAAACGTTATCTGCAGGAGTTTCCTAACGCCGTGAAAGAATCTGTCGTGTTTTAAAGTTTAATGTTCTTTCTCCCCTCCCCTACCCACCTCGTGTTACTACAAGGTGCTACAAGAGTTCCACGGCGACTTTACGGGAATAAAGAGAGAATGCCGTAAATTATGCAACGGGAGACGAACGCATTTCAACTTCCAAGACGGAGGGATGCTTTAAGCAACGCCCGCATCTTTCACCTGACGATGCTCGGAGAACAGTTGATAAGGCGCCAACTCGCCTAAACACCAGACTCACGAGGAACCCGTCGCCATGGCAACACACCGCGTCCGATTCTACAAGAGGGGAGGCGGCAGTGTTGCAAACTCGCAATGACGTGGGAGCACTAGCTCCACTGGTGTATTAGAACTTGGATAATTTTGAGTACTCCTCCATTTTTTTTCTGGAGGGGAGCAACGTTTCATAAAGTGTGTTGTAATGTATCTATACTATGGATATCAATTCTGACTACCAAAACAAATATATATACAGGGTGTGTCAAAAAAAAGCAATAGTGCAAAATTGACACAGGTGAAAGTAAACGATAATAGAAGCAAAAAAAGTCTCAGTAAACATGGGTCCGCAATCGAGGAGTTTTCGAGATAATTGCGAATGTGTGGTTACAAGCTGTCACTGACTTCATTGTTTGTAAACGCTGTGGGTGAACGATACACTCACGAATAAATCAGAAGAAACATTTATGGCTTGGCTGGTAACCACTACACCACAGAGTTTTCTCCTGCATATCAGTAATTATTACACACACATACAAAGAGATTTAGAAAACAAATTGGAACAACGATTACTACGGAACATAAGTGATAATTACAATAATTACAAATCATTTTAGTACGTTCAACTTAGAAAAAAAAGGAAGTTCTCATTTCAGCATGTCACTTGAGATCGATTGTCATGATGAGCTATTGTCTCGTAATAAGGGAGTCTACCAAAATAAGAAATCCAAAATTGTCGACTTTTGTCCCCCTTTCTCTTACATTTATTAAGTCGCCCCCTACTTATGTAAAGTTGGAAATTAAGAAAATAGATATTTTTATTCGATGAAAAAGTCCTACCACAAGACTGGTTAAGATGAAAACTGAGGCTGTACTTTAACAAGAGATTTACTTATTTTAATTATTAATACATGTAAAAATTAAAGCTTCAGACTTCAACCTGGATTGGGAATGGCCACATTATTTAAAATTTTAAAAAACTTCACCCACACAAAAATGTAATTCTTAAGAAGCAAAGTGAACAAATATTAACCACAACTGAAAAAAAATTCTTGACCACAAGATTAATTTCTTGACCTACCCTTGACTTTCGTGACCTACCTGTTGATTACTTGATTTTCTCTTGACAGGCATACACCCCGGTAATAATAGTAGCCAAATTTCACTTTTATAGACCAGGCAGTTACCGAGATATCGTTAGTCATGTAAAAATAGAAAAATTAACACACATAACGATAAGATACGGAAATATCAATTTAGAGCTTTCTTCTAATTGTGAATATTTTCTTCTAATTTGACCTTGCTTGCTTGGATACTCGTTTATATTGGGCTATACTACTGTTGAAGCACATAAATATGCTTCGGATCCCACTTTAAAATGTAGATTCAGTCCCGATCAGCCTTGCTGTGCATAAAGTGGACTTAAAACACCAACTAAACTTACTTCCTATACGTGATAAGTAGTTTGTAGTTGCCATTTTGATGTAAGTACAATTGAAGGGGAAGGGGAAAAAACAAGAAATGTCCATTTCTTTTTCGATTTTGAGGTTTACAGCTCATCCTGTTGTACTAAACAACTGTACAAAACCACTGGAATGAAATGAGAAATGTCCGTGTAAGAGACGATCGAATATTTGAGGTACTGTGAAAGAACATAGGAAAGAATGTCGTTTTCTCCAAAAACTGGTTTTGTGATATTCCTTGTTCTTTCCCCTTAGCTTCAATTAATGCAGAATAGAGTTGTTTCAAAATTAAGTCTACTTTATGCACTGATCGGGTAATGCGGACTGGACCTACAGTTTAAAAAGCGACTCGAAGCACTCATATGCCTTCACCGGGTATCGTACCCGGGATCTCTTGATTACAAGGCGACGACGTTACCACTACCCCAACGGAGAGCCCAAAACAGAGGTGCAAAAACCAGGATGTGAACTTGATTGAATTCAGCCAAACATGGCGTACAAGTGGGAAAATAGTCCGTCGCTATTTTTATTCGTTTTTTCATCTACACCTTATGTTTTTTTTTTGAGGAATGAAATTTCAGTGTCCGTCGTCTGCTTATTGGAATATTTGTTTCAATTCTTCGAGCTCATATTACGGAAAGTGGAGTGAATGAACATGGTGATGAAGACTTTAACTATTCTCTTTGTCGTCGGCTGTACAACCATCAGCTTGAATGTCAGTGTGACAACCTCAGAAGAAAAGTCACCATTCTGGACTGGTATCCTACAATTATGTATGTAGTATATTCAAATAAAATTTTAAAAAATCATTAAGAGATGTACGTCTCGTCTTATTGCGGTGAATGCCATATGAAAAAGAAACACTAAAATACAACTATTCAGCAGTTTTATTAGAAAGTTTAATCGAATCAATAATTTCGCATCAACCGTCTTTACGGGTGGCCAACTTTCCTAGAAACAGGAGCAAGCAAATACATTCCACGTGACATATCTTGGATGTTTCACTAAAAATATTTGTTCCTATCAGAATTTGTCGGAATTCTCTCTCCTTTTCGTAATTTTATCCTTCGGATCTTAGGCAATCTTGAATTTCTATTTTTCCTGTATGACGCTTATTGACAAAAATATCATTGTCGATTTAGATAATGTTATAATGTACGGTTATATTGTGAATACTTCAGTACATGTTGCCTGCGTCAGCTTATACAAGGCACGTCCAGAAAGTAAGTTCCGTTTGGTAATAAAATTAAATTGTGTACAGATACAGAAAAGTTATTTATTGCACAAAATTCTACAACTCTTAAACTACTTTTCCACATAACTGCCGAAATTTTGCAGGCATTTGTCATAGCGTGGCACAAGTTTTTGTATACCTTCTTCATAGAAATTTGCCGCCTGTGTCTTCAACCAGTTGGAAACAGTTTCTTTCAGCTCGTCGTCATTGTTGAAGTGTTGACCGCCAAGGAAAGACTTGAGATGTAGCGACTTTCATCTGTTCTTACATCTCAAGTCTTTCCTTGGCGGTCAACACTTCAACAATGACGACGAGCTGAAAGAAACTGTTTCCAACTGGTTGAAGACACAGGCGGCAAATTTCTATGAAGAAGGTATACAAAAACTTGTGCCACACTATGACAAATGCCTGCAAAATTTCGGCAGTTATGTGGAAAAGTAGTTTAAGAGTTGTAGAATTTTGTGCAATAAATAACTTTTCTGTATCTGTACACAATTTAATTTTATTACCAAACGGAACTTACTTTCTGGACGTGCCTTAATAATGCTAAAAATATTCTAAGCCAGTTAATCTCGCCCAGAAATCGTATTCCTAAATGCAACTGCTGTCAATGGCCCCTACTGGCTGCAAATCACAGATTAGCATGACGCCAGTTAAAAAAAAAAAAACCTGTGGGTTATGACCCTACGATAAAACCTTTATCTGAGAAAAAAAACTGAAATGTGAGCCATTATTTTAATTCAAGTCAATGAAAAGGATTCACAAATATATTAATGGACGAGACTTCATAATGCAGAAAACAGAGTGCAAATATTTCATAACAGTTTTCAAGTTATAAACGATCCAAGTTAAAGATTGGGCAACTTTTGAAATATTCTATTTTCGAAAAAAGGAGGGGCTGAATACATTGGCGTAGCTAGGTATGGGTCTGCCGGGCTTGGGCCCCCTAGCAAAATTTTGACAAATTTCACAAAAGTAGTCATCTCTGAAATAAATCTGCGAATGCTGGATTCGAAAAACATTAACCATTCTTGATTAGCCTTTGCTTCTTTTTATGCGCAAGGAAATGCAACAAACTACCCTGAAATGGCGTATTTCGTATGCCTTACATTAAGAAACCTTATTTTTCGAGATTGCGAAAGCACTGAACATGTTTACTATTGCTCGAAATTGATTATAAGTGGATAAAATAATCACATTTTTATTCATACTAAACAGGGGGATAGTATACAAGACCACTACGCCATCGGGAGGGCCCGATCACAATTGCATCCTTAACGTGCCACGTGGGAAAAAAAAGAAAAGAACAGTTGGCAACTCTGCGACGTTACAACAGAACCCTTATGTTCTCCTTTTGAATGCGAGTAGCGACTCGTGAAACCAGGGACAAGAAAACCTCTCGTTGGCCACCGCGGCTGATAACCCTCCCTCCTCCTTTCCTTCGGATGCATCGACGCCCTTTCATCCGTCGAGACGATGGCGCCTCGACGAGCAGGGTTTCTCGGATGTCACTCAAATAACAAGAAACAGCCATCTCGCCGGAGAACACTTCAGGAAAGGCGAGATAACGTTTCAAGGAATCACGAAATCCCATGAACCGGAAAGGTAGTTGGAGAAACCTTTACCCATTGATATGAATGAAATACTTCCCGGTGTCGATACCACGATTCTTTAAAACTGTGTGTGAAAGGATGACTGGATGAAATTCTTGGACACTCACAAAGGACACCTCTCCCAGATCGGGACTAGAACCCGAAACCTTTATTGGCTAAAAGGCACAAATCGAAGCAATGATTGGTTCTCGGAAAATTTTATTTCTCTCCATTCAAAGATTCGCTTCAATATTCGGAATTTCCGAAATATAGGTTTGTTTAGAAATTCTCCTGAAGCATTGGGGATGATCCTCGTTACTAATTGCAGGAAAGTATTTTATTCGTGTAACTTGGTAGGTCTTAGCTTTCAACGAGACTTTGGGCCAGGTAGTTTATTTACTCGACAAGACGATTCTGCTTAGTTTCACCGAACCCTGTCATTCCTAAATCCGGACGTTTGTTGCTATAGCAACACACACACACATTCAATTTGGTCCCCTTCCTTAGGCAAGACCAGTCCAATATTGGCAATTCTTGCCATATATTTTCAGGCCTGTCTCACCCATTAGTAGGGGAGGTTACATCTCACTCTACATGCAACCCCCCACCCTTCGGTTGTAAAAATTTTAGCCCTTTAGGAGGGGGTTGTTATGTGTAATATTCCATGCTTGGAAATACATTGCCGGAAGTAAATGACTCTCGACTCGATTATACAACAAAAAGCTGAACAAGTTTCTTTATTTAAGTAATTGGTAAGTCTTTTGGGGGGGGGGAAGGGTCCGGACCTCCTGGAACTCCCTAAATACGTACTTGTTCAGATTGAATTTGATTCCTTTTACTTCGCCTTTCTGCCAAAGTATCGACACGAAAACTGAACTTAGGTACGATATTTGGAAGAAAAAAAAATTGAATTTCAATATAAATTTTTGGGTGCATCAGCACATAGGCTATTTTGCACCCGTCACATTATACAGGGACCGGCCCCTTATCATAACTACAATAGCGTAGTTGCAGTGTCCCGTTACTAAAATATTCTGACTTTCGTTAAAAGCTGAGGCTGTAAGAAGGCACTCAGCACACACAAGGACAAAAAACAGGACAACACGCTCAAAATTACACTGGCCATAGTGCCAGTCGCCAGAGCGTCGTTCGTATACAAAATGCTGTCCAGGGTGTGGTGTACTACGTGGAAATGAGGTTGGATATTTGGAAAATACGGGTGGATTTTTTTTTTTTTACGTATTTTACACAGCTTTTCTGTCACGTTCGGCCTAACGCGGCGATGGGTATAGTAATTAATAGATGAAGTTGTCTAAAGGGCACTCGCAAGATTCAGCCGTGTGGGACCCGGCGATATCATGCACGGTATGAATAGACAAGTTACCAAAATTAAGCCTGCTTTGAATTTTTTCCATAATATTTACATCTTTATATACGAGCATACATTTAGTTTCATTCATGCAAACTTCTCAACATATATTCTTTGCTCTTTTTCATAGCATTCAAATCTAGCCGATCCGAATTACACAAAAACTCTTGTAATCACATCTTACAATGAATCATCCCCGAGAAATGTGTAATGCTCAACTTATATTTTTTTTAAAAAAAAGTTACGTTCGTCAATACACACTACAAAAATAATGTTGATGTGTTATGCTTTCACGTACTTACCCAATGAAAATTGAGACTCTTTCAGTACTAAATATTATGACGTCACTAACCTGGAAAAGAAAGAAAGGGGATTATAGTCAACTTCAAATTGTTAAAGAAAAGTTATTAAATTGATTTACATTCAATTGGAATAACAAGCAGTTGAGATGGGTGCGAAATCCAAGGTTCCAGTGGAATTTTGCGATCTGCCAGCCGCTACATTTGAATCCCAGTTTGCAACTGAATGTGACAATTTAAAAATGTTTCCCCACCCTGCTCACACCATTGCCAATATGATATTTGTTGTGGACAGACGAACGAAGCCAAATCTTCCTGCGTGAAGTGACAATATGATAACAGGACGATCGCGAAACAGCCGACAATCCCACCGGATACAACGCACAGTCATATCCATCCACACCTGCAGTCCACTGCGCCAGCAGATGATGCGATTACAACAGTATCCTGCCGTCGAAAACAAGGAAGGGTTACGGCACGCACAAGAGCGGCTCGATGCCACCTCATAACAACACTTCCTGCAATGTACATAGCCACTTCAATGCACATGTTGAGTCGTAACATTCGCCAGGGAAAAAAAGTAAATCCTTGAAGTTTACACATACACACACACAAGTGATACTATTAATGATCAACCATTGTTGCCGACCTCTGTGGCTGAGTGGATACAACTACGCGCTAAGACGTCGGGGCTCCCGAGTTTGAATCCCGGTCTGGGTATGTGTGTTGTTTTTGAGTGTCCCTTCATCAATTTCATCATTCATCTTCATCTGCGAGATAGCGAAAACTGGCAGAAATGGGAAGTAAAATTAACCATCAATCATCTCCATCGTGGCGATTTGTGAAAAGTGATAAAATAATATGACTCAATGAAATCAAAGGAAGCCTATAGTTGCAAATTGTAAGAAGTGTATATGCAGGATGATTCAAGTCCGGTACCTCATAACTCGGTTATTGGTGCACATAGCGAAAAATGAAAAAGGGTTTTCAAGCTAAGGTGCTTGAATTTTCAACATAACAGAACGTAAAACCGAAATATATAGATTGAGTTTTAAGTTCACTTCATGCACAAATAGGCTGATCGAGACTGGACCTACAGTTTGTAGTGGGATCCGAACCACTTTGTACTTCCAGCTGGTATCGAACCCGGGAACCCTTGATTACAAGGCGACTACGTTACCACTACGCCATCGGGGAGGAAGACGGATATAGAAACAGAAAATTGAAAGATAAGACGGGAGGAGTAGTTACAGTCCACATGACATACCCCCCAGGGTTCTTAAATTCTATTGGATTGTATTGGGTTCCGTTACAAAACCGGAACCTTTTTGCTCGCGCAATTTAAATTTGGTCCAAGTTACGGTCATTTCAATACCGAACTTGGACCGTAATTACATTGATCCGGGAAAAAAAGTTCGGGGACCAATGGAAATACTTCGATAAAAAGGTTCTTTACGGTCCACAACCCACTTGACCGGAATTGAATTTATGTACAATTACTTGACCTTTTGCTATCCCAGAACACGTCAATAGTTAAGTAAAACAACACAATTGAAGCGAAACTAAATGTAGTAATAAGAGAACCATTGACAACCATTGACAAATCTTACGAGTGTACTTTATCCTATGATCAGAAGTCACGTATCCTGCCCCATTGAATCTTAAGATTTAAAAAATATAACCCGACCTCATGCTATGTGGCAGAGATCAAGTTGTGGGAAGGGAAGCACGATATCCACCCCACTGGAACTCAGTTCCAAGGGAGACGATTAATTTCCGGGGGTTGCAGAGATTCATGTCTCCCGACGAGGGTCGCAGCCTGTAATTGCACCTGCGGACACAGCACTTAGGCCTCCCTCCGACCTCCTTGCATCGCCGCTAATTTCTTCCCCGAGACCATAAAACGACTCACGAATGCTTCGACTGCAGCGAGATGAAAACTGAGATGGAGGAGGGATTTCTTTTATCGCTCCTTCTGCTCGAATGATTCTGATGTGAGCCTCACGATAGTCTCATAATAACTTCATCTCGATGTTTATTCGGTTAAACCCAGAGCTAAGGGCTTTCCATCTGCACACAATATATGTTTTCCTTGGAATTGTATGCTTGAAATCGACAAATAGTATTTATTAATTTGAAAAAAAAAAAAATATGTGCTCGTGCGGCACCTAGAATAAAGCGGGTTAAATATGTACAACTTGACCTCAACCTAGCGTTCCATAAAGCATTTATTAGGCCGTTACTTGAATATTGTTCCTTTATACTGTACTTTATGGGATTAACACAAAGAACACCATGAAACTAGAGAAAATGCAAAATTGGGCTATTCGTAGTGTACGAGTCATATGTTGCAAAAACCTTCGTCACTTCATTTCACGTGAAATTCTAGCCTCATTAGATATACCACATCACCCCCCTTCCTTTGAAATTTTTGCGTTGAATTCAATATGGCGGTCAACAATATGCCAGACCTGCGCTTGACACACACAGCTAGGAATCTCCCTGTGCCTAACCAATTTCTTTCATGACCAGGATAACTCATTTACATTTTGTAGAGGGTGTTAAGGAACTTTTGACCCGTCATTGTTTCTTGTAATGAGGCTTTTATCAGTCACATAGTTACACATATTATGTTGTATCTTCCGATTCCATTGCAGTCCCAAAATGATTTTTGGATATGTCTTAGAGTATGGCATGAGGAGCCAAATATATTTTTTTCACGATTTTTGGTGGTGACATGTTTTGAGATATTCAAGGCCAAAGGTCAAGATCACGTGACAAAATTACATTTCTATCCAAAGGTAGGCTTGTTATATATCAATGGAAAGCTTGTTCAATTCCCTGTACAATAAGCTTTATTTGAGCTTTCTAGTCGAAATAAAGAGTTATAGCACATTTAGTATAGCTAAGCGGGCTCAAAAAGGTCAAATTATGCGAACTTCGGTCAGGTTTGAAATTGCACATATCTGTGTTGATTTGGCATAGAATGACTCATACACGACTTCACGTGCAAGTAGAAAAGACTGCAACTAAGCGACAAAGTAATTGTATCTAGTAACATACAACGTACATTATCCCGGTCTGCGACCTAATAGCAACAATAGTATCCGTGTACCGAAAAAGGCAAGATATGGGTGAAAATCCCTGTCATCTCTGGCAAGTCAAGCGTGGAATCAACTGACTAAGCTGCAGAAAGGAGAGAAATTTGACCAAAATTAAAAGATAAATTAGGACATTCATCTATGAGTACCTCGTTGCCTCCTTCACATGTGCTAGATTCAAAACAGTTTATTTCCATTTCCTTCTTATACTTTTCAATATTCCATATTCTGTACATTCATAAACAACTAGCTGGATATTACCCAGCGTTGCCCTATCTTCTATTAGACAAGAAAATAATGAATTCTAACTATAGTGTAAAATGTAACTAATTTTATTTACAGGCATTTAAAAGTATAAGTACAGTATACAAATTATAAAGTAAAATCTTTTACAAATTCACTATAATATTAATTGAACTCAAAACTTGATGATAAACAACATTTTTAGTTTCACCTCCAGGACCAAGAATAAATAAATTCAACGGCATTGGGAGTGTCACTATTTATCTTAGCGACCCCGAAAACTATGGATTCCACACTAATATCGGTCGTTTTCGATTATTTTTACATGTAAACCCTTCCCACCCCCACCCCTAGGGGTGCCAGAGGTGTCTTACCCCCTCAGTATTTCTTTCCAGATTGTAAATCATATGTGTACCAAGTTTGGTTGAAATTGCTCCATGCGTTCGAGAGTTATGCCGGAAGAAACACACATACATACATATATACACACATAGGAGAGAAGATTATCATAACTGTACATTAATTCTTGTAGGGCAAAAAAAAAGCTGTATATTTTATAGACATAGAATTAAGGTAAAGTAAACTGTAATAAATAATAAACAATGGTGGCCCTCCCGCCGAAGTGTGTATAATACATAATACACACACAGTGCCCTCTGTTGAGGAGAGGACTTTTACTTATAATATAAGTAATTTCATGTTTCGAGGTCCAGGGGGTTGGGCTGTAAACGTATCAAAATGAAAGCAGCTTAACACGCCTTTGTCGCCCCTTAGGGGTTGAATTTCGGAAAATCTTTCGTGAGTAGGTGTTTGAGTCATAAGAGGAAACTGATTTTTATTGGCAGGTTGCATTTTGAACATCGAGAAAATCCGATTAATCAGAATATTGATGTATGAACTAAAATGACAAATTCCAGGAAAACCCTTGCGACCCGATGCCAGGCCACGTCCCGGCGATTGAGAATACTGTATTATACACTCCTGACAAAAAGTCTGGAATATTGTTACGTTAGACAATAGGTGATAGACACGGCCTTGGAATGAAACAACAGATGGTATCTGTCTGGACTTTCTCGTCTTTTCGCAGACACATGCCACCGTGCGTATCACCTATTGCCTATTATAACAATATTCCAACTTTTTGTGAGGAGTGTATTAAGTGAGTTTGAGTTTTGTCTTTTAAGTCCACTTTATGCACAGATAGGTTAATCGGGACTGGATCTCTAGTTTAAAGAGGGATTCGAACCACTACGTGCCGATATTAGGTATCGATATTAGGCTATATTACGCGAGTCAATAGTCACAAGATCGCCTCGGTTGCCCAACGCATCGACAGTCCCATGTTAGAGTCCTGGCAAGGGGATGAGAGTATCTTTTGTGAATGCCCTTCAACAATTTCATCTAATCGCAATTCATGTTCATTCAAATAAATACAAACAGTAGCTAGGAATCAAAGTTATGTTCGAACTATTCTTACTTTTTAAATCGTATTAAAATTAATACGGCCATGAATGTACACTCCTCCTCACATAAATTGGTACTTTATATGGTTGAACAGTTGAAATGAATGTGCCACTTTATCTGAACAGGAGTGTACATTGAGTTATTTTCTTGCATCCTTCACGTGATATTCAAGCACTAGACTCTTAATAGTAACGAAGCTATTGGTTGATTATTGCAATACGCTACATTGCGCCTATTAACTTCCTGGAACGAATTCGCATACTAGGATCTCCATGACAGATGAGGATCGATCTCCGCAAAAGATACGCTCGGATTAAAGCAATAACCCGAGCGTAGCTAAATTTTCCAGCGCGAAAAACCATAAAATAATAATTGAATTTTCAGATCACTTGAAGATCAATTGGGGAAAAAAAGGCAGGCCTGTGAACTCCCAAATTGATGCGTGGAGCCATCAAACTGGAAATGTCAACTAATTTAATTAAACCCGGAGAGCATTAAAACATTACTGCTTCCTGGAAAAGCGGATCGAATCGTGTGGAGCCAGGAATACGGATTAAGATACGAAGCTCTCGTCTGCTGGATGACGCGTTGCGAGAGAAAGAGGGAGAATGTGGGAAAAATGAAGAGAGTACGAGAGTTAAAGGGAGACATACAGAAGGGAAGAAAGAGAAAAAGAGTAGCATGAAGAGAGAGGTTGACAGAAGAAAAAGGAGAAAGAAAATAGGATACAGAAAGAAAAAAGAGAGAGGACAAGAGGGGATGTGGAAAGAATGAAAGAAGAGAGTTAAAGAGAAACAAGAGACAAACATAAGGGAAGGAAGGAAAAAGAGAACCATGGAGAGAGGTGGACAGAAGAAAACGGAGAAAGAAAATAAGAGACAGAAAAAAGAGAAAGGGAAGGAATGGGAGGAAAAGAGAGGGACAGAAAGTGAGAGAAAGAAGGCGATAGGAACAGAGGAAGAAGACGAAGACATAGGGAGTTGCAGATACAGACAGGTGGGGGAAATGAAGATAGAGAGAAAGGAAGAGACATATAAAGAGGTAGCCAAAAAGAGGAAGAGATACAGTAAAGGTGATGAAGAAAGACGAAAGGCCAGAGAAAGAACACGCACGCTCACACTGGGAGTGAAAACAAGACCGGCAGAGATAAAGGGAGAAATGGAGACAAGAACATAGACAGAAAAGTGAGGGGAGGGAAAGTGAGTTAGTGTGTCTCCCAAAAATACAGGTTGGTTCAAAAGTAATGGAATTTTCTTTCTATTATATGCTGAGCAACAGCAACATGGTTTTGGTCAAATTTTGCACGAATCAAAGCAAGTTAGAATTTTCATTAAATGCAGGGAAACCACATTACACAGAAGTTTGGCGGAATTGCATATTAGGCACGTTCACTTATGCTTCAGACCGTACAGTTGACACGTTCGTCTACTCTCGAGAAGTGAAAATATCGAATTCGATGTATCGATATGATTAATATCGACGTCGATATAAAAATATCAATAACAACAACGGGCGGGCTAAGTCATTGGTCGATTTTCGATCTTGTCACAAAAGTTCCCGGGTTTGAATCCCTCCTTGGGCAGGAGTGCTCTTTCTGAGTTTCCCTTCATGAATTTCATCGAATCGTCACTGTAAGATAGCTAAAATAGAAATAGTAACGTCGTCGATATATGCATCGATATCAATGATACCGGTATTATCTATATCGACGTCGATATTCTCGATACTAGAAATATCGACTGGTTATCAACAGCCAATTGACACCAAAAATGTCATATCGCACAGCCCTACATAGTAAAGAGATTTTGAATTACAAAGAAATGTCAGACATTTTTCGTTCGACTGTACCCAAGTCCCGAACCACACGACATTCTCAAACGGAAAGTCCGCATGTATGCCTTGATTCTACAGACGTCTGTCTGCTCTCGGTACTACCCATAAGCAGAAGTCTGACCCAGTTTTCAGACCTGTCCTCTCGCAATATTCCCTACCCCGTGAACAGCGGCCATTCGTACCTCTCGCCGCGCGATCGTAATTCCCAGAACGAGATGCCATAAATGCAAAAGATGCCGCTACGGAAGCAAATGAAGCATCCCAGTCTCCAAGCGCCGTGTCTATATGCATCCTCTCCTCGCCCATCCTCGTAATGAAAGAGCCTTCTGCACAGGCCGGGATTTTGCTCCTGATGGGGATGCTGCACGCGCACCTCTTCCTTCTCCAATATCTCTCTCTCACTCTCGGGCGCGCGGTGATGGATACGAAGTCTTGTTTCCGGGACTCACTCACACTCTCTCTCCTCGAGGTGTTTTTCGCAGAGTCTTACGGGCGAGGTTTCATAATGCCCCTAGAACTAGAAACAAAAGGACGGCGAAGATATCTTTGTCGGGAAGCTTGATTTATTCCTGGTCGTTTAGGCCGATAAACCGCTCTCCTGCGAGCGGGGTTAAAAGCAAAACGAAAGAAAAAAGCTCAACTCTACTCATGAGAATTCTCTCTTAATAAACCAATTTATTTTGAGCGATTTCTGTCAATTATGTTCTCAACCTCGAGACGGAAAGATGGAATCTCGGCAAGTAGAAAGTGCCCCCGGAAGGTCAGTGTTTGTCAGCGGATTTTCAGTGAGAAAGGTTTGTACACCATGGATCAAGAGTCACGATCAGGTACTATTCATAGCAGGGGAATTCATGACGCGCCTGTGTAATGGGAAATTTTTTTTTTGGGGGGGGACAACATTTTATAGTTTAGCTAGCAATTCCATATTCTTCATGCAAGAATGGGGGGATAGTTTCGTGTGATTGACTTGTTAATGATTTTTAGTTATTGTTATTATGTACACACAGTTCTTCTGACTACCTGTGGATGATCGCGACGATAGGATTGAAATGAACCAGCACCTCTTATGCCTTTAGAATCGGTTTCGAAGGGGAGTCGTGCTGTTCGCATTAATGCAAGGTTAGTCATGCAGACAAACTGTTAAGAATATGGTTCAGTACACTAACAATGGCAGTGAGTATGCACAATGAGTGTCACAAGAATCATTAAAAACATACTATGTTCGTGTATGGCTGATGAGTGGTTAATGTCTTACCTTAAATCAACACCGTGAGTCCAATATTTCGAAAGTGGTGCAAAATGAGGACATTATCAAGAGGTTTACTGCAACAACTTTGCAACGTCAGAGGTTATTATCATTTATGTAAAATGTTATCTCAATCAATTACAAACTATATGTAATATACATGTAAATGTCTATATTGTAAACAATACCTAAAGTAACATATATTGCTTTGATATGTCTGTATTATATTGTTCCGCAAATTTTGTCTGACAAAAATAATTTGAGTAAATAATTGGGGATATAGAGGGGGGTGTTATACTTTTGGGAGGGACTGCGTCATAGGCCTTGGGGAGATGGGCACACCTGATTCATAGTGCAAGAATGCATTATTCTTAATTGTTGTAGGTTGAGTGGGATGTTTATTCTCCTCACATACGTTGTGTGGACAATTTAGCCTGTTTTTCAATAGAGAACATTCAATCCCAATTACTGTGGTTAGGAGTCAGGTTTTCCGATAGAGGTCCGCCTGAATGAGAGCTGCATATAGATATTCTTGTGAGTTTTGTTTCCCTCTTTAGTCTTTCTTGTTCAATTCAATACAGTTGCTACACTGATTACAACGTTTTCCTTCACAATGATAATATTTTATCAATATCCGATCGACTTTTGGCCCACTCTGTACATATGGTATCATTGTGCAGCTGAAATCTTCCTCATAGAGGTACATAGGAGAAGTCTCCAAGCCAGATTTTCACCCACCCTAGGATGGGGAAGAGGAACTCACTCCAAAAGTTGATAATTCCGAGTACTATGACTTTCGAAGATTCGGAAGAGCAAAACACTCCCGAAACATACTTATGACATAAAATGGTGAATAACATCTCAAATTTGATTTTAAAAACTATACTGTACGAATAGAAAATAAAACATCTCCTTTCTTCTACGGGTGTTTCATAAAGTGCGCGGGTTTTACATTGCTTGTCATTTTTTTGTTTGAAGGTTAGCAACACTGTTCTTATCATTTTCGTTATCTCTTAACATTCCGATTATTAACTGAGCAATTGTAGTTTCTCTTCAGATGTTCAGTTGAGTTGCCATGGAGCGGTTCACTATTGAGCAACGCGTAGTTATTTTGAAAACACGTTACAGAAACGGGGAGTGGCCTGCTCTGGATGAACTGGATACCGTGAATATGTGATTTCCCGTACTTTTCTATTGTTGTCGGGGTGCCAGGAATAAACATCCTTTAAGCAAACAATGCATAGCTACCGCATAATCGACAGTTTACGAACTGTCTCTGCATAGCACACCCCGTTTCTGTAATGTGTTCTCAAAATAACTACGCGCTGCTCGATAGTGAACCGCTCCATGGCAACTCAACTGAATATCTGAAGAGAAACAACAATTGCTCAATTAATAATCGGAATGTTAAGAGATAACGAAAATTATATGAACAGTGTTGCCAACCTTAAAACAAAAAAAAATGACAATCTATTTCAAAACTGCGCACTTTATGAAACACCCTTACATGTATGTGGTTATCTTATACCTGTGTAAAGAAGATTTGGCGTGGAATTAGTCAATGTTATGGGATTTTTGCGTATCTCACAGGATAATTCAGACAGTGGGAAGTGTTGTGCCGGTACAAATAGACCTCTCAATTTCATTTCTAAAGATTTATTTTGCACTTAATTCAAATAATTTTGCGACAAAATATGGTACGAAAATATTTCCGAGACTTTTCCAAAGCATAAAAAAATTAACGTTATCTCACATTTCGTGTTTAACTCAAAAATGAAATATGCAAGTCCCTAAAAAGTCTTGTCGGTCAGTCGATTTTCCAGCGGTCTTTCTCAGTCTCGTCAAGCCTCGAAGAGTAGTCTCGTTCTCGTCTGGATCCGACGCAAAAGAAAAATGCAAGGATTGAAAAGCGACGTAAATGAGCCAACAAACACAAAGGTAGGGAAATATGACAGGAATACAAAAGTGGGAAAGCTACGCAAACAGAAACTACACACTTACTAGCAATCAGCGATATCAAAGAATTAATAAGCTTTGATTACGAATGGACTTCTAACGACTCATTTAAGCATTCAACAACAGAACCATCACTTCAACAGCAGTTCACATTGTTCCTCTATCTCGCTTGGTATCAATGCAGGGAAACAAGGAGGTACAAATTCACTGTCAACGGAGACTCAATAATGATCTACCGACTACAACAAAGGTTGCACCTGGTTATCTGAAGCAAGACAAAAGAGGGGGGAGCGTCGATATAGCCACTATTGATCGCTGGCGAAAACGCAGGCTGATATCCCCTCCTGGGAAATATGTTCCGCTGTATATGTTCCAGGTGTTTGTTACCCCAACCCTTTGAATACAAAATGGCCTGATTATTTTTTTTCCCCGTTGGTAGGCAACCGTAGCTTGATGGAGAGTAAGACAGGGTTGGGAGAGCTCCCGCAGAAATGATTTCCCTTCATTTCCTTCCCCTCGTTCATAATTAAGGCTTCATTTCTTATGTAGCCCAAATATGCGAAATATATACGAGTCAGATGAAACCCTCAATTTGTTATTGCTTTTAACCTAGTAGAGTTCTGAATGTACGGTTCCACAAGTTTGCTGCATTTTAGCATAGACCCAGGTCTCCCTGATAGCGTGGTGGTAACCGTCTCGTCACCTTGTAATCGAGGGGTAACGGGTTCAATGCCTTGTGGAGGCACATAGAGGTTCGAATCTCACCTTAAACTATAGATCCTGTTCCGATTAGCCTTTCTGTGCATAAAGTGTACTTAAACTCAACCAATAAGAATCCTTGGGATTCACGTACTTATTTGTAAACCACTTCGAAGATCTTTCCATCTGCCTGCGAACCGAAGCCACTGTCGAATTTCCTCCTCCATTCGTAAACTTGCTGTGCGGTAAGCATGCAGAGATTGAATTTTTATTTGCCGGAGAATTTCTATAACTTTTGGGCTTCCAAGGGCAAGAAATTACTACTGCTCCTCGCTGGTGCAACTGTGTGGAGAATGCGCCATCTCTAAAAATGACAGAAGTCTAGTTTTTACGCTCACCTTATAAATGTTGCTGCCCTGAGGTCGCTTTTCTTTTTTAATAACAGCTGATACCTTATTGTTTTCATTACATTCTCACTGAAATGCGTAAGTCTTCGATTATTTCCTATTTTTTTAGGTTCTAGTGGATTTCCCGTAAAATCTATCACGCTGGGTAACGTGCAGTCAGTACAATCCCCAGAGATTATTTTGTAAGCCGGCCCCAGTGGCGGAGTGATTAGCACATCGCGCTACGACGGGTTCGAATCCCGGCCTGGGCATGGGTGTTTGTTTGTGAGTGTCCATTCATCAATTTTATCATATCATCAATCATCCTAAAAAGGTAAAAAGGTAAAGTGTTACCCTGTGCATAGCACCACGCCATGAAGGCGTATAGGGGGTGTGGGGGTAACGCCCCACACTTTCTTGATCCGGTCGTGAGTGGGGCGATGTGATCAGCATCACGCCCCTGACCGCCTTTACCCCCCAGGGTTTCCCCCAGGTACCCATGTTATTCGACGCTGGGTGGGCGCCGGGGCCGTTTCCACCGTTAGAAAAGTTCCCGGATTTGAACCGGCCGGGGATCGAACACGGGACCTTGAGCATGGTAGTCAGACGCGTTACCGACTGAGCCACCGCGGCCTTATCATTCATCCTCATCTTCGCAAATTAGCCAAAAATGGCACAAAAAGCGAAGTAAAATATATCAATCAATGATTTGGTAAATATTGCACTAGTGAAGAGGGAAGTATGCAGGGATCCTCGATTTTTATGTCTAAAAACGAGAATAAGTGAAAGTAAAGTGACAGACTTGTCATAATCAGATAAAAATTATAGATTTTTTCGAAAAATCATAGTATGGACATTTGCCCCACAAACGTAGGTGCGTTACTCAATCAAAAGTCAAAACTGGAGAAATTGCTCACATACACAGAAAAGATCATTTATTTTAATTGACAAAACACGTTTGGTTAAGCTTTTTGTTAGTCGTTGAAAAAAATATTTGCTACCCTTTACTCAATTTATTAATTCTGATCAAATTCTTTGGCAACTCTTAACGATGTGCACGATTACTGGCCAAGAATCATTTGGTTGTCGAATATTTAACAAGTTTTTGATTTCCAGAAATTACTCTCAAGCTAAACGGGGACGACGAAGATGAGCTGCGAACTGACGAAACGATGAAGGAACAAGGCCAATGATACGCTCATGCCTTGCCCAGGATTTGAACCTAGGACCCCATGGCTTCCTATTGTATTAGGTTGACCACTCCACCACGAAGGCTGGCTTGGAGCCTAACAGAATTTTGAATTTTTGAATTTGAATTAAACTTTTTTGAGTGCGTCAGCACTGAGGCTATTTTGCACCCGCCACACTATACGAGGTCCAGCCCTTATCATAAGAAAAATAAAAGCGTGTCTGAAAACTAAAATGTCCTTATCTTGGATAAAAGCTGAGGCTAAAAAGGGTGCTCAGCACAAATAAGGACAAAACACAGGACGACACAGAAATATACTGGCCATGGGGGACAGTCGCCAGAGCCTCGTTAGTCTGCAGTCCAGGGTGTACTACGTGGAAGTGAGGTTGACTATTTGGTGCACTACGTGGAAGGAGCACCCCTTACCTCTCCCGAGCCTAACAGACGAAATAAGCATAAACGCACATGAATTGTCCGGATCTCAACCCAGTCTCAAACTTTCTGGACCATCCTAGTTGGATGCTGACTTCGCATCCCTCTACCACACTCCCTCTCTGCCTTCACGCTACGAATGGGGGTTTACTGAAACTGACTTCTTTCATTTCTCAATCTTCGAACAGCTAAGAGTCCGTTTCTTCCGCTACATAATCAGAAACCCTCAAGTTGCTCCCCTGCAAAGAAGCAAAACGTCGGGGGTGAATCCAAAACAACTCTTCTGACAGGAGATACGTGCCAAGAATAGCTCCCGTCTTGCATCTCTTGTCTCCTGCAGACGCGGGAGTTGATTCACGAAGGTAAGGCATTGAACCGAATGTAAAGGAAATACTAAGGTTGACGTTAACTAAATTTGAAGGTTTCTTTCTTGTTCGGAGAGTGTAGTTTGTGAAAACACCAACGCCGAAACTTTCAGTCATTCTACAAAGGTAAGGAAGAGGCGGAAAGCAGTGTTCACGGTTGTTTTTTAAAGTAAGGTATTTGTTGTAACATAATGCACTCCACTGACCTTCCTTGGAACACATGTATTGCACATATGGCTACACCAGAAGCAGAAAGTAAAAACACACACGTATTACAAAGATAACTTGTAGTTATTCAGTATAGGGTGCGTAGCCCGGACAGAATGCCCACAGACAAGAAGCAAGCACGATATGTCATTTGGTTCTGCTTCAGCACGTACTTCATGTGCCCAACAATTGACTACACCAAATCCACAGTTCTTTAAAAAATTCAGAGCAAACTATGTACAGCTTTTTTTTTTCAGCTGAGCAGCTGGTACAGTTGAAATTCATTTTATTTTCTTCACCTTTTAGTCTGGCCCAGTTGAACAGAACGTTTGGCGGATTTGTCACTACTTTTCGCTTGAATCTTTTTCTACAAAGTGTCTTAACAAGATCTTCAGGTTATATCCCTTCGTTTCGCGGGATGCTCTCCTATTGTTGTTGGCATCTGGCTTAGGCGACACGGACATTGATATCATTATGGCTTTCAAAGTACGACATGATGTACGATATATGCTTCGTGCTTGACATCATCATCCGAGTGAAACCGACGTCCTCTGAGATGGTAATCGCTCAGAGCAAGCTCCGGGAACTATGCTGGATGATGGAGCACATGCCACCCGAATTCCGCCAGGCCACGACGTAAGGGTTGGGCTCCGATAACAGGACCCGAGTTCTATGAGGCAGGCATCATGAACCTTGTGCAGCGCTGGGATAAATACCTGAACCGAGGAGGAACTATGTTGAGAAGAGTCCTTTCACGTGAGTCCGTTTGTATTTGTCTAATACTTGAATTTGTAGGCTTTGTATTTTTTTTTCGATCATCCCTGGTACAATTATGTTCTCGCTTGTAAAAGGTATTCATAAGGGTTTACCAATAAGAGTGTCAGAACTTGAAAACGCGACACAACGAAAACGACATCTGATAACACAATGTAACAAAAAAAAAAATTTTTTTCTGTTCCTGGGTAATAATTGTTATTTCCTAATTCCTTGTGTTCCAAAAGTATAAGAAATGGCTATTATTCCTCATAAACTTTGTTTTTGTAGCAAGGACAATGATGTTTTGAGATATACCCTTTTCCAGTACACGTTTTTTCTCATTACGAATAAAGAAGATAAATAACGTGTCATATTGCACGCTGTAGCAATATACTGGTCTCCCCTATAACTGAAATGGACAGGTCTTGGCATTCTGCCAGCAAGAACAGTGCAAATCGTGCAGTTTGAAGCGGTTCATAGTCGTCCTAGCTGCCTAATTATACGGCGTACGCTTTTAGAAGGAACATGAGTTCGGCCAATACCCGGCCAGTGCTACTGCGCCGTTGCCAAACTAACCGCTAGCGCAAGGAAAGGACAGAAGATTCGCGATGTATCCATTATTTTGATAATGCATGTACAGTATATATGAGTACAGTGAAATAATATACAGTATACCCTCGTTAACACGAATCCCAAGGGACCGAAAAATCAAGAGTTCGTGTTAAAAAAAATCGTGCTAACCGGGGACTCAAATTTTATTGTTGCAATACAGTTCTTTCTACACATTAACCATTTACAATACTTATTTTGTATGTCACCATAGAAAACACTACTACATTAATTATTTTTTAAAAAAAGTACTCACAGATCATTTTCTGGTGAAAAACAGTTCTGTATGTGTTGTGATGACACAGATTCCCAGGATGCGGTGATAGTTTTTATTGTATCAAGCACACTCCTACTTGGGGTTTCAGTCTTCTACGTTTTAAAGAATAGAAAAACACATCGGAACACACAACTGAATTTGTTGGTTAAATACGTATAAGCTCATTGTTGACGCGGTGATGGCGATTGTCGAGCAATTGCACCCAAGTTTTTAATATTTATGTTACTCGTACTGGCTATGTTTTAAAGAATAGAAAAACACCTTTGAACACATTGTTGATCTTAATCTGTTGGTTACAATACTGTATAAGTTGATTGTTGGCAAGATGATAGAGATTGTTGAGCGATTTCTTACATACCTAGCAGAGGAACGACAGAGGAACAACAACAAAAAAAAAAATATGAAAAACTTTGAAAGTTCGTGTTAAATGAGATCTAATGACACAACGGACTGAAAAACAGTTCGTAATTCGTGGTAACCGAAATTCGCGTTAACCGATAAAACTTTCTATAAGATATAATACATCCCTGCCGGGATCAACATTTTGTTCATGTTAACCGAGTGTTCGTCTTAAGCGAGTTTGTGTTAACGAGGGTTTACTGTAGTGAATATTTCTACACAGGATTATAATATCATATCACTGTAGCATATACGAGAAACCCATACCTGAAAGAAGCTCTCGTCGTCTTCCTCGGTCTCCGTGTCACTCATTTCACTCATTTCCGAGTCACTCTCCTAGAGGTTAATGATTAGATTTTGCACCCTTGGTGCCTGTACTACTGGTGCTAGGTTTCGAGAGTGACATTACTTAAAATAAAAAGAACACACGGAACACACATTATTGTACGAAAGGGCTGTATTTAATCTTTCCACAAACTGTTCTTTGTGGCGCACGAGTGAACGATAAGCGAATAATTTTACATCAGCCTTGCTACGAAAACGCTGAACTCAAACTGACCCAGACTTTCAATGTTCGAGAACAATGAAGGGTCATTGTTTATATCGAGACGAATTTAACACCCACAGTTTTCCTTAGACACAACAACTCAGCTGCGTCAACACGGTGGCAATGAAAAAAAAAGGCTGAAGGAAATGAAAGGTGACGTTTCCCTTGTTTCTTCAAGGAACGATAACTCCGTCTGTAGGCGACGGAAATTCATGGGACTTGGACAGTCAGGTTCAAAATGTCTTTCCCCATCTTATGATGAACCTTAAAGTGGCGAGTTTTATGAAAACATCTTGCGCGCAAGAAAAATACAGAACACGGCTTTTAACTTCCGCGCCGCAGTCTCCTAACTGTACAACGTTGCACTCCTGCCATTGGCTCATTGCCACGCACACCCTCTACGTGGCCCCTCCCTATATCGCTTCTAAAAGCGTGCGTCGTATAGATACACGTTTACAATGGCATCAAGAGGCTGCAAGTATATGGCAGACGAATTTTGTTATGTCTGTAGCCATTTTATCAAGAAAAGAGGAAATAAGTACTCTGTGAAAGCATCTGCTAAAATGTGTGAAGCATACAGAGCATATTTCGGCATGTCTGTAGGGGAACAAGGCAAAACCTGGCCACCTCATTTCACCTGCGAGAACTGCAAAAAAAGTCTGGAAGGTAAGACGAAAATTAAAATGTAAAATTTTAATAATTTCAATTATATATGAAATATTTAGGGTTTTCTTGAAGAGGCCTAGAATTTTTTGTTTATTTCAAATGTATTTTGAAAAATTACTTTTACTAACACCTTACATGTTTAACATTTAATAAACTGCTATATACTTTAGTTTTACCCACAATAATGTTGAATTGCACATCCTGTTTTGTAAGTTGCTTGTGCACCTAACCAATAGTAATGCACCTAAGTCACAAGGTTTGGGTGCAGTTGTGCACCTGATTGACAAAGTTAATAAAAGTATATAATTTTGTGCATATTAAATATATATATCTACATATGTGAAATATGTTGTGAAAATACACATTAGTTTATTTTTGTCTTTTGTCTTTGGCAGGATGGTACAGAGGAGAAAAGAGAGCCATGAAGTTTGCTATCCCAAGAATTTGGTGGGAACCCATTGACCACTCAAGTAATTGCTACTTTTGCATGGTGGATCCTTCCAAACGTCGGGCTGGAAAGAATGCGCAAGCTATTATATATCCGGATATACCTTCGTCCATCGCCCCTGTGCCACATTGCCCTGAGTTTCCCGTGCCCACTCCTCCGGAGAAAAAGCTGCCCTCTTCAGACGAAAGTAGTAAGTCAGAGAGCGAGGAAGACATTGATCTTGATAATTACAATTTTCGAGCTGAGGAGAGAAATCCGTACTACCCCAATCAAAAAGATCTTAACGACTTAATAAGAGATCTTGGTCTCACCAAGTCCAATGCAGAACTCTTGACATCCAGGCTTAAGCAGTGGAATTTATTAGATGAAAGTGTGCGAATAACAGATCAAAGGAAGCGTCATCAAAGTTTTTCCAGCTTTTTCATAAGTCAAGATGGACTCTGCTTCTGCCACAATGTCACCGGTCTGTTTGAAGCAATTGGAATTGACTTTATTGACAGTTCGTCCAGAAGTCTTAAAGCCGTGCTTCTTCATAATGGAAATACATACCCGTCTCTTCCACTAGCTCACTCAGTCCACCTCAAAGAGGATTACAACAGCATAAAGCGATTGCTAGATACCTTGAAATTTGATGACTATGGGTGGGAAGTCATCGGAGACTTCAAAATCATAGGATTTCTAATGGGTCTCCAAGGCGGTTTTACCAAGTGTCCTTGTTATCTTTGCCTATGGGACAGCAGACACACCAAAGTGCACTACAAGACGAGGTACTGACCACAGAGGACCGAGTTCTCTGTGGGAAAAAAACAACGTCAAGTGGGAGCCACTGGTAGACCCCACAAGGTGCTAATGCCTCCACTCCATATTAAATTGGGCCTGATCAATTTGTCAAAGCTTTAGATAAGGAGTCAGCAGCCTTCAAGTACCTTCAAGACTTCTTTCCTAAGTTGTCTGATGCAAAGATCAAAGCCGGTGTCTTAGTCGGCCCACAGATAAAGAAGCTTTTGACGTGCAAAGAATTTCCCAAGAAGCTCAGTGAGAATGAAAAAGCGGCTTGGAACAGCTTTGTCTTAGTGGTTAAGCGATTTTTGGGCAATCATAAGTCCGAGAGCTATGTGGAACTAGTTGAGACTCTGGTGAAGAACTATGGCAAAATGGGCTGCAGGAAAATTCATGTCCTCGATGCTCACCTTCATACATTTAAGGATAACATGGAAGCGTACTCGGAGGAGCAAGGCGAGCGTTTCCATCAAGATATATTGGACTTCGAACGTCGCTACCAAGGCCAGTATAACGAGAACATGATGGGAGACTATATTTGGGGGCTGATTCGTGAAAGTAATGTACAGTATAATCGTAAAACCCGGAAAACTACTCATTTTTAAATCTTTTGCAATAATTTTGTTCACAACTAGAGTGCAAATATATGTAACTTTTGATGTATATGTGTTTGTCTTTTTTTTATGTAAATGCAAAACACGAATTCGTATATTTTCTCATTGAAAACAGGCAAAATTAAAAAAATAACATTGTCCTGGTCACAAAAACAAAGTTTCAGGGGAATAATAGGCATTTTCTATGGTTTCCAGTCAGAAACCTTTAGAAAATAACACTCACTACACAGGAACAAAAATCGTGTTACAGGGTGTAATCAATATTTCTTTATTACATATAAAAAAAAACAATCTTTGACATTTATGTTTTGAAAATAACATAATTCAATTGCACTCCTCTGCTTTGTTTTGTTGAACGGATTCTTGAGACCCACTGTCTGGCCACTCTTTCACATATATCGCGTGGTAAATTAGAAATGGTGTGTGTGATGTTCTGTTGAAGTCCACGGATCATTCGTGGCTTATTCTCGTAAACCTGCGATTTCACATAACCCCACAGGACGAGGTCCAAAGGGGTGATATCGCACAACCTGGGCGGCCAGTTCACATCACCATTCCGTGATTTTAACCCTTCGAGCAAATTTGTCGTGCATTAAATGCGATAGTCGCGTGCGCTGTGTGGCATGTGGCCGGTTCGATGGCGCACAGGTGTTGCCTCATCTGCAACGGAGTTCGTTCGGTCAAATTTCTCAACGAGCCGATGAATGTAGCGTTCGGTTGGTCGATTATGTTGACCGTACATATTGCGTAACAAACGAAACGTCTGTCGCACCGAACACGCATTTTGATAATACTGCTTTTATGATTTCCACCCTTTCTTGAATCGTGTATCTCTGCATGTTGCTTTGCCAAACACCACCGAGCACGACTGTCGCAGCAGAGCGCTAACATTTCAACCAGTGTTGCCAACGTGACCGTTTAAAGTTCAGACACTCTTATTGGTAAACCCTTTATAATGCAGATCCACTTACCGAAAGAGCAGTGAAATGTCTGTAACTCTTCTCTGTGTGGCGTACCTCTTCAGTACAAACACAATACATTGGCGTTACCACACTAATGAGAAGTTTCAGAGCTAATGGCGTGGTCTGGAGTAGGGATGGCCAGATCCGGATCCGGTTGGTTCCGGATCCTAAGGATCCGGATCCTAAAATTTTTCGGATCCGGATCCAAAACGTTCGGATCCGGATCTGGTACTTCTGGATCCGGATCCTTTTTGCCATCCCACATGCGCTTCTTTGGAAAGTAAGAATTTGTTTATAACATATTGTTACCTGCTAATATACACACACACACACACACACACACATATATATATATATATATATATATATATATATACACACACACACACACACACACACACACACACACACACACATATATATATATAGTGTGTGTGTGTGTGCGCGTGCGCGATTTGTAATTAATTAATACACTTACAAGGGAGGTCTAAGTCTCCCCCTCCGATTTCCATGAAACTTGGCAGGTGTATAGAGGGGCCCAAAGGAAGAAATACGTGTTTTTGTGTTTCAGCTAAAAAACTGTTTTAGGGGGCAACCCCCCTCAAATGTCAAGATGAGGAGAAATTGAAGTGGGGATCTGACCGCGAAACTACGTAAATATGGCATAAGAAGAAACAGGGGCCATAGAGCCTCTCTATACACCTGCCAAATTTCATGGAAATCGGAGGGGGGACAAAGAGGTCAGATGATCCACACGTCAATTTGTCCTCGTCTTGACATTTGAGGCGGGTTTTGCACCCTAAAACAGTTTTTTAGCCGAAACAAAAAACACGTATTTCTTCCTTTGGGTCCGTTTATACACACACCTGCCAAGTTTCATGGAAATCGGAGGGGGACACAGGGGTCAGATCCCCACTTCAATTTGTCCTCATCTTGACATTTGAGGGGGTTGCCCCCTAAAACAGTTTTTTAGCCGAAACAAAAAAAACGTATTTCTTCATTTGGGTCCGTTTATACACACACCTGCCAAGTTTCATGGAAATCGGAGGGGGACACAGGGGTCAAATGCCCACTTAAATTTGTCCTCATCTTGACATTTGAGTGGGTTTTGCCCCCTAAAACCGTTTTTAAGCTGAAACAAAAAAAAACACGTATTTCTTCCTTTGGGCCCCACTATAGACCTGCCAAGTTTCATGGAAATCGGAGCGGGACATAGGGGTCAAATGCCCACTTAAATTTGTCCTCATATTGACATTTGAGGGGGTTTTGCCCCTAAGACAGTATTTTAGCTGAAACAAAAAATACGTATTTCTCATTGGGCTCCACTATGAACCTGCCAATTTTCATGGAAATCGGAGGGGGACACTTAGAACACCTCCCTTGTTAGTCTTATACTTTGTAATTATATAACACTGCATATATCAATTTGTAAAACTGTAACTGTAGAAAAATTGTATAATTTTTGTATAACATTTCTATCTTGTTATATGCGTTAAAGGTTTCATCCTGGAATGGAATGTCTCACATTTATGTTTGTTTCCATTTCCAATACATTCGAATGAATACATATTCGTTTCAATGGAATTTACAAAATCACCTCTGACATTTTATGTTAAACAAGTAAGATTATTTTTGTGCACGTGTGTGTTAGCCGATGCGTAGCAAAGTATATTAGGAACAACACGTGAAAAAAATTATTGTGGAACAAACTAATGAAAAATTTCTTTGTAATCGAAGATCATAATACCTTTTAAGGTGTGGTAATATTATAATGGGATTGAGATCCGAAACTTTCGGACCCGGATCCGGAACTATCGGATCCGGATCCAGATCCGAAACTTTCGGATCCGGATCCAGATCCGTAACTTTTGGATCCGGATCCGAACGGATCCGGATTTTTCGGATCCGGATCCGTTTGGCCATCCCTAGTCTGGAGTAGATAGTAAACTGGCAGGGCTCCTAAATAGCGAGAGTTGCACAAAATCACCTACTGAGCGGGACCATCTAACGTGTAACTCATCCTCATCCTCTTTCAAAAGGCACTGGTTAGTTTTAATAACAGTGTGACCACAGTTTAAAGTACAAAGCCACTGCGCAATGTACCTTAATCGAGAATCGAACCCAGGATCTCCTAATTATAAGGGGACGACAGCACACCTTTGCTGTGTTGTTCTAAATGCTGTGATTATGAATATGGTACACACGTGTAAGTATAATAGTATCACTTTGTTACAGCAAAAGCAAAAGGGAATGCTTGGATTGATTTGCGCCGAACTCCGTGACCACAGGGCCAGTAATTCAAAGTTCGAATCCCGACCTGGGCATAGGTGTTCTTTGTGGGTAACCCTTCATCACATCATCGCTCCTCCTTACCGCCGCGATTAGTCAAAAGTGGAAGACAAGCGACACGAAATTACAAAAATCAAAATCGATTGATTTGCTATATTCTACCTCTATTGCTTGATCTCGAAGAGAATGAATGGTGGTGAGATCAAATTCATGAAAGGTCGATCAGAAACACACATGGGCACAGGGAACAATACAAGCTTCGCAGAGGATTAGGTTAAGTAGCGTTTCGTCCGAAAGCGAAATTCGTAGAAAAGTACTACAGTTCGTCCGCGACGGAATGAGTTGCGTTTCGTCCGAGCTTGGATCCAGAAATTTTAGTCATGGCAGATTGCAACACTTTCTAACTACCTGACGACTGTGAAGGTGAGAGGTTTTTAATATTTGCAAGTTCCAGAGGGAAAGAAATCAATTAAAGCAATCAAAAATGTCTTTCTATAAGCTAAAGTACAAGGCTGTGTTTTCCATTTTTCACAAAGTCTGTGGAAGAAGGTATAGAACATTGGGCTTACAAGTATGTACAAATACAATCAGGAAGTTTGGAACTCCATCAGGATGTGTGCGGACGAAACGCTACGCCACGGAGGATTATACCGGCTTTGAGTCCAGACGCCAAAGCCTCGTTAGTCTGCAAAATACAGTGCAGGGTGTAGTAAATGGAAGAGAGGTTGACATTTCGGTGTCTTCGGAAACGGTCACCCCGCTCAAAAAAAACAAAAAAAACTTCGACTTGCTGTAAGTTCTCTCCCAAAAATCATTAAAAAAGCAACTCCCACGCAGAAACAAATTAAATTAATAACAAAAGACGTTAAAAGCTAACAGGTAGTAAGAACAGATAGAGAGGGGCAAAGGCATGAATAATTGCGCACCGAAGTCCTGATGTGGCTCAACCTCTTATTCTCCTGAATCGACAAAGTGCCCGCAGAGATGTGACGCGGCAATGAATAATTTGCAGTGTTGAAGTAGAAATTATAGTCACCCGATGTGTGTCAACCCGCGAAGAGAGAGAGAAAAAAGAGTTAGGTCACTCAGAGAAGCTGAATATTTCATGGCGACAGAAGATTGTTCGGCGGACTCAGGTCTACCCACGTGCGCCATAAAGAGCTTTTCTTGTTTTATTTTCGTGAGGGATTCGTACTTCCCACGAAACTGACGGACAAAATGAAACTCGGGAGTACCTAACCGCGTCACGACACTGTATAGTTTGACGCCGGTGCTGTCACCTGGCATAATGCAATTGGTGGATTTCGTGAGGTGAAAAGGCCTAGAAACTTTTACCCCCTCCTCTCTTCCGCGTTCACTTGACAGCAGATGACCACTATCGATTACGCCGCTCCTAAAATAAACTGCTGGGGAAGTGTTGGAACAGAACAAATCGCCGGTAGTGGTGGAACAGCGTTCGCAACTTTCCTGACCTCTCATGACACGATTAGGTTCGCTGACCTGACACCACTCCATGTTTCTCGCCTTTCCATTCCAATGCAGAGCTACAGGCTGACGCATTTCGGGTCTCGGGATCTACAACATAGAAAACAGGTGGGATCAACGCTAGCTATCAACCTCCCACCGGAAACGAACTCTGAATCCTCGTACAAAAAGCTGTAGGCTTAATAGGCTGAAGGTATGGGACTGGTGTAGTTGTGGTGGCCCTTCATTACCTCCGGGTGAAGCTCCAACTTTTCCAGATCTTCCAGGCAATTTTAGAATAATTTTCAGACCATTCGGTACTGTTACAGCAAACAATGTTGATCAAATTATTGAAGAAAAAAAAGTGGACTTTATTTTCATTCCAAACTCATTACTAGTACAAAAATACTTGATTTTCCCTGACTTTTCTAGGTCACTGGGAACCCTGTTCAACAGAATTTCTTTTAAAGCATGTCAGTTTTCATTAGTTACGTGCATGTCCACCACACTGTAAAAAGTTGACTGTTGACTGTCAATTTCGCTGCCATCCAACCACTGTAAAAAATACTACGACCGTTTTTGAAACATTAAATGCCATACATAGGAAACCTAATTAACGTAATTTTAATGATCCCGTTGTTAAAAATACATTTACGGTATATGTAACTTTAATTTATAATCACTATCTACACGCATGATAAATAAAAACGGTTGCGTTTCAATTTTGTAAATTAACAAACACAGTTAAATTTTAACGGTACAATATTCAAACTTTTACGGTAACTTTTATCATACTACTTGTCACACAACTTACATAGATTCAATATTCAGATACAATTTGGGTGCTAAATTATATGATCCAATTGCAAAACTCTGATGGTTACAAGAGTAACGTGGACATAGCTTTCTTACTTTTAACTCCAGAATTCTTTCGCGATCCACACAAAGATGGCACAGTTGAGTCTTGTCGCGTGAATGAGAAATTCAGTAACGTCTCGAGTTGCAAACTTGCAAATGACTATCTCGGTTGCGTGTCGATATATAAACTCGAGTCTCCTACATGTCATGGTCTCAAAGTGAACGACTCCATCTCTTATCGAGTATCAGCCGGCCGCCGTGGCGAAGTGGTTAGCACATCGCGCTACGACGTCAGGGGTCCCGGGTTCGAATCCCGGCCTGGGCATGGATGTTTGTGAGTGTCCATTCATCAATTTCATCATATCATTACTCATCCCCATCTTCGCAATTAGCCAAAAGTGGCACAAGAAGCGAAGTAAAATAAAGCAATTCAATCAATCAAAATTTCGTTCTAATCTCTATCAGCCCCGACTCGTACATACCACCCTTGATGAACAATCCCTGCTAAACTCTGTCTCTGGAATCTATGGAGCAAGGCTGCACATAATGGAAGAGAAGGGGAGGAAGCGAGTTGGAGGAGCAAAGCAGTGCTGCAACGGCTGGTAGCTACACTCACGAGTCACTGCTTGCGCACAAGATTGTTTCCGTTCGTTCGCTCCAGAGATTCCCGGGACATAGTATAGGTAAATTCCCAAACATGTCATCCTACTGTATATGCATCCCGCATCAATACGTAGTGAATATGGTTGCCTATTCGACAAGGCGCACACTTATGTGCTTGCTTCCCAGACATATTTAGGCCAGAGTTCCTCAGCTGCCAAATACGAACCCAAAACAATCAGTGGCGTGCCAAGGATTTTCGAAAAGTTATGGGGGGATTACGTATACTTTTTTAGTATATCTTCCTGCCTTTGACTTTCTTTGTTTTTGTTTTTTTAGGAATACTGGGCCAAAGAGGGGTATGACCTCCACCAAACCCAATTGGGCACGCCACTGAAAAAATCATATCTATTGTTAAAACGACTGAAAGTTATACTGATAACAAAATTCGTTACAGTAACATGTGCAGGCGGTAAACAGCAGTCGCCAAGGAGATTTTAAAAACTTGCAACGACCATAGGCATTTGAAAAGTGCACACATGTTGGAAGGATATTTTTACATTTAGGAGAATGATACTGCTGGAGAACGGCAGCCATACGCACGCCTCGCTACTACAACAGTGAGACCAACAAAGGCAGAAAAAATAAAACTAACAATACAGAAGATAAGAAAGACATGAAACAATAAATTCCAGTCCTGTGCAGTACGTTAGAGCTCCAGTATAATTAAAAAACTAAGTTCATTGTGTAAATCTCTTTTTCGGTTGACAATTATTTATTGGGCTCATACAATGCGTTTTTTTCTCGCCGAAACAAAACTCACGGCTAACCACAAAATGACCCCACTTGGGTTAAACAACACGCACGGCGCCATGATAATGAACTGTGGGCAAAAGTATTTCCCCAATATTAATTTTACAAGCAGCAAGCATTACACACACACATACACAGCACTAATGGCCACAAGAATGAGTACATAACTGTCATACACACACACATATATATATATATATATATATATATATATATATATATATATATTCTAATGTAAAAACCACGAATATGCGATATCTTACTTTGAGATAAAAGCATTTTAATAAAAAGCATTTTAATACAAAAAACAGGTTTTATATGTGGAAAAATGTTGTCACCGAAAAATGTATACTTACTTATGACCTTTTAATAGGTCATATAAGTTGGCATAGGAATTTATCAATAAAAGCTAGTCACAAACTGCACTAGGTGAAAAAGTCAAAATTTACACATTCGTGGATTTCACATAGGAGCGACAATATTAGAATCATAATTACCGTTTCTTAAATATTATGCATCAACAGCAGATATCATATAGTGTATATATATATATATTATATATACATATATTGATGCGTCCACAGCGTTGACTGACTTTTATATTGTTTTGTGTGTTTTGATGAGTTTGTTACACCACAAAATCTAGTAGCGCTTGCAGAAATGTTGCATGCCCTGACGTCATTGCTTACATAGCGATGGAATGTGACTGCTGTGCTGACTTCCTGACCGAGTGTCGGTGAATGGTTTGAGAAATTGAGATTTTTATTATGAGCTCCCTTGTTCCATTCCACAAAATATATATATATATACATAGTAAAACGTCTCCATAACGGACAGGCCTGGGGGAAAATAAATGTCCGTAATAAGTGTCCGTTAGGAGAAGTTTTGTATATACAAAGCTTTTCAAAGTTTTGTATATCAAGGGAAGAGAAACTTCCTAAACATTTTGCCCTTAGTGCTTTGTTTCGACGCAATGCTGACCAACTGGGGACTGGCCTTGATACCCGAGGGAGGCATTAGGATGCAATTTTCTCTAACGATTTGCTGTGTATCAGAAATTATTTTCAAATGCAGAATTCTTCATTTACTTTTACCTTGTTTGTATAGTTCCCTTCGCTCCTCTAGTCAGCCCGTCAACAGAAGAACCAACCAGATAGTACCTGTTTGCCTGAATCGAATCAAGTGAACGAAGTCAAAAGCGTTTGGCAGGAAGGAGAAGAGTTAAAACCTCAGGAACCAAGCTCGCCTCCATAAACATGCACACATGAAAGTATGAAACAGATGTTTCCAAACCGCAATCCATGTCGTTTCTCTCGGCAAGTACTCGCATCTGCACTCCAGCAGCATGTATTCTGCCCAATTCAATGACACTGATAGCTATATTATAAAGTTCTCGGACATGAAAACGTTCACAGCGAAGTTTCAACTCAATTAGCATCGCCTTACACCTTACGACAAGCACATGTTACCTCTCGAGGTTAGATTCCAAATAAGGAATGCGGCTCCATCTGTAGGTCGCAGGTGTTTAGTGCGAGCGAGCATGGAGAAGTGTGCCAGCGACAAACGTGCTTTACAATAAAACCTCATTACGGACAGTGTTGCCTTACGACGGGAAATTTCCCAACGTACGACTATTTTAATGAAAGGGATTTTTTTCGAATCGCAATAACGGCGCAAACAGTTGACTGTGGCCACAAAATGTTCAAAAACATGTATTAAACAAAGGTTCATGCACAGAAAGTCACAAAAGAACGCGAAATTGGTCGTTCAAGCCATGTAGTGTTTCTCGCGATTTGATCTCATTTTTGTTATTGAACGTCGCTTTTCTTGCCACTTTTGGATAATAGCGACGATGAGTCTGAGTGATGAAAGTGATGAAGGGGCGCTGACAATGAACACCTACGCCGGGATTCGAAATAGGATCGCGATGTGATAACCACTCCGTCACGGAATTTTTTTCTCTGTGAGCTTCACTTTTTTTACACGTATGCTTCGAAACATGTGGGTATTTTTTTGTAGTGGTTGAGCATTGACGCCACGCTGTTCGCCGTTGATATACGTATATAATATTTTTCACTCATGCTGAAGAACACAGCCACTTCGAAGGAGAAATTGTGCGCCGATTTGACGCGCTCGAACACGAAGGCGGCTGTCATTAATCTTGCAAAGAAGAGGAAAAAACTCCAGTTTCTTTCTGAATGTTACACAAGTAATACCTAAATCAGATATTTAACGAAAATTATCTTGACACTTTTTCTTTCTTTTGTCATTATGATTAGCAACATTCACTAGAGTCCCAGGTAATATGATTTCACTACAAAATCTGTTGTGACTACATAATGCTAAGAATAAGTGTAGATTTGAAACTATCATAATTTAAATGCTACTTCTTTTGTTTGAAAGTGCGAATCGTGGGAATATAACACCGAAAAAAATAAGAAATTTAACTGCAGCCTCTATAGAGGTGTATAAAAAGCAGTCTGGGATAAGTCAATACAAAAACTAATATAAAAACAGGCATGGTCAAGTGATTCTTGTGTTGTAGATTACAAGTGGCCTTGCAGATATCCAAGATACAGTCGGCCTCTTCCCACGCTAGCATTTCAAGGTGTCCATGCGACATTTGTAATGGCTGTATTTATTCCTTTCACAGGAGGTAAAGGTACGCTAATCACCTCTCCATAAACCATAGACCATAGACCAACACTTTTTTTTTTCTGAATGCAATCAACGTCTTTTACAGCCCATACCTCATACTTTTTGTACACACAATCTTACAGATCACCTTCAGCTTACTCGTTAGCAAGTAATTGTAACTCCACGCTTAGGAGAGTCTTGTCACGAGAAGAGGGGAATTTTTACCAACTGAAGGGAACTTAGGCAACACTGACTACAGGTGCAGTGAACATTTCCGTCACGTCAAGATACTTCCTATGTAGATCGAAGTGTAGTACAATGTTCATGAGAGGAGAAAACACTGTTCGCGTAGGTAAACACATTTTAACAGTGTTTCCATCCAACTTGGGAGTTTCATCAAGATCACGGTAAACCTAAAATACACTTCATTTTCTTCCGACCAAAACAGTGCGAAATCAATCATAATATCGTCAGTTAAACAGTTTGTCCCGTCCGGTTTCTCTCTTGTAACGAGTACAAAACTGTCTTCAGGACAGGGACGGCGCCAGGGGTGGGCACGGGTGGGCAAGCGCCCACCCAAAAATTCCTGTGCCCACCCGATTGCCCACCCAATCAAATTCAATAAGTACATATGCTTGGAGATATATATATGAATAATTCGATAAATAAGTGTATTCTGGTATTCATAACATGTATATTTTACGTGTGAATATTATCTATGCTAGAAATATTCACATATTATCAACCCATAAAAAGCCAATTTTGTCATTAGAAAGTGAAAGTAAATACTAGAGCTATTAAAACAAAAATTGTGATAAAATGAATACTTCCATGATTAAAAGCAGCTAGTAGGCTTAGGAGGCTCAAAATTATGCAGGGTATATGATCAAGATTAGATCAGAATTTAGGGTGAACTTGAGGACTGTAGCTCCGAGCCTCCACATACGTATATAAATCCCGCCCTGGGTATGGTTAAAATAATCTCCAAATAAACAAATAAAATCATCATCTTAGCCCTACTTCCTGTGGCAACACAATACATTATTTTGACTTTTTAATTATTATTATTAGCATAATTTAATCAAGAAGACTTGGATGGGCAGGCCATCTGACACAGATGGCAGAGGAAAAAAATTGTTTACAGGATTCTTGTTGGGAAACCTGATGGTAAGAGACCAGTAGGAAGGCCAAGACGAGGATGGAGGGGTAACGTTGAGATGGACCTAAAAGAAATCGGCAAGGATCGGAAAGATTGGATTGATCTTGCCCCGAATAGGGACAGATGGAAGGCTTCTGTTGCTGAAGCCATAAACCTTCGGGTTTAAGTATGCTAGAGAGTATAATATAGTTTGTATTTAGCTCGGCATTAAAATTCCAGAAGTGTCCCTTTTTTATTTCATTACAATTTTTATATACCTGTTATCTTCAAATATCAATATGGTATGCGAAATATCAACTTTGTATTCATTCTACTAATAAGAAGGAATCACAATAATCACTACAATACTTCAGTGAATAAATTTTAATAAACCAGTTATGTATGGAAAAAGCTACATAATTATTCAATTGCTAATGAGTGGCTTATCCTATTTAGAAATCCTCTTTCCACACATAAATTTTGCCACATGAATCAGCCGAAAATGTCAACAGAATCTGTAGATGTAGCTGAAGTAGAGAAAAAAAGTTATGTCACGAAGTATCCAGAAGGCGATTTTATTTGTTTGTTTTTAAATCCACTTTTATACTCAGATAGGCTAATCGGGACTAAACCTACAGTTTAACGTGGAACCAGTGTGCATTGTGCTTCCACCAGAGGAGGAGGGAGTCGAACACAGGACCTCTTCATTATAATGCGACAGCGTTATGCCTTTGTGGAAAAATATACAGAAAGAACTCGCACCAAACGTGGCATTTTATCACTACAGAAGATGCGTCCATTTTAGGAGGGCGATTGCCTGAGACAAATATTTGAGACTTTCGGAAAACAACATCATTGTTCACGGAATTAGCTGCCTTGATCTACTAATGAAACGCTGTGCAATTGAAACTACCATCCCAACTTTCTAAGAGGTATGAACTAATGCAACTCCATTTTTGGAATAGTAAGTTGTGGTTGATTTGTTATATTTAACCTTTAAACCTTTCGAAAGTAACCCCTCTCTCGCCGCGGCCTTTGCGCGCGATTTTTAAATTTTTACACTTATTTCAGAGAAACGTTATATCTCTGAGACTATTTGAGCAATCTACTTCGGATAACTTTTGTTTGAAAACAAAAACATCGGAGCACGCGACCATGTACAATTCAGAAAGCCCAAGTGAGAAAAACGGGGTTGGGAGGGGCCAAGTCCCCAAATTTCAATGAAAAAATCTGACTTTCGCCCCCTCTTCTTCCGTTATTTTGGAAAAGGGCGCAAACTTTTGCATTGTTTTCAAAGAATAGATTTTTTGCAACAAAGGGAACTTAACTTCTTTCAAGTCTCTAGTCCTCATACAGGCAGAAATATGACGCAATATGTCATATTAGAGAATAAATTAGTATATCTCGGAGACTATTTGAGCAATCTACTTCGGATAACTTTTGTTTGAAAGCAAAAACACCGGAGCACGCGACCCTGTACAAATCAGAAAGCCCAAGTGAGAAAAACGGGGTTAGCCTTTCGTTAGCCTAGGAATACTTCATGGACAATGAACAAAGAATTTGATTTCCGTGTGTGTTTTAAATCATTCCTAATAAGACGTTCATTTTAATCCAAACATTCAGTGGCGGACCGGGAAGTGGGGGATGCAGTTCCATCGCCAAATTCTGCCACTTTTTGCCCCCGCACTATGGCCTCTTTATGCTAAGCCTTTTCTACCAAGAAAAAGTATTTTGTCCTTGCCCCTCAAATGTTGGCACCCAATCGCCGCTACTACAAACATTAAGATAGATATCTCAGTTGTACAAACCTTGTAAGCTAAGAAAAGTGACCCCTAAGGAGTAAAAAAACTCTTTCAGTTAAAAACTGATACGATGAAAATACTATGCTCAGGAACATGCAATTAAATTACGAGAAACTTCACGATTATCTACCGTCGCACTTTCTATCATTGTCAAGTATGTGCCTTGTATTTGCAACACAAGCTTAAACCTAATTCACATTTATTTCACTGTATTAACATGCATGAAAGAATGTGATTAGAATGTATGGCTGCGCATGGGTAAACACTTCCTTGAAATAATTGTGTCCATCAGAGACAAAGCGAAAGGTGTCCATCAGAGACAAAGCGAAAGGAAATGGAACAAGATGCGAGAATAGATTAGAAAAGAATAAATAGGAAAACAAGAAAAGGGAAGGGATAAGAAGTAAGAAGAAAATCGGGAGTGTAAGAGAGAGGGGGATACATACGTCTTACATACACCATATAAACTATATATGGTCCTACATTTATACTGCCCACCCTAATCTATCAATAAGGAGCTTCTGCCCACCCGGTCGAAAATTTCTGGCGCCGCCCCTGCTTCAGGATTGGAAACACTGGATTTTTATGTTCGAAAGGCAACACTGCTCGTTACCTCAGCTCGTGAGCAAGAAAGTGGTTCAATGGTCATGGCGCAGGGTTCAAGGAACATTGGTTTCTTCACTTCCGTGTCAATGAGATGACGTCACGAGGGGGCCGAATTAAATTAGGCATGAACACAGCAAAGTAGTTATCCCCAGGAACAGGAACACTTCAATCACTATCATAGCAACAACGATTGTGAATATGTATGGAACGTTGCAGGTCTGGTTTCTTAAAGATCACTTTATAGTGATGGTAATGAATATATTTTGTCCAGTGGGGAAAAAACTGCCCATGGTGTGGCCTGGACTGTTAAACCAGAGTCACTGGATTTGAACACTAGGCAAGGCAACGTAGTAATATTCCCTAGCAAGGAACATTCCCAGGAGCGAGAAACTGTAGTAAAAAAAAAAATACAGGATTGGTTGTTGTTGAATTAAAATAAACGGGTGGAGTGACGCACGAATGTTTTGATTTGGGGGGTGGGGGAGAGTACAAAATTCAACATTCATAAAATTGCGTCTCTTCGAGTTGATTATGTAGAGCTATATATATATAGTTACATTATATGGAGATAAATTGATTTTTCGTTGTTGAATTTCGACAGAAACAAATACGAGTAACATGTACGGAACGACCATTAAGGAGTACGTTACGAAACCTCAAATTGACAGAAGTGCAATTTTGCAAGAGTTGAGAAAAATATCACTAACATAAAACACCCAAAAATGTAAAGTGGAAACAGTGTTTTCTGGGTAAAACGGGCTACGGTTACATTCAGCAGTCTCCAATATCATAAATAAGTATCCAGTGGCTGTTTTTCTATTTCTCGTTCTTAAAGAAAATTACATTTTCACATGTTTGCCGATGCAGATTCTCAGCACCTTTTATAACAACACTGGGAATTCAGGTTGGAAATGGAATTTTTGGGATCTAATGCAGAAATCTGAGTGTGAGCCAGAAGTGATTGTTTATCTTCGTTCCTCCATATATTTTACAGTTAGTCATCAACTGCCCTCAATCGAGCGGGTTTACCCAGAGGTAGGTAGAAGTATGAGGCACAAAAGTGCAGGGGCACCCGAAATAGACACAAACAGAAAATGACACTCAATTGATACTGGTTTGGACTAAATCAAGGTGAGATCGTGCAAAAGTACAGAAATGGGAATGATATTTATTGTAAGTGGTGAAAAAAGCAGCAGAAATTAAAAAATCCAAGAGGGGTGGGGATTCGGAGCGTTTCAAATACATCTCCTTATGTTGCCATATTCGAGAAGTTCAAGTCTGGCAACACAGTGCAAAACGATAGTTTCTCGTCACCATGGTAACGCACTTTGGATGAGTGGATCAAAGACGAATGCTCACATTTCAAATTCACGTAGGATAGTCACCGATACGTGTAAACGTACACCGCGAGAGGTATGTAACAGCTACGATGCGTGACGATGAAGCTATTACACTTGCACAGGAAACAAATATTAAATAATATCCAAATGAAAAATGTGATTTGAAACATGATTCCGACCACTCCGAACCATTTGACAACTAATGTATAACACATAAGAGGAAAAATTTGAACTCATTGTCGATAAAATTTTACGTGCGTCAATTACTGATACATGTCTTTGTAGTGAAACATTGTGGCCGACATAACTGTAGAAAAAAAAACACATTTCACTTGAACGTCTGCCAGTGTTGATATTGAAACAGAAGCCCGAGGTTAGAATCCAGAATAAGTATTCTTTGTGCTTGTTCTCTCGGTCATTTCCTTCTCATCGTCACGATGCTATGGATCTACCAAGCTTTCTGAAACCTCGGAAAATATGAGAAATACAGGCTTTCCCGTAACTTTAACTAGCAACACTAGCGACACTGCTCCAATGCCAGTGTTTCAGATGGGTTTGTGGATCTATAGATGCAGAACAAAATAATGAAAATATAATAAAATATAAATAATATTCCAGCGTAACGGATGTTAACATTCAAGTAGCCTCCTCACGATGTAAAATTCGAAACATAAAAATTTACACCACTGTAGACCATAACAGGTTGTTTATTTTCTGAAAGATGTGGTTGGTTACAACTTGAATGGTACACTACGAAAACAATGTGAAATATGTCGTAACAGACGAACGTAGATTGGATATAACATATGTGGTGCTCAGGGAAAATTGAAGTTCCATGTGGCAAATGCTTAACAACCCGTAGCCGACCTAACTTAGCAACATCTGCTGCAACAGCTTACCTTCCAACGAAGCATACGATTTGCCGATCACGTGACGAAGGATTTCCTACTACTTGTATACAAGTTTATGGAATTTTGCAGACATAAATATTGTTATTTATGAGTAGTGTTGGGCCATATATATCTTCCAGACGATATATCGAGATACTGAAAAAATATCGTCAAGGCGATATATCGTCACGATATTTTGGAGATATATATTGTGTCAGCGATGTATCGTCACGATATTTTAGGGATATCGTGTCAGCGATGTATTGTCACAATATATTAGCGATATCGTGTCAGCAATATATCGTCATGATATTTTAGCGCGTGAAGACGATATATCGCCAATATCACGATACGGAAAAAATATCGTATCGTCTGTGACGATATATCGCCATGTCAAATTTCCGATATCGTCCATCCCTACTTATGAGTTATTTATGACAAACAATTGGCTTCGTTTGTTTCATGGGCTGGCTCGTTGGCCGAGCGCATTAAATGGCCGACTTTAGGACACGCAACGAAGTTCCTGGGCTCGTATCCCGTTCTAGGCATGGGTGTTATTTGCAAGTGTACCTTATATATTTCATCTAATCTTCACTCAACCTCATCGCCGTGATTAGCCGCAAGAGGCAGAAAACCGGCATTAAATAACAAAAATAAAAATACAGTTTCTCATGGCAATGTCCCCTATTCGCTGGAATGTACCATAATACAAATTGCTTGGCCAGAAAAACGTAAATGGACCTGTAATTAAACTAATTAAGGAAAAATAAAGTTTGGGTGATTTGGTTTGTTTCACTTCGCCATTCTGTCACTTTTCGCTAATCCAATATATATATAGCCCCAATCCCACCACTCACTCACTCACTGACATAAATGTTCTCCATGAAGGAAGCCCCGGAGGCAAAAAACGCCCGATTACGACCCCCCATGAAATCGTCCCAAAAGGCGAGAAAATTAAAAAATCGCTCAATCGGCCCTTCCTTAAGGGTGAAAATGCCATTTTCTCACGTCCTTAGCAACCGTTGCCACGGGCATTTCCTTTGCACACATTGTTTCCTTCAATTCTTAATTGTCCCATTATATTTCTCACAGATAAGTAACACACAGATGAATCAACTGCTTACTTTGAAAAGGTGGCTCAGACAAGGGTGACATCTACATAATAAGGAGTTTCAGCCCAGATACAATTACGTATATATTGGTAAACTCAATGCGAAATTATTATCTACATCGTGGTTGTTTTAACTAAATGTTTAGAGGTATAATAACAAACACTTATTTAGAGAGTTTGCCGTGCTTGTGGTTCACCATGGAAACGGACGTTTCTAGGGAACTTAAAGAAAGTTTATTTTCACCCCAAAAAGTACTGTAAGTGAACTACACTAAACATTTCGTATTTCAAAATACGAGCGTCAGAATTTATTACAGACGTAAGGTAGGAATTTGGGGGGAATAACGGAAAACAGTTATTATCCAATTACGTTCAAAAATGTGGAAATGACAAAAGACGTAAATATTGCATTTTCAATTTAGTGCCGCTATTGAATTCGTTTATATGAAATATCTTAACTATTTTGAAACACAATATTTACCCAGTTTATTATTATAAAAATAGACAATAATGTGTTGAATATTTATGCAATATTAGAGTACACACATAAAGTTATTTTCTAAACTTTTCAAATTAGCAATCTTATACACTTGTTTCCCTTCATCCAATACAAAATGCAGATATTTTCAAAGTCATTAAGATCATTGAGAAGCCCATCTACAGTATAACGTGATTGGGTCCACAACGTGGCCGAAGGTCACTCATGCGAGCGTACGAGACGTGGCCAAAGGCCACGTCGAAAGTACGCGAGTCCAATATATATAAAGCCCCAATCCCACCACTGACTCACTCACTGACATAAATGTTCTCCATGAAGGAAGCCCCGGAGGCGAAAAACGCCCGATTACGACCCCCCATGAAATCGTCCCAAAAGGCCGAGAAAATTCAAAAATCTCTCAATCGGCCCTTCCTTAAGGGTGAAAATGCCCTTTTCTCACGTCCTTAGCAACCGTTGCCACGGGCATTTCTTTTGCACACATTGTTTCCTTCAATTCTTAATTGTCCATCTGCATTATATTTCTCACAGATCAATAGCACACAGATGAATGAACTCATGGCTTTGAAAAGGTGCCCGAAACAAGGGTGACATCTACATAATAAGGAGTTTCAGCCCAGATACAATTACGTATATATTGTTATACTCAATGCGTAAATATCTACATCGTGCTTGTTTCAACTAAATGTTTAGGGGGTATAATGACATGCAATTCCTTAGAGCTTGCCGTGCCCTGTTGTTGTCCATGGAAACGGACGTTGCTAGGGAACTTAAAGAATGTTTATTTTCACCCCGAAAACTACTGTAAGGGAATTATGCTAGACTCTTCGAATTTCAAAATGCGAGCATCAGAATTTATTACAGAGGCAAGGTAGGCAAAAGAGGGGAATGACGGAAAACAGTTATTATCCAATTACGTTCAAAAATGTGAAAATGACAAAAGAAGTAAATATAACATTTTCAATTTAGTGTCGCAATTTAATTCGTAAATACAAAACATCTAACTAATTATCTTGAAACGGTTATTACTTACTCAGTTCATTATTAAGAAAATAGACAATAATAGTTTGAATATTTGTACCTTATTAGAGCCCATACACACATAAAGTTACTTTCTAAACTTTTCAAACTTATGCATATGTTCCCCATCATCCAATACAACATGCAGACATTTTCAAAGTCATTAAGATCTATGAAGAACCCCATCTATAACATGATTGCGACCACAACGTGGCCGAAGGTCACGTATGCGAGCGTACAAGACGTGGCCAAAGGCCACGTCGAAAGTTCGCGAGTCGTGAAGATGAATTTGAATTGTTGTTTTACGTCCACTTTATGCATAGATAGAATAAACTTTCCCCTATGGTATCAAACCCCATAGTGCAACACACACCAAAATACAAACTACAAAGATAAGCTAATTAAGCTAGCGAGCTCATATCCCACATATGAAGGTTGTAATTAATCCTTCTCTTTCTAATGCTCACTGGACCTACAGTTCAAAGTGGGATACGAACTACCGAGTATCGAACCAAGGACACTTTGATTACAGGAGTTTCAATCGCGAAGATCGAGGTGAGTGTTGAAATTGATAAAAGAGATACTCACGGGGAACACCCACGACAAGGCCGGGATTCGAACCCGGGATAACATAAATAACTAAAAACACAATAACATATAGAGGGAGGGCCGAAAAGATGTTACCACTGAAATGGATATGTCGAGGTTACGGTTAGTATATTTTTAGGTATTAATTTTCACTGTAATTTACAAATGTGTATGTTTGTAGGTATGTGAATGGTACAAAGTGTATCTCAAGGATGCAGTGAACTACAGTTTTTATATAACATGTCTCCAATAATCACTTGCTATATAAACAAATAACTCAAGTGGTAACATCTTTTTGGCCCTCCCTGTGCATTAAAAATCCTCATGTCACAAAGATCTACTGAAGTTCGCAAATTTTCCATGGTGACCATATGCATTAGAAAGGTTTGGTCGAAAAAAAACAAAAACAACAACGCCCTCATATGTTAAGATAAACGCCAAATTATCTACAAGTCGAGTTTCCCGACTTCCGGCCGCTAATTTAAAACACTCTTTCAAAAGCAAACAATAACCTTATCTTACAATGTTTGCAGATGTCTTGCATGTGTTCAAGTTTCAACTTCTGGTCGAATATGAACAAAGAATACAGGCAAGAAAGTGTCAAAAGGGAAAAGCGGATCGGCAGTTCCAGCATACTCGCATCAGTTGAGTCACACGGCCATTCTCTCTGCTGCAGGTGCAACCGGCAACAAAAGAGCTGGAGAAAACTAGCTTTGTTTTCTTTTCTTCTTGGAGCAAGGGATGACTCACAGCTAACAAATAACTAGGAAACGGCTCTGGTCGCGAAAAAAGGCGGGGATAGCGGCCTGCAGAGGTTTCTAGACCTTGAAGGCAGTACTTGCGTTCCTCGATCCCGCTCTCAAGTTCTAGCATACCCGTTATTACTCCGTGAGCAAGGACACCAGAGCGAAGATTTTGGCTCGGAATGCGCGGCTGACAAACATTCGTCACTTGGCACTCCACAGTCCAAATACGCACTTCCTGGTCTTGAACTTTTAAACGAAAAAAGTACAGCCAACGGCAAGTACAGTCACGGACACTTCTGGGTTGTAATGATCGCTCTGTAAGTCAATTGAGTTAGTTATTACAACCCAGAAGTGTCCGTGACTGTACAATAGTAGGCAAATTGCCCATCGTCCTTGTTCAATAATTCTGCTTTCAGTAGCGTGTGATTAAAAAATTGAAACAAAATACAGTAAAACATCGTTAATCCGAACCCCGAAAAGCCGGACTTCGCTTAATCCGGACAGGAAAAAACAACAACAAAAAAAACAAGGTTTTACATGTGACTAGAAGTCAACAAGAGAACTTCCCAAGGAAAACCATTGATGAAATTCTGTTTCCCGCAGACTTTGTAATGTACTGTATAGTGTATTTAAGTCTATGCCCTTTAAACACACCATAATAAACGTGTTTTGTTGCTATAAACAAAGTTTTAATGCACTTTCCACTGTTCTTTTACGTTATTTCAGTTAATCCGTACTTTCGTTAAACCGGTCAACTTACTCCCCCCCATTAGTCCGGATTAACGAGATTTTACTGAAATCTGTTTGGGTGGTCAAATTTGGAAACATTCATGTGCATATTTTTTATTCTATATATTGAAAGAATTTTTAATATTATTCATTACATAATACACAATTTATGTAATATTGTTCTTGATTTATAATAGTTGGTAGGTAAAGTCCCACTTGTCTTGAAAGCACAGGAGAATGTGGAGGTGAAGTAATTAACACCACGCTTCGGCCATCTTTATCTCCAAGGTTGTCCACAGGTAACCATTTTAAGGCTGTGTGAACCCCAGAGCCGCTTTATGCAGGGACAAGGCCGAAAAAATTCCGACCTTTGATCACAGGTCTCCCGCGGGGGAGTCAGACTCCCTAATGTGGTTCCAAATTTGTAATAGTTGTGTGTGCATGTATACTGTGTATAATACAATAGCTAGAAAAGATGAAACCAATTGTGATCTACATGTAAATAATTTTAATAAATAATTTGGAGTGTCTTTATTAACACAAGTAAAATTCCCTTAAAGACGGAAAATATCTAAAATATCGGGGGGGTGGCACGTGGACGTTTCGGAGCCCCCGTGTCCGCAGACCCACAATTTGCCTACTGTTATCCTTGCGGCTTATTGTCCTAATTCCGTTAGAATTCCGACGATAAGCATAATGATATGATGAAATTGATTAAGGGTCTCTCACAAAGAACACCCATTCCGGTATTTGAACACGCGACCCGTGGTGTCGTAGCGCGCTGTGATAACCACTTCACCGCGGAGGTCGACACAGTGGTTTGGATTTCACCTTTGAGCTGTGGGTACAAATCCCGGTAAACCAATCTAATCATAAAGTGGAGTTAAAAATCAAAACTATTAATTTTTGCAAAGTTACATCAATATTTTTGTAAATTGTGACCAGTTGGCTTCTTTTAATTTGCCATCCTCGGGAGGAGGCCATTTCTCAGAAGAACCCAGCACAACATGCTACTGGAGCAGAGGCTCATGGTGAAATAGCCAGAATTTGGGGCAGCCTTGTACGCCTAAATCGACCATAATTTAATCTACGGCAAAGATCACTTGCCTCAGGTCTTCGAAATCTCCTCCGGTATTTTCTATTCCGTGCGGCTTCCAATGCTCTAAGTGGACCCCTTGGGAGACGTGTTTTCTCAATCGCCCCGGAACTTCGAACTTCAAACTTCGAACTCGAAAGACCACTTGGAGGATGTTTTACCACAGTCGTATTGCGCCAAGGTCTAGTCAGTCTCGAAGTGGAAATTAAGTATTTTGGGTTTGAGTCCACTTTATGCACAGAAAGGCTAATCGGGACTGAATTTACAGCTTAAAGTGAGATCTGAGTGCCTCCACCGGGTATCAAACCCGGAACCCCTTGACCACTACGCCATCGAAGTTCTAGCTGGGGAGTTACTTGGTCGAGTTTGGGGATGCTTGTATTGATCAACATTTAAACAATGCAGTAGGTGGGGGGAGATGCCTCATGAAAATTTTCTTCATAGCATCCTGGTAGCCCTCTTCGAGCACTGGAGAGATCACAAGTTTTAACCTGGAGTCAATGCTATACCACAGAGGCTGTTCCTGGAAGAATATTGTGTGAGATATCCGTGACGTAGAAACGTCAAGATGTTTGCCTGATTCCACGAATATGTTTGAATCTTGCAATAGCGTTTCTGAGCTTGTGGAAGAAGATGCCCAACGAATGGTGTGACCAGCATGCTCCCTTGATCGAAACCCAATTTTGAGAGGGCAGAAATATTCGTGGGCAAAAGGAATATACACACCTTCTGAGGAGAAAAAAAAAGCACTTAATTACCCTGTACGGTACGCGGTAGCTCAGTCGTTATGGCGTCTGACTACCATTCGAAAGATCCGGGTTCGATCGCCGGTGGGGGAGAAGCAGGATTTTTCCACCTGTTCAAGAAACTCCGGCGCCCACCCAGGATCGTATAAATTGGGTACCTGGAGGAAACTCTTGGGGTTATAAAGCCGTGGTGCTGATCACATCACCATCACCTTCGGCCGTGATCAAGAAAGTGTGGGACCCAAAATCGACACCTTCTACACGCCCTCATGGCGTGGTGCAAAGCACAGGGGAGCACTTTACTTGATTTGCCGGCTCGGTCGGTGCCCGCGTGCGTGAACTAATCGACTGTCGATCTCGAAACGCCTTTCTTCGATTTCATCTCATTCTCAATGCGGCGGAAAATCGACGCTTCCATAACAAATGTCTTTACACACAGACAGATCATACTATATAGACATTTCATCGAAAAATGTGAATTCGTCCAGGACTCGAACCCGGGATTCTCTTCCTGCTTTATCTGCGTGGGCTTGTGTCTGAATGTCTACATAGTACATCTCTTGTGTGTACAAACAGTAAGATAATTTTCATCTCTACGTTGCGAGAAGCTAGACACTATGTCGATGTCAACAGTGTTTCGAAGGCAGTAGATCCCATTGCGGCAGCACTAACACAAGACAATTCCACCCAGACAAAACAACAAGAGCGAAAAATCAGGCAAACCCAAGGGTTGACTGTGTAGCTTAGTTCGTAGAGCAATGGCACGGGATGCCAAGAGAGACCCGTGTTCGAGACTGGTCCAGCCTGCATTTTTCGCTGAATTTCTCCGAAATACACATTTCCCTGATTTTTACAAGTTTTGGGGAGTTTTTTTAAAAAAAAATCCTGAGTTATCCATTTTTCTGACTTTTCTACGTTTTTCAAGGTCACTGGCAACCCTGACGAACAATACACTAATTGAATACTTGCAACGACCTTGTCGGCCCAAACACACCACGCCGAAGCTATCCAAATTCGTACCCGGGCAGAGGCTAATTATAATAGCCAGCTTCCAATAGCCGGGGTCTCATCTTTCTCCCTCGGGAAAGAAATGTCGGGATGTTGGTAATTTGCGAGCGGATAAGGTCGTGGGACACCGCTCATTGCTTTGCTCTGTGTGATTGCACCGTCCAGAAAAAGCAGATCTGCCTATCCAACTGCCACACACGCTGACGCACGCACAGTACTCGTTGGGGTATTACATACATGCAATGGAACAAGCCACGATAATTGGCATTAGTGGCATTTATGTAACGCCGCTCGCTACACAGTCCAGAAATGTAAGAATTCGTGCAATTTTTTCGTGGAATTCAGGAGGGCTCGGTTGCTGAGTGAAGCCACGGAAGTCAAACTTGAAATTTCGAACAAGCTTCCAGTTTTCTATTGTTAAGTCAGTTAACGTGGCTTATTTGCATTGTTGCGTAAACCACACGCCAAGGGTGGAAGGAAACAGACCTTGGAAAAAAAAATATGTGCTAAAAATTCGCCTGGAGTGACTAAGGAAACCTATGGAAAAACCAGTCACACTGTTTCAGTCGCAGTAACCAAACTACAAGCAACTTACACTTGTATCTATAATATGTACTTACTGAGTACACAACATGTTAAAAAGTACAAGTATTGGATAATTCACGTGTCTTGCGATTCACCGTATTGCATATTTCTAGCCGAGATGGCCGCATCCGGATACAAAAATATCCCGGTCTTGGGTAATAATGTATCCAGGTACATCGTTCTCAATTCTGGATCGGAGTAGTACCCGATTTTCGGTTCCAGATCCGAATATATTCACATAACCCGGATTTGAAAATTGCCGGCCAACTTGTTTCAGATATATGGGAGGTTAAGAGCATATCGACAGTTTAATTTCTGTTGTATGGCGACAACATTACAGTGTGACAGCGTTAGAGGCTAATCGTTGAATTTGTTCGGTGTGTAGCATCTTTAATAGAGGGGGTCTCCCAACCCTACCCTCGCTCTCTCGTAGAGAAAGAAAGTGAAAGATGAAGAGAGAGATAAAATGGGAGGCAGTGGGAAAACAACAGAGAAGAAAAAGCTTTCCGCCTCCATCTCCCTCTGTCCGCGAATAATGAGTAGAAGTACATTTTATGCAGAGAAAGGTTAATCAGGACTGCGCCTACAGATTAAAGTGGAATCCGAACCACAATGTGCTCCACCAGGCATCGAACTCGTTACCTCTTGATTACAAGACGACGACGTTACCACTACGACATCGAAGAAGCCCGCGAATACAGTAAAACCTCGTTAATCCGAACTAATGGGGGGATAGGTTGACAGATTTAACGAAAGTCCGGATTAACTGGAATAACCTAAAAGAACAGTAGAAACTGCATTAAAACTCCGTTTATAATTTCATCAGTAGGAACTTCTCTCATGGACGTTGGATGTACTTAGCCGTTAGGGAGGAACATGACGAATGCGATTGTTGCAGTGGCGCAACCACAGGGGGCAGGCATTGCTCCCCCCAACCTTGGACCGAAATGAGTTCTGGGGGGGCAAACATTGACGGCCAAGTGTACCTGCAGGGCGCAATTACCGCCCACAACTTTAAATTTTATGCAAATAAAAATACTTTTCAAAAAATGTTCTTGCTCGCTTCGCTCGCAATGCCTGCTTTTCTTAGTCTCATCAAGTTCAGAACCGTAAATAGGTAGCAGCGGGAGTCGGCCCTGGGTGCCGAATGATCTAAATGAAAATAAGTTGTAAGATTGATTGATTTGTGGTTGTAAGTCCACTTTACGCACAGAAAGGCTAATCGGGACTGGACCTACGGTTTAAATTGGGATCCGAACCGCTGTGCCTCCACCGGGTATCGAATCCGTGACCCCTTGATCACACGGCGACGATGTTAACACTACACCATCGGGGAGGCACAAAAGTTGTAAAAGAGAGAATGCACTGGCGTCCCGTGAAATTATTTGCGCCCTATTAAATCAATATTGATTTCAGCCTGCAAAAAAATTGGATCCAAAAATATTCTTGCTCGCAATTTATCATTGTTCTCTGTAATGCATTGTAAATTACCAGACAGATAAATAAGACTTATCTTAATTGATTTGGTTTTAAATGCATGGACAATTGTTTCGAGGATTAATTTGCTTTATTTTACTTCGCTTTTTATGCCACTTTTGGCTAATTTGCGAAAATGGAAATGAGTGACGATATGATGAAACTGATTAATGGACACTTACAAACATCCATGCTCAGGTCAGGATCCGAACCCGGGACCCCTGGCGTCGTAGCGCGATGTGCTAAACCACTCCGCCTCGTAGGCCGGCTGACAATTGATGTAATTCTTGCTGAACTGGAAGCTGTGAGATGGATGAATAGGTTGTGTAATGTATTTAAATAATATATGTCGTATATAATATGTATTAAAGAAACTTTGAATACGTACAAAATTTAGTGTCCACGTCGCTCCATGTTGCATATATGTGAAACATATCGTGCATTAAAGTCATACATGTTAATGTAAAAAAGAATTATATTTGGAATGCACCTATCAAGCACTTTCCGTCTTTCAAAAATAGATTGTGTGCTCGTTTTCAATTAATAATGTGAAATATAACGTGTTGAAAAAATAATTCAAATAGTTTGTTCGAACTGGCCGCGGTGGCTCAGTCGGTAACGCGTCTGACTACCATGCTCAAGGTCCCGGGTTCGATCCCCGGCCGGTTCAAATCCGGGAACTTTTCTAACGTTGGAAGCGGCTCCAGCGCCCACCCAGCGTCGAATAACATGGGTACCTGGGGGAAACCCTGGGGGGTAAAGGCGGTCAGGGGCGTGATGCTGATCACATCACCCCCACTCACGACCGGATCAAGAAAGTGTGGGGCGTTACCCCCACACCCCCTATACGCCTTCATGGCGTGGTGCTAAGCACAGGGGAGAACTTTACTTTTTTTTTTTGTTTGTTCGAACACAAATGCTTTAGCACCAACTTCTACCCCTTTTTGCATAATTTACGAGGGTAATAACGTCTTTGATACTACTACTACCACTAATACTGCTACTACTACTACTAATAATAATAATGTTGGTCCTGGGTTCGAATCCCAACTTTGGCATGGATGTTTGCGAGTGTTCATTCATCAATTTCACCATATCATCACTCATCCCCATATTCGCAAATTAGCCAAAAGTGGCACAAGAAGCGAAGTAAAATAAAGCCAATCAATAATAACAATAATAATGTTATGATAATAACACTATTATTATTATCTTTATGATTATTAAAATAATAATAATAATTATTATTATTGGTACATTTATCCTGGTACTTGCCCCTCCTCAGACAAAAATTCGTGTTTGCGCCTCTGGGTTGTTGACTTCTACCCACATTTAAAAACTTGCATTTTTTCCCCTGTCCGGATTAAGCGTAGTCCGGCTTATCGAGGTCCGGATTAAGCGAAGTCCGGCTTATCGAGGTCCGGATTAACGAGGTTTTACTGTAATGAGAATATGATACAGAAGACCAGAAGGGATGTGGTGAATCCTCTTCTCGTCTCGTGAATGGGGAAGTCTGTCTCGTTCTCCGTCTCTCGTGTCAATATCTAAGACAACCCTCGTTCTCGTCTACTGTAGAAGTGAAATTCTCGGTCCTGTCTCGGTTATCGAATAAAAAACTGCTCGAACATGCATACTACAACAAACCAAAATATAAATATTGCACGTTACGCAACACGTACAGTCAGTATGTCCTAACTTATTGCATGGAAGAATTTTGATTTAGGCGTAACTTCCACATACCTCGCGTTATAGAAATTAACTAAGAAACACTCGTAGTCTCGTCTCGTTATAAATATCATTCTCAACTCGATTTTTTCCCTCGGTCTTCGTACCAATCCTACCCTTCATCCAAATAATTAAATCTCTGGATAAACTTCTCTCTCCAGATAGAGAATCTGTTCCGCCGGAAGAAATTTTTCAGGAACTTTAAAGAAAAATACAAAACCAAGCCTGCAACCTACCATGAACTAATTCCGCCTTGTTTTGGTAAAAAAAAACAGGTTAATGAAGATTTCAACGGAGGCGTTACGTAATTCCCGTGACGTACCATCGCTCCCGTTTGTCTTGGAGATGGGAAGTTTGCGAACCAGAATTCCCCAACAACTGCTCCGTTTGTTTGTTTTGAACACATATTTGTTAATAACCGCTACAAAGGGATCGGTGCTTGGTCAGTCAACAAGCCGCACGGTCAAAACAAATACTGCATCGTTCACTGAACCACTTTCCTGGATTTATGAAGAAAAATGCAGTTAAAGTTACAACAACTGACCCCACGCTACAGGTGGAACCAGTGGGTAGTGTTGGAAATTATTACTCTCTTATATGTTGTACTAGCTGATTACCCGGCGTTGCCAGGGTATTTATTTATCCCAATCTTGTATTAGACAGGAAAATAATGAATTCTAACTATAGTGTGAAATGTAACTAATTTTAAATGTGATCGTGAATGTCACCAATTAGCTTAGCGACTCCGAAAACTATGGATTCGACACTAATTTGTGGCATTTTATTTTTCACCCCCTCTCACCCCCATGCCGATAGGTGATGAACGTGGAGTTGAACCGCATTGGGAGTGTTATGAAAACTATGGATTCCATTCGCAACACAGCCTCAATGTTAGACAACACGAGAAACACTATCGTTGTGCGGATTGCATAGAGTCCCGGACGCCTGTTTATGCGGAATTTAATATCGGTGGTTCTCGATTATTTTTACATGTCACCCCTTTCCACCCCACCACTAGGGGTGCCAGGGGTGTCTTACCCCAAAATATTATTTCCAGATTGCAAGTGATACGTGTACCAAGTTTGGTTGAAATTGCTCCAGGCGTTCGAGAGTTATTGCTGAACAAACACACACACACATATATACGCATATACACACATACATACATTTTTATATATACACATAAATAATATAAGAGAAGAAGAGATTTGATGTTGTCTTACGTCGCTTTTTCTACCATTTTTGGCTAGTCGCAACGATGAGGATGACATTTATGAAGGGACACGCACAATGCACACCCATTCCGGGATTTTAACCCGGTAACTTCAGTGGCCGACACCCTCATCGTTAATTGACTGATTGATTTGCTTTATCTTGCTTCGCTTTTCTGCCACTTGTGGCTAATAGCGAAGATGATGATTGATTGACTTAAAGGACACGCAGGTGGCGTGGTGGTAACGTCGTCGCCTTGAAATCAAGGAGTCCCGGGTTCGATACCCGATGGAAGCCGTAGTGTTTCGGATCCCACTTTAAACTGTAAGTCCAGTCTCGACTAGCCCATGTGTGCATGAAGTGGAATAAAACACCCATTTGACTCGACTGATTTAGTATTTTACTTTGATTTTCTGCCACTTTTGGCCAATCGCGAAGATAGGGCTCAATGGTGATAGGATGAGATGGATGGAAGGATAAAAACAGATATATCGGGAAAATTATACCACGAGCCCCACAGAGGATTATACTGGCTTTGAGTCCAGACGCCAGAGCCATGTTAGTCTGCAAAATGCACTCCAGGGTGTACTACATGGAAGAGAAGTTATTATGCCTCATATTATTAGAGACTTCGGTCTTTTAGTTTCTTGAGAGATCCTACCGCATTGATCACGGAGGCCGACACGATTCTTCCTTGTGATCAGATTTCTGTTTATGTTAAAAATAGGACTGGACAGATTAACTGGTTCTCTGCCGTTGTATCGGTTGCTGCATTCACATAGATTTACTGATCTGATATATCAATATATAGACATAATTTAGTGCAAAATTCCGTAGTTTTGTTATTATGTTTAGGGATATACCATTATGTCCCGGTTCTGTAAAGCAAATGTTTAAACACAAAGTTTTTGGTTCATCGCAAAACTCATTCCAATCACTTGATTACACACCAAAATTTGTTTGAATTTAAAAAAAACAACACATTTGGTCAAGCCTTTTGGTAATTATTAAAAACAATCTTGTGGTCTAAAGCAAAGTTTGTAATTCTGATAATTGTTTTTTGTTACTCTAAACCAGGGTGGATAAAAATCATGATTTTTATTTTTAAAAATCATTTTTGATGATTTTTTAAATTTAAAAAAAAAAAACAAGATTAAAATTGCTTGTAAGGTTTTGGGCACCATACATAAAGATGGTATATATTTTTTATAGAAAGGCTTTTTCCACGACCCTGTAAAATATTTGAACAGTTGATTAAAGGAAATAAAAATTACATGTAAATATATTTTTTTCTGTCTCTGATACTGTATATATGAACTTAGTATGGAAATGTTTGTTGAGAGTGTTAATAAAACTATAATAAATTTAATTAACATTTATTTGAGTGAAAATAAAACATTCTGGATGTACTCTATAATTGTAACTTAAAATATTCTTTTGTAGTCTTCGTAGCTGAATTTTGTTAATTTTTTTGTGATAGGTTTGCAATATATCAGCTGCCATATTCATTTAGAGTTTAATGATAATGATACTACCGTGCGTTCATTTCGATCTTCAGCCGAGAGATCGGGAGAAGCGTGGCGGGCGGCGCTGGCGGAGATGCCGACATTTGCGGCCTGTAATGCCCGCTTATTTTTATGGACATATGCAGACATTTATATAAATATTGCAAACCGAGCACTAACCTGTGTTATAAGAGTACGGTTTTAATTTTAGTAGCTTAGTGGCTGTATGTGCCGATGATTTTGACACGCCCATCTCCTGTGAAACACGGCGTAGCGGTTTGTTTGAAGAACGTTCTAACGCTGCACCAATTTCATCGAGTTTTGCTTCGGTTAGAATCCGTCGTTTTTGCTTAGGTATTTTAAAATTTAACGATCCAGTTTCTCGTAATTTAAGGACAAGATGTCTAACCGTATCTCTATGTGGAGGTGAAACGCCTGGGAATTTCTGTACAAATTGCCTACACACGTCTCGACACGAGTCTGTTTTCACGTAAGTGTCATACATAAAAATTCTTTGTTCTAACGTGAACCTTGCGGCTGTCATTCCAATCGTCTCACTGACACAACACACATACACACTGCAATAACACAAACAAACAACGGCAAGTAACCAAGAATAACACACTTGCACCCAGTTCGAAATTAACATGCTCTTTGTTTACATCTGCTCGCCACTATATTCACAGCTCTGTCTTCATCTAGTCGCGAAGGAACAAAAAACTCGAGCTCGGAGATTTCGGATTGCAAGGAAGTCGAAACCTCCAAACGATCCCCATCGACACAAAACTCTTTTAAGGATATAAACTTAAGCAGGACGTTACTGGTCAAAACTATGATTAAAATGTTTTATTATCTGTGGCTCTTAACATCGTTTCTAAAGCGTATTTATTTGTGTATATAAGGGCAGAACTTGGATGAATTACAGAAGAACTTTTGCGTGTTATAACACAGGTTAGTGATCGTCTTGCAATATTTATATAAATGTCTGCATATGTCCATAAAAATAAGCGGGCATTACAGGCCGCAAATGTCGGCATCTCCGTCCGCGCCGCCCGCCACGCTTCTCCCGATCTCTCGGCTGAAGATCGAAATGGACGCACGGTATTTACTGTTTAACGTGATTAGTATTTTGTATATTATTCTACAAAAAATGTTTGCTATTTTTGCCCATAGAAATTATTGATTTTTAAATTAACAGAAATGTAAGTGTGTTTAAAGTTTGCATATTACATTTCCTTTCGTATGAGTTTCACATCATCAGTACGTTTATTTTGTTTCCTTTCTTCTTCTTTCTTAGAGCCTATAAACACCATTAAATGATTACAAGATTAATGTACTTTCAAGAAAAGTGATTCTGATGCGTACATCGGTACTTTATCAGTGTCGCCAAAAATAACATAGCAGCTTATCCCCAATAAATATTCAAATGTAGTTAGAATGCATTCCTGGCTCTGTGCAACTTCTGCATCCGCCACTCTCTGCAGCACATAATGTGATTGCCTGTGACACGTTGCAGAAACAAAAGAAGCCATTTCTGGCGCAGAAAGCCTGACGATCAATCTGAAGCGCCTCATCACGCAACGATATTACGTCGATACATGTACAGCTTGCAATGTCAATGGCAGAAACCAACGGAAACGGACCCGCATACACTTACTCCCTCCACCTTATCGCTCGCTTTTCAAGGTTTCCAACAGATACGCCCCCTCCTCTCTGCGTCGCCTTTGAACAAAAGACGATGTGGGAACCGACACGCGTCTATGGTTGCACATGGTTTGCGTACATGCGTGGGCGTTGGAAGGGGGAGGGGGGGATTTAATGTGAGGCAGATGGTCGATTCAATGCATATATTTTCAAAATAACTTCCATAAACACGGTCAGAACTGAGAATTATGACTGAAATTGAGGAATGAAATATTTTATAATGATTTATAGAATTACTTTTAGAAACAGCAAAGGAGATAGGTTTGTACGTTAGTACAGATAAACCTAATAACTGCTTACTGAAACCAAGTGGTAGCTAATAGCAACCAAAACCTAATTGTAGATAATAACCTAAGTCTCGTGATATTGAGTGAAGATCATCTTTCCATTAGCTTTGGATTATATTTCTGTTAAATATAAGGATGAAATAATTTAGCAAAATAATGCCATTATGGTAGAACACTGATGATGATATAATTGGCACAAAACAGACACATTACAATAGACAAGGCATTTTTTAAATAAAAAAATTAAACATATTTTTGATTATTGCATTTACAATTTCATCTGTTCATCACCATCGTTGCTACAGATATAAAAGGCAGAAAACCAACGTAAAATAAGAAAATTACAAAAAAGAGCCGATACGACTTTGAATTGATACCGATGCCAATACTTTGACCGATTCTCACCGATACAGATAGCTATACTTGAAAATTACAATAATTAAAATCTGTTCAAAATCTTGATCAATATTGGTGTGTAAATATTATTCTCGAATTATGCAATATTACGCATAAATTTACCAAGAAATTTGCTTTAGAATATCCCAGAATTACATCAGAATATTAAAATAGATATCATGTAATCGCAAAATATAGTTTTTCGTGCAAAATAAAGTTTGAATTTTACATAATTCTCAGGATAATTAAGACTCCGCGAATGTGTCGTCCGGCATTTTTGTGAACCCCGAGAAACACCAATATACCAGAAAAGTATCGGCTGGTATCGGTACATGAATCAATCCATACTTCTCAACCCGATACCGATGGTTCAGCCCTACAAAAACAAAACAATTACACATAAATGACATTTTTATTACACAAAGACTCTTACAAAACCTCAAGGATCTATATACCAAGATAAACTTTATGATTGAAAAAACCAAGCCTATTTGATTATTGATTTTACGAATTTTCTTCCATCTTGGCTAGTAGCGACGATGGAAATGAGTGATAAGACGAGATGGATGAAGGGGTAAAACACATTTGGGACGACACAACCAACTCCCACACCGGAATATACTTGCTGTGTGTCCAGGCGCCAGTCTCTCGTTAACCTGATTAAATGCAGTCCACGGTGTACTTCATGGAAGAGAGGTTCACATTTGAATGCCTTAAGCAAAGGTCACCTATGCATTCAAACGACTCAAAAAACAAAGCACAAGGTAAACTTGGGTCATCATTCTGAAAAACACCAGCAGTTGTGTCACTATCTCTATATATATAAAAATGGATGTATGTGTGGGTGTGTGTGTATGTTTGTTTGTTCAGCAATAACTCTCGAACGCCTGGAGCAATTTCAACCAAACTTGGCACACGTATCACTTGCAATCTGGAAAGAATACTTCGGGGTAAGACACCCCTGGCACCCCTAGGGGTGGGGTTGGAAGGGGTGACATGTAAAAATAATCGAAAACCAACGATATTAAATTCCGCACAAACAGACATCCGTGACTATGCAATCCGCACAACGATGGTGTTTCTCGGGTTGACTAACATTCAGGCTGTGTTGCGAAAACGACCGATATTAGTGTGGAATTCATAGTTTTCGTGACGACCGATATTAGTGTGGAATTCATAGTTTTCGTGACGACCGATATTAGCGTGGAATTCATAGTTTTCTTGGCACACTCAATGCGGGTCAACTTCAAGTTCATCACCTATCGGCATGGGGGGGGGGTGAAAAAATGCCACAAATTACCTACATTAGTGTCGAATCCATAGTTTTCGGAGTCGCTAAGCTAATATGTGACATTCACGATTACATTTAAAATTAGTTACATTTTACACTATAGTTAGAATTCATTATTTTCCTGTCTAATACAAGATTGGGATAAATATATACCCGGGAATGCCGGGCAATCAACTAGTATCTGTTAAGAACACAACACAACTCCAGTTGTGACTCCTACTAAAATGAACACAGTTGCTAATTTGTCTGCAAGGCAACATCGCTTAATTTGTCGAAAAAATAGTCGACTTTTTATCGATTAATATCAATTTATGAATTAACATAAAACTTTCCTAACGCATGCCATCAATAAGGAAGGAGCGCATCCATTATTAACTCAGAACGTCACAACATGATGTAATGTGATGAGCACAAAAGAATCAGCTTGAAAATGCCAAGGCCACACCATATGTCTTCATCGAACCGACACAAGAAGTTCCCAACGCCGCGAGAAAATCAGCATTCTCCCTCCCACAGCAACTAGGAAAAGTTGGAAACGAATACGCTGCGCAAACGGCCATACTGTGAATCAGAATATTATGTATTTACTTTGCGTCTATACAACAATTATAAGCGTGATTGGTCTTCTTGGATTCTTAGTTAATCAAATATACAGAAGCTTGTCGCAAATCGTGACAACCAGTGTGAATAACGATTTTATGAAGACACGCAACCTTTCCGTGGTTGGTGCCAAATGAGGGACACCACCCAAGGAAATAATATAACCTACGTGCTGTTTGCCCTCTCATCCCCTATGCTGTGGATGTGGGAACCAGGTGTTTAAATTCCCCTCATGCTCTGGTTGGTAGAAAGCAAAAGACGTGCTGCCTCCAGCGCTCCTGCCAGTGGATGGACAGGCTCACATGTCAGCAGGCGACGAAACATGTAGTGGCGGGAATTGTACCAAGACACATCTTCCAGGTATAGAACGGAAATCGAAAGTAGAGTTAGGTTTAGTTATTCTTGGTAAACCATAATAACCGTGTCGTTGACTTGTTCCCATAGAAAATCCAACAACCGAATTGTACGGGCACTGCGACCTTACAGCAATTCCCTTCCAAACGGTTGAGATTACGGGGAAGATTATATTTCAAAATGGCGGCCAAAGCTAAATTCTTCGCATTCTGAAGCAGGGTTGGGATGTTTAAGTGTTTAAACTTCATGCTTTAAAACTTTAAAACACATCAACTTTTTTACAAGTTTTTAAAACACTTCTACAATTGAATAATATATTTAAATTAAACGTTTTGTTCCATACTCAACGTACTTTGTTGTTAATTCTAATCTATTTCGTTTTAAAAATGTAGCTATCATGTGAACAGAGAGGGGTCTGGCGACGGTAGAATAATTGAACCTTCCAGAACAGCTCACATGGGAGGTTTGCAAGTAACGTAAATATGTATTTTAAGTAGTTAGTCAGTGTTTACTTTAAAATCAGGAAAACAGTCCTTCCTTGGACGATTAAGAGATTCCTTATCAACAATTCTTCCAAGAAAATAAAGTTTTATTTGTTTAAAACATGCTTTTTATTGATTAAAACACTGTCTAAACATTCATGATCTAATCAACATTTTATATTTATAAGAAAAAACAAAATTTTCCCTGTTCTGAAGATAGAGACTTGACCAAGGTGTCAATGTTTATTTAAGGTCGATAAATTGAGAGAATATAATTTTGAAAGCCAATGGAGTACCCAAAGGAGATTAACGTGATTGCATCCTCCTTGGCTTGGTGAAATATAGCATCCACAGGCTAAATAAGAAATAGTAATATCCCCTAGTCGCAAGCTACTGTCAAAATCCTAAGATTATAATAATCACGTGTAATTCTCCTTATAACTGCATTTACAATCAGAAAACTTGTTCCGTTGGAGTAAACAAATGAAATCAGATGAAATACATATAATCGTTTCGTATTCTCTTATCGATGTAAACTTACAGTCTTATCGCAAATAAGTTCATTCCCTCTGTAAAAATACCCTCTAGGACAGAATGAGCCACTTCTTTCCCAGATAATTGGGGAAAATCACTTGAGAATGGTAGTTTTGGGCAAATTCGTGAGAGCCTGCACATCATATGAACATTTCCGAACATAAAATATGTATATATATATATATACACGCCGGACCCACCTCTATTCATTTCACCTTGTTCATTTACGACATTTCAAGTGTGCAGCAAGTACACCGCCCACATCAGTCAGTGGGAATGAAAGTCTGCAAACTGTGATCGATCACTTCCTTTCTCTACGCTGGTCGCTGAGCACGTTAAATTCGAATTGGAAATTCCTGAGTCGACCTTCGACACGATGTTCGTCAGGTGCAAGTGTCGGAAAGGACGTAACCGCAGATGGATTAACAATCCGAAACTTGTGCATCGGTGTAATCGGGTAACCCGAATCACGACGCCTTTACAAAACGAGAACTATTTCATCTTGACGAATTAGAAACGCACGGCTGTCAAGCTTGGAACATGAATTATGATAAAAACGGAACGGACAAGTCGTATCACAGCTTTAGTGGTTCGTTTCCAAGACTAGACAGATTGTCCATCAGTACGTTTTTATCCAGGATTCTCCACTCCGGGGGCAAAATTTCATATTTAGGAAGTGTATGGGTAACTTTAGAGGTTTTGTGACAAAACTTAAGGGAGGTGTTGAGGGTGTATGGATAAACAACTGGCCACGCAGGGATGGTTTGAAGTCCACGTTCACTTTATGAACAGATAGGCTAATCGGGACTTGATATACAGTTTAAAGTAGGATCCGAACCACTGTGCCTCCACCCGGTATCGAACGAGGGACCCTTTAATAAGAAGGCGACGACGAGGCAGGATTGGTACCGAGATGAGATCTTCAAGTACAAATGCATGTCTCTTTCTATATTTCACGTCGCTGTCTACCTCTTGTAGACGAAGTGAACACATCAAATGTAACTAACAAACATTCATGCATTAACCAAAGTTGGAACCTGGAACCTCTAGCTTCGTAGCGTGTTACGCTGACCACTCGGCGACTCATTTCGCATCGCAGAATATTCGATACAGAGCTATCGAAAGTACTAAAAGCAACTCACGCAACGTAAATACACATAACCAAACGATCTCCCCCGGCAGGTCTGAATACGTCCCAGAGTAAAATTTAATTTATGCAGAATGTTCATATTCATATCCCTCACATTCTGTTAAATTCACGAACAAGACGACACGCTAGCTCAAGTCTTGGTCTCGTTCCCATCTAGTATTTTATAAGGAGGTGGGGGTTGAAATGATATTAACTAAAAACTATACTTTCGTCAAGTGTGATTAGCAGTCAAAATGGGCACATAGGGTTTCTACAATAGAACGCTGGGATTTTAATACAAAACACAACAAATTATATAAGTGAAATGGAAGTATACTATTTCTGAACATGTTTAGGAATTCGAAAAGTTCTCTTTATTTACGAGGAGCGCTCAAAAACTAATGCCCCACATTTTTTTTCTCATTACTGGTTCAAGATATCGAAGTGCCCTGTTCCTCAGTCCGACTGTGATGCATCCTTAGTTTGTGTGCAGAGTTTCACGTTCGACAGATAGGCGGTAGCAGTGTAGTGGTGAGTAAAGATGGCGGGCCTGTGTGACACTCGTTACAGAGAGCGGTAATTGAATTCTTGGTGGCCGAGAACGAAAGTGTGGTGAATATTCACAAACTGGTTGTGGGGACACCATTACGAACCAGAGACAAAGAAACAATCGATGGACTGGCACCACACACAATCACCAAGAAAGAAGAAGTTCAAAACAACAGCCTCTACCGGTAAAGTGATGATCACAGTGTTCTGAGACATGTTTGGGGTCGTTCAGTAAATTCTGACAGGTACATCAACACGTTGGAGCAACTGAAGAAACGCTACAGGAGAGTGAGACCAGACAGAAATGTGAAGGATGTGTTGCTTTTGCATCCAAAACCACACACGAGCCTGAAAACCACCGAGGCAATCGCCAGCTTGGGGTTCTCTGTACTCCCCCATCCTCCTTACAGCCCTGATCTGGCTCCTCACTCTTCGGGCCAATGAAGGATGCACTGCGCGGTGTGAAATTTGAGGACAATGAGAGTGTGGTTCGTGCTGCGAAAACATTGTTGAAGAAACAGCCGCAAGCTGGTACAGGGATGGCATACAAGCCCTTGTTCCAAGGTGGCGTAAGGCCGTAGCAGTATACATGTTGAAAAATAACATGTATAGAGAATACATACAACAATTCTGTAGCAATATCATTAACGTCAATTAATTATTAGCTGATAAAAAAAATGTGGGGCATTACTTTTTGAGCGCTCCTCGTATAAATGCGTCAAAAGTTGGCACTCCTGCAGAAGAAATTTTAATTAAGTGCAGCTCGTGCAGTGTTAAGAGTTGTGATTTTTTAAAAGGTTGATTGGGAAAGAAGTGCCGATCCCATGACCATCGCGCACTCCTAACATGACACAACCTTTGATTTCTTTATGTTAGGATATGTTAAGAACTTGGAGTACGCTGAGAACATTTGTGACAGTCGTCATCCACAAGAAAGGTTAAATCGGAGCCTTAGTGCATCACTGCCGACAAGTCAAGTGTCAAATTTCGTGTCAAACCCAGCAGTTCTTTTCTAGACACCAGGTACGTTAGTAATAGTTATTCCATGGTACTTACAGTCTGGAAAAACGCATCAAAATCAAGGAAACTCACCTGTAAAGAAGAAAACAATGGATAAATAGGTTTGTTAGGTTAATTCAGATATCTACCCTACTCTATTCTCTATACTCTCTCTCTCCTGACGCAGAATGACAATAAAAATTCCTTTACTGGTTAACTTGAAGTAATCTCAAAGCTCAGCATGTCTTATTCGTAATACCCACTACAGTTACTTTTCTACAGCTCCATCCTAGAAAAAAATACTGTAGTAATTGCTTCAAGTACTCACCTATTTATTTGAAAACACTTGTGAATAGAGAATGAATCCATTTTAAATCAGCATCAATTAGAAAAAAAAACGCAATAAGAAATCATTAACGCTTCATCTGATTAGTGCACGCCGCTGTGAAACTGTTTGTGGATATGGAAGATGATTTGGTGAACCGGAGAGGGTTTGAATCCGATTAAGAAGTGATCACTTTCAAAGTATAACCATAGAGATTTTGTTTGAATGAAATTATGACATTTGCTTGCTGTTGGAATAAATTAGCACATTTCAGTTGTAGCACCAATTCCAGGACGCAATTACAATATGTATTTGACAAGGGCTTGTTGTAATAGCGACCCACGAGACCGAAACACATTCGCTCAAAAAAGGTTATTCTTTTCTAATTAAAGTAATTTACGTTGCATTAAACTAACATTTGTTACTTTTATAAAGGGGCAAAATTAGAGACCCTCACAGTGTCTATTTTCCAAGGTATCGACAGGTTACTTTTAATCGATTGTTGTATCGTACAGTCACTAGAGGAGATTGTTTACACAGGAATACACTTTTAGCTTGAATCAACAAAGTACCTTTGGTTAAGCATTTTGGCAAGCAAAAACAAAAAAAAATTGGTAATTTTGACCAAATTACTTGGTAACTATACACAAACGTGCACGAATACTAAACGAATTTAGTTTCTGGTGACAAATCATTTATTTGTGGCCTATTTGTTTAGTTACCAGAAATAATTTTTGGTGGTTCTGGTCCCGGGTTCGATATCCGGTGGAAGCACTTTAAACTGTAGGTCCTGTCCCGATTAGCCTTTCTGTGCATAACGTGGACTCTAAAACAAACTCACGACAACCTTTTGGTGGTCCTAAAAGAACTTTTATCTCTGTGTATGTTGCATGGAGCTATTACTTGGCAGGTCTATATTTTTACAGAGTTTTATCTTCATGGCACTTGTAGTTTCAGAGATACCGACACGACCGACGCATTACAGCACTTTTTATCAGCCTTGGCTAACCTTAAAAACAGACCCTTCTCTAAAATGATTCCACATGACCCGATCCCAGACCAGTTCCTGGGAAGAAAAATGAGAGATCCCCCTTTCCTGCCACTTTGTCTGTCGACCGTGAACCCTCCAAAGCGTTCAAGCTGCCACTAAACGCTTTAATAAATCGCCTCTTAAGACGCTCCAGCACCATTTTACTTGAGCGTCCCAACGACCGCTCAGCCCCGGGACAAAGTTCACTAATTAACGATTCGCAGCCAACGTAACTCCGAGAAGAGGGTCTCTTCTCGCTGTCGGAACTGGCCATATCGCATCGTCGAGCTTCCTTTCAGGAACTGGGGAACGCTTGGAGAGTCAAGAGTTTGGGAGTAAGGGGTTTCTCATTTTTTATTCCCTTTTTCTTCCTTCTTAAAAGCTAATCGTGCCGATTTCACCCGATAATTATGCACTGTGCCTACAATATCATCTATACACTGCATTTACCCATGACCAGAACGGAAACTGAACAGAAATTGACTGTTGGATACAGGAATCAGGGGATGAGCTTTTACGCAAAACTTGCAACGTACTGACTAATGGTTAACAACGAATTATTTTCTTAATATAGAAATCGAAACAATTATAGCCTAAGCCAGGGATTTCCAAACATTTTCTTTTCACGGCGTCCTCAGTGTTTCAAGATTTTTCCGTGACACTCAAGTCAGAATGTAGGCCTATAACACTTGCGACGCTCAGTTTGTGTGGTTAGGTTGCTTGCCTTAAGTATATACTCTATGTGATCAGAAGTATCCGGACACCCACCTGAAAATAAAGTACAAGTTTGGGCAACCCTCCATCGGAAACACTGGCAGTCAATACAGTGTTGGCCCACACTTAGCCTTGATGACAGCGTTCACTCTCACAGCCATACTTTCAATCAGGTGCCGGAAGGTTTCCTGAGGAATGGCAGCCCATTCCTCGCAGAGCGCCAAAATGAGAAGAGGTATTGATGTGGATCGGTGTGGTCTAGCAAGAAGTCGGCATGCCAAAACATCCCAGAGATGTTCTATGGGATTCAAATCAGGACTCTGCGCAGGCCAGTCCATTAGTAGGACGTTGTTGTCGTCAAACCACTCCCCCACAAGCCCTGCAGTATGGACGGGTGCTCGGTCGTGTTGAAAGACACAATGGTCATCCCCGAACTGGTCTTCGACGGTAGGCAGCATGAAAGTTGTGAAAATGTCAACGTAAGCTTGTGCCGTGACATTGCCATGTAAAACAACAAGGGGGCCAAGCCCCCTCCAGGAGAAACATGACCACACTGTAATCCCGCCACCTCCGAATTTCACTGTCGGCACTATACAGGCTGGTAGATGTCGTTCACCAATCATTCGAGACACCCGCACCCTACCATCGGATCGCCACATTGTGTACTGTGATTCATCACTCCACACAACGGTTTTCCACTGTTCCATGGTCCAGTTTCGACGCTCCTTGCACCACACGAGGCGGAGTTTGGCATTTGTCTGTGTGATGTTTGACTTATGGGCAGCTGCTCGGCCATGGAAACCAAGTTGCCGCACCTTGCGCCAAACAGTAATGGTGCTTGGAGTAGATCCTGATGCAGTTCGGAATTCCTGTGTGATGGTGGCGATGGATGATTGAAGATAATGCTGTACGACCCTCTTCAACACTCGATGGTCTCTGGAGGTCAACATGGGAGGTTGGCTTGCACGCTTTTGGGTTGTACACATCCCTGCACTATAACATCGGAAACAGTGGACAGAGGGATGTGGAAATCTCTCACACAGACTTCCTACACAAGTGGCACCCAACCAACTGACCACGTTGAAAGTGTGTGAGTTCCTCAGACCATCCCATACTGCTGTTTCACACTGTCTGCAGACTACTGAGTTCGCTGACTATGTGTTCCACGCGGTAGATTGCAGTACTGTGTCGCCCTCTATGATAAAAACACGTTTCGCGGTGTGTCCGGATACTTTTGATCACATAGAGTATATAAAAAAAAGCATTTCAAATTCAGAAACATTTTTTTTTTGTAAAAAGCACTAAATAAGCACATATTTCGATTGATGAGATGGTCCGATTCTAAAACCATGTGTTGACTAACAGGTACGTGTCATTTCAGTGAAAATATTGGAACATTTCACGGCGCACACTTTTGGAACCATTGGCCTAAGCAATACATAATTATAGCATAATTTAGTAATACATATTTATTTCTAAATAAACCACACACAATCCAAAAACCGCAACAAGAAAGTGGTAAATGCCAATAGCTACTTACTGTAGAAGATTTCTACATGAAAACAGTTCAAAACATGACCTCTTCTCCTAGAGTATTTAATACAAAATTCATATTGGAACTACTGGTAACACACAGCATATCACACTGTAGTATAGGTTGTTCACAAGAAATTAAAAAATTCTAACTTGTCCTTTTCTTCTTTGTTCAAAAGCCTACATTTAGTGCACTACTACAAAAATATTGATTTATCCAGAAACTCAGTAAATTTCCCTGACATTTCCATGACTTTTCCAGAAAACGTAAATCCACTGACTTTTCCAGGATTTCCAGGTTTCCCAGACTGGTAGACACCCTGTTATTAGATTGTTGAAGGGACATACACAGAAATAAATATCCAAGTTCAAACCGAGATTCTTCCATAGCAAGAAGTTCAATCAACAGTCGATACGCTCGCCCACAGAAGCGTAGCGCTACTTGGTAATTGAGTTAACATCCCGTTACACAAACTATATCAGTAACTGCAACGACAGCGTTACCATTTAAAAGTAACGACCCGTTTATAGATGATGCAAGAGACTCCTGAGCTCCAAAGTCTGCCACGGAGTGACAACCGTACGATCCTGACCGTAACTATACAGCAATTTCATGTCCGATATCTTGGACCGTAAGCGAATTACAATTACAGATACATTGAAAAGAATGGACAACGTTATGCCAGCATTGAACTGGAATGCGAAACTTCTTATTCTGTTAATGTGGATGCGAATTACAAATTTATTTGAAACCTTCTGAAATGTCAGTAATTATGTTTTTTTTTGAAAACACAAAAACTTTAAGAAACATTTCTAAAACTAAGAACATATGTTAGTATGCAGAAGAAAAAACTGTCTCAATTAGCAAAGGTTTCACAAAATATCGAACCATGATCTGCAAAATTTTGTCTTCTGGCAGCAACTGTAGGTAAAATCTGAAGTTCACAAGGCGGATATATATATATATATATATATATATATATATATATATATATATATATATATATATTGAAGCTCAATAACAAAACTCTCGACGCCACAAAAATATGCATATGTGTGTGAAGGTATTGCATGAAAATATGTACACACCACTGGTGTTAAACACGGTCCCTTTGACGTGTGTACGATTTTGACGTGATGAGAAGTTGGCAACTCTGATTTTTATTTGGTCCCATTACCGTTGTTTTCTGCCTTTCGAGACAACTCAACCTTACAGATGATAACTGGCGCCAAAGCCACATTAGCCTGCAGGTCTCACTTAGCGCACCAAACTTACACACCTTCTTGGTCAAGCGCCGTATTTCATCTTCTGACGTCAGGCAAAATCCTTTTGTTGTTAGACTAAATGTAGTGTATTTATGATAAGATATTTAAACCTAACAAAACTAACATAACCACGAAAGCATTCCGTGCTTGCGTCAGAAGATGAAATACAGTTTGACCAAGAAGGTGTTTGAGTTTGGTGCGATCAAATCATGCTTTTCCTGGCAAGGATACATTCTCCAGAGTGTACTTTATGGAGATGTTGACACTTGAGTGCATCATTAGCGCCCAAACTCTATATTTTATTGTTCCCTTCCTTCTAACACCTTCATTCTTTTAAATTGCTGGGCACTGTTTTCGTAAAAAGCTGCTAACGTATTTGGAACCAGGGCGCAAAAGCAGTGTCTGCCTTAGTAAAATTTCGTTGGAAGAATATTTTTTGTCGCACAATCGCCTGTTTGACTTGCGACAGCCAGTCGCGATGCGACAGCCAGTCGCGATCTATTATGCATTCAGGCGGTGCCGGTGGGCTGAACCTGGCGATATTAATCAGATCTACAGTGACGGTACCTCCCGACGGAGAATAGGTGTGAGGCTTCAAGGTTGTTTACCCTCGGATAAAGTCAACACACTTGACTCTGAACTTCCACTGCGCATTGTAAACACTCTCCGCGTATCTGGTGTACCCGATCTCGCAGCGATTGCGCAGGTACACGTTGAAACGAGACAATTATCACTTTTCGCCGACGTTCAGTACTTCTCCAGACACAAAAAAGTTGTGTTTGTATGGGTAGGTTAAAATGGCGGGGGGGGGGAGGGGTAAGTTACATGCACTCCTATTCCTTGAGACATACTGGCAGGTTTGTTTCTCCCGTAGTTTTCCTCTCACGCTCCGAGCGAATGTGAATGACTGAAGAAAATTTTGGATGCGTCAGCACTTAGGCTATTTGCCTAGAAGCAACACATGTCTGACGTCTGAAATCTCCTTTCCTAGGTAAAAAGCTGAGGTTGTAAAGGGACACTGAGCATAGACAAGGACAAAACACAGGACAACAGAGGACTGTAGGTTCAGACCCCAGAGCCTCGTTAGCCTGCAACACTGAAATTACCGGGGTGTACTACGTGGAAGTTCACCGCTCTTCCTCTGGTAGGCTTATTAAATAATTGAAATGGGCTCGTCAGCTCATCGGCTATTTGCACCCGTCAAATACTGTTCGTTCGCGAAAGGAAAAGTTGACTTAGGCTCTGTCCGAAAGGTACAAAGTACAGACTTGAAGTATGGTCTTAGCGGAAGTTACGTCACCTAGTACAGTTCGAAAGCGCCAAGAACAAAAGTACGCAAGTGCACAGCTCGCAGTGCAGATGGTTGGTGACTAAGTCACGTGGTTTCCGCACTCGTTGTTCATTTGTTTAAAATCACGGAGGTAGAAAGCCAGCGACACAGATGATATATTAGCTTTTGAAGTGAGAGGAGAATGCTCATAACCTTTGCTCATGCGCCTAAAATTGGAGAGCCAAGCAAACGTTCTTTCAACAATCCAACGTTTAGGAATAACCTTGAATCCTGTACCAACGATACGTTATGGGCCAGCAAGTTGTTGGTTATAGTTATAATATGTGGAAATGTAGATGTGTACGAACATTTGAAAATGCTATGTGATTTCTATGGTGAAAAATAAGTGTTTAAAACACAAGTCCTCAGTTTTATCTACTGATCGTATTTGGCGCTGCAGTCGAAGTGCAATTCAAAAGACGTGTACTTCCAGTCCACGACTACAAGACCATACTCGGAGGATGCTCGCTTCAAGTACGGTCTTGCACTTTTCGGACACGGCCAGAAACTCGGTGGAGGCACATAATGGTTCGAATCCAACTTTAATATCGAATACCGTTAACATGTACGCGCAACCAGAAGTGCACATGTTGAAGTGGACTGAGCCAAGAAAAAGAAAATGATTCTGTGTGTGATTGTGTGAAGGGCAGTATACTTCCGTGTGTCAATTACAATTCTCGTTATTAAAGTGCGAAATTTGTAAACACCTTTACGGACATCCTGTGAGTAAAAAAATATCTTTTATGTGTTTTTCTCATGTTTGTATCTTATCATTAATTGTCAAGTATTATATCATACCTCGGGGGTTGTGAAAATTCATTACAATCTGCTTTCTGTGCTATATATGAGATAGCGCAAAGTGCTGTAGTTAAGAATATAATAATAGTAAGAATTCAGCAAATCAACGTCAATAAAAATAAAAATTCCTTTATCAAGGAACCGACCGTAACAAATGACGCAATGTGCTCAAGAATATATTCCCAAACTCCTATTGCCAGAAAAAACGAAACAAGAAAGAAGAAGACTAAAGAAAGAAAGTGCTGTCGAGAAATATTGGAAAGGGATGGCCGAAGCCAAATCGACATCCGTATTGGAAGATACCAACCCTTTCCTACAGACGAGAAAACCCTCCCCCAAACGAGGGTCTCCGTCTTCTGTTCTAGAAAATGGAGAACGGGGTGGGGGGACAGGCTGAACGAAGAGGAACGGTTCTGTAAAGGCAGGCCTTATAGGGATCCGAAAACAATAAGGAACGACGATAATTATGAGGAAAGGATATGCAAGGATTACTTGTTTATTATAGTACTGTTATCCTCGGCGACGGAAGAAATTATGGTAAAGGAGAATTGTGAGCATTTTAAATTTAAAACTCGCTTTCATGCTTTTGCTTTCTAACTAAAGCCTCTGTCACACGGAACTGGATTTCTAGTAGGAATGCCCTAGTTGGCGCTGAACTGATTTTCTAGGTAGAAATCATGGCCGCCTGGCTGACTCGTTTTGAGGAATAGGACATGTTCTAATTGCTACTAGTTTTCCTCGAGTGGATTCTGTGGAACAGCAAATCAGAGCAATGTTTGGCCATGTGAAGATAATCTGTGAGTTTGCAAAGGAGCGTTTTTTGATGTCTATGGTTTTTTGTCTGTGGTTTCCGAGTGCTGGCTGTTTATAGTTTCTCCGTTTCTCGATGAAAAAAAAGTAAAGAGATGGCGTGCAGTGTATTCGTGTTCAGTTCATTAATATTTAGGTATTTATGCAAGGCGATGAGATGTGTACGTGACAAATATGATTAGCTGAAAATGAAAATTCTTATTATTACAATACAACTGTATTAATAAATGTTTGACTTTTTTGTGTGAATGAATCCTGCGAATCTCATGTATGAATAATGCAAACCCGAGTTAAAAAGCTTGTTCGGTACGCATTGATTTCCATATTTTTTTCCGAGCCAATCTCTTTTCCTTTTTTAATAAAAGCACAAAGCAGTAATTCTCCTACAACATTCTTCAAATTGATCGTCCACCTTTAAGCTGGCTTTAGCATTTCCATTAACATTTTTGCTAGCGTAAATGCTACCTAAATGCTTCCAAAAATCTTATAACAGACAGTACTTTACACTTTGCAGTTTTACACCAAAGCATTTCATGGATCATTTCGGTTAGCTGTTCCAATTACGATGTACAGCACGAAAAGCATGTCGAGTTACACCGTCTATGGTGAGTGCACGGTGTTTACAATTAAAAGAGCTAAAATATTCTTCCATACGTGTACAGTAAACGTTGTAAAGTATGTATTTTATCAGCGCCGTTCTTCTCTACATAAAACCATTTAATACAAAGCGATATTCCTCTCGGTTGAATAGTTATCGTATTTTAAAAATGTGAAGTGATACGTTGTTTACATCTCGCGCGGCCGCCATTATGGGAACGAAAGACTATCGACAAGTACGGTGTAACAAGTACCGTGTGAGGCGAAAACTAGCACATGGGTAGCCAGTCCAGCGTCAACTCGAGCATTCCTACTGGATATCCAGTCCCGTGTGATTCAGGCTTTACTAACTAACTCTCTAACCTTCTTGAACCCGAAGGTTCATGACTGCAGCAACACAGGCCTTCCATCTGTCCCTATCCTGAGCAAGATCTATATACTCTTTTCAATCACTACAGATTTCCTTTAGGTCCATCTCAACATTATCCCTCCATCTTCGTCTTGGTCAGATTTCCCAACAAGAATCCTGCAAACTCTTCTTTCCTCTCCCATTCGTGCCACGTGGCATGCTCACCTTAGTCTTCTTGATTTAATCATTCTAATAATATCTGGACATGAATACAAATTATGTAGTTCTAAATTATGTAACCTTCTTAACTCACCTGTCTCCTCGTCCCTTTTAGGCCCAAATATTTTCCAAAGGATATTATTTTCAAATACTCTCAATTTATGTTCCTCTTTCAATGTAAGGGACCATGTTTCGCATCCATATAATATTGCTTTCACTCTCAAAAATGCATACCTGTGTCCAGTTTTTGGGCAGATACTTTAAGTTACATTTGCAGTTTAATTTGACCAAGCTATACCTCGTAGAACGTGTTGCATGCATGAACAGCAAGAGGGTTGTTTCTTTTTTTCCACCGATGTGTGTGGCCATATGCAAATGTAGCGAGAAAATTTGAAGTAAAGCTTTATTCTTAAAGCGTTACTTCAAGATCACAGGTACACTCTAAACATTTCGAATTCTTCTCTTATTGCACAAGCATCACACATGCTTTGAGAAGGTGGGGGGGGGGGGGGGTAAGGTCTGCGATTTTACCTTGATGGTAACATGACTGTTTCCATACTATAGTAATGTTTTAGTATGATGCCTGACAACATAAAATACATATTAGTGGCAACCATGAATCTGTATGGCTGGCTGCATACATTCAGGATGAAAGGAGGGACTAACAAGAAAAGCCTTACCAAGAAAAGTTTCTCTTTAGTGCACTTTATGCACATATAGGCTAAACGGGAATAGACTTACAGTAGGATCCCAACCAGTATGTGCCTCCACCAGGTGTCGAACCCGGAACCCTTTGGTTATGAGGTAACGACGTTGCTACTACATCAAGAAAGCCCACCCACTCGATATGCTCTACAGCAGTGGTGCTCAACCTTTGCGAGACCTTGTCCACGTAAATTGTTTTTCAAAAGTTGATGCCCCGATCCCAACAATTTCACTCGTAAGTAGCTTTCTAATTTTTTAACTTTATACATTATGTACCCTTAACAGTAAACAAATAAATAAATTATAATTTAATCATACAAAATAATAGGTCAATTGCATCTAGGTTTGTTAACTAATACAAATTTAGGTTTATATTAATTATCAACCCCTGGATGTAATGAAATCTTGTAGTCTGCTCAGGCCATTGTCATTACAATAATTTGGCAAGTGTCGATTTTTATTAGCATGTTGCATATCGAACACCCAATCGATCGCTATATTATTCTAGGAAAACTCATGAGCGTTAGTAATTTGTTTTTAATTAAGTTGATGGGAGAAAAACTCGCGTCTCAGTGGTTGAAAAATACTGTTCTACACACAGCGTTGTACACACAAAGCGTTAGCTTAAAATCCCTGATTCAGAATACCACCACACGAAGACCTTGAAGAAAAGTATCGGATTTCCCTCAAATAACCCTCGCACAATAGGCACCACGCAACGCAATGGATCAGGGCATGGTGGCACACTGTTCCGCAGAGGATGCGGAATTCAGATACAACAATCACAAGAAAGATGCAAAGGGGTGGCAACGCGGGCCACAGAATACGCATTGTGACAGACTGCAGTTTCTGTCCTTGAAAGAAGAAGGGAAAAACACGACACAAAAGTCCAGGGATAGAGAGAGCTCCCCCCTTCTGGAAACCTTCCAAGGGATCCGGGAGCGCATATCCCCTGCAAGGAAGGAAGCCACCGCGCAGATCGCATCGCTCCGAGAATTTAATCCCGTCAATTACCTTCTGGCAGTAAATCTCTCTCAAATTAATAGATCCGACACATGCAGACTACTCCACTATAATCCCTGGCGCTCATCATCCAGGATGGGGGAGTAATCTTACACCGAGTGCATGGCGGATTGCTTTGCAGTACGACGTTTCGGATGACCATTATCTGGTTTATCCCAAAAGAAAGAAGAGAATTACTTGGAGGCTGAACAAAGAGAATACAAGGAACTGGGATTCAAGCGCCATGGCGACGATCCAGTAAAACAGCAGCCATAATCATAAAAAGGTCTAAACTCCTAAAAAATAGCAACAGTAAAGTATGTACAACTCATTCTAGTCAGCCGAACATGAAAAATCTCGTTCTGCAGAACTGTCGGTACTGGTTCGAATGTTATTCATACCTTTTGCAAACAATTCACCCTCTCCATCATTCTCCTTAATTACATCCATTCTACTTAGCACAACGCCTTAGAACACCAGGAGTCCTGGGTACGATTTGATGTGTTTTATTTTACTTCGAGTTTCTGCTAATTACGAAGACAAGGATGAATGATGATGAGATGAAATAGATGAAAGAAAAAACGCATATGGACAGCACACAAGTCAAATGGCCATGGGTCCAGACGCCAGAGCCTCGTTAGTCTGCAAAATGCAGTCCAGGGTGTATTACGTGGAACTGAGGTTGACATTTAGGCGTCACTCCTTACCCCTGTCCGAATCCCGCCCTTAGCATGGACATTCCTTGTGTGACTCTTCTTCAATTTCATCATATCCTCACTCCTCATCATCTTAGCCAAAAGTGACAGAAAGGCAAAGTAAAATAAACAAAGTGATAGAAAGGCAAAGTAAAATAAACAAAGTGACAGAAAGGCAAAGTAAAATAAACAAAGTGACAGAAAGGCAAAGTAAAATAAACAAAGTGACAGAAAGGCAAAGTAAAATAAACAAAGTGACAGAAAGGCAAAGTAAAATAAACAAAGTGACAGAAAGGCAAAGTAAAATAAACAAAGTGACAGAAAGACAAAGTAAAATAAACAAAGTGACAGAAAGACAAAGTAAAATAAACAAAGTGACAGAAAGGCAAAGTAAAATAAACAAAGTGACAGAAAGACAAAGGAAAATTAACAAAGTGACAGAAAAGCAAAGTAAAATAAACAAAGTGACAGAAAAGCAAAGTAAAATAAACAAAGTGACAGAAAGACAAAGGAAAATTAACAGTGACAGAAAAGCAAAGTAAAATAAACAAAGTGACAGAAAGACAAAGTAAAATAAACAAAGTGACAGAAAGACAGTAAAAGAAACAAAGTGACAGAAAGGCAAAGTAAAATAAACAAAGTGACAGAAAGACAAAGTAAAAGAAACAAAGTGACAGAAAGACATAGTAAAGAAACAAAGTGACAGAAAGACAAAGGAAAATAAACAAAGTGACAGAAAAGCAAAGTAAAATAAACAAAGTGACAGAAAGACATATTAAAAGAAACAAAGTGACAGAAAGACAAAGGAAAATAAACAAAGTGACAGAAAAGCAAAGTAAAATAAACAAAGTGACAAAGACAAAGTAAAATAAACAAAGTGACAAAGACAAAGTAAAATAAACAAAGTGACAGAAAGGCAAAGTAAAATAAGCAAAGTGACAGAAAGGCAAAGTAAAATAAACCAAATCAAGCAAAACATCCACCTACTTCTAACCTGCCGTTGGTGTGGTTTGTGATGTTAAAACAAGCACGAAAAGTAAGTAGCCCATCACAGTGTTAATAGAGCATACTTTTCTTTGCACAGTGAACTATAAAGACGAGAGGTACAAACACACCTCACAATCTCGGATTCCTGCAGTGAATTCTAAAAACAGTTCCCCAAATTAGGCATTGTGGATTCAATACTGTAATTCAATTACAAAGTCTGGTCATTGATTTGAGTTTTAAGTTCACTTTATGCACAGATAGGCTAATCGCGATTGATAGCTTAAATTGGGATTCGAAACATCGGGTATAGAACCCGGGACCCTTTGATTACAAGGCGGCGGTGTTAGCACTACGCCATCGAGGAGGATCTGTTTATAATCTGGATTATACGGTGTAAAAAGTGTGTTGTAAAGTAACACCAAGCGTGGTGCTCTTACAAATATTTCCACTTGGAGTAACTGAACATCCACTCGGTTTGATTTCGTTAACTTCGCTTGCACTTCAATTTTAATCTTCAATTGATCAATGGTGGTAACAATGAAACTGATGAAAGGACAATCACAAACACAAGTCCCACACGGATTATACTGGCTGTGGGTCCAGACGCCGTAGCCTACTTAGTTTCCAAAAAGCAGATGAGGGTGTACTACGTGGAAGGTAGGTTGACATTTGGGTGTCTTGACAAACGATCGCCCCTTACACCATTCACCTATTGGTATTTATGTGGGAATGATGTTGTTCGACACCATCTTTGATGTCCTGTACAGGACTTTAAGGATCGAATAGGTGCTTGACTACCAACAAGGGCGCCCACAAGGAGGGGCCAGGGGGGCATTTGCCTCCCCCCCGCCTGAGATTTCTAGAAAGAGTTAATGTAATTCCAATGATGAAAATGTAGCACTATTTTATAACAAAAAATGTTGTTTTCTGTGACTTACAGACCGTAAGTTACAGCAACTATTATTATTATCATTATTATTATTATTATTAGAATTAGGGTTACATTTAAGCTTACAGTCTATTTTACACTGACTATCTAACTATAATATATATATATATATATATATATAGATATGCACAATATGGAAACTACAAATGAATATAACTTAAGTAGTAGTAGTAGTAGTAACAAAAAATGTAGCAGAAATAAAAGCAGTATTAGCAATAATAATAATAATTTTAAAAAGTTTCTATGACCCTGCCTTGCTGAGAAAAAATCCTGCCGGCGCCCCTGACTACCAACTCTCATTTCTTCTGACTTTTTTAGACTAACCAGCATAATGAGGATGAGTGATGATTAAATAAAGGGGCACTGTCAAATAAAGGCGGTGTTACCCAAATTAAATACAACATTCAAGAAATAGTTTCAAAATTGGCCCTTGAAACAAAGAATCCTACGAAACTGAACCCGGAACCCCTGGAATGTGAGAGCAGCATTAACCTTCACCACGAGACCATAAGGGCTTGGCAAGTGCGAAGACGAACGACCTCCGTGTTGAGGAAGAGCAGACGGTGTCTCTCCAATTGAAATTCATTCGCCCCTTGCCGCCGCTGGTCCAGACAAGCCCTTTGGAAATTATATTTGCCTTGAGGAGCGGAAGCTGCATGGGAGGGAAGGCGGGTCACATTAATTCGCTGGCCCATACTGCGGTATCGATGCAATTTCCGTCCTCATACAAGCCCTGCAACAGCCGCGCCGGTTCATTCTTATTCTGCGGGGGCCCTCAAGGACGAAGTGTCGCATCCGAAGCATCTCAATATGGAGAAACGGTTGCCAGCTACACGCTCAAACAAAAGTCTGTGCAATTGGCGCACTTGAGGCTAATCTGCAACCTGAAAGGCGATCGAATCGAGGCATTGATTGTCGCAACGGACGTTGCTCACTGTGCAAACCGCGACGGGGAGCAAGATTTATTGAGCCGATTTCCGTGACGGAGTGGTTAGCACAGCTAACTTCGACGCGAAGGATCTCCGGTTCCAATCCCAGCCTGGGCATGAGTGTTCTTTGTGACTGTCCCTTCGTCAATTTCATCATATTTTTCAAAATAACCTTAATTTAATCAATTTATCGACGAAACTTCTTGCGACAAATAATGTCGCCTAGGTGTACATTTGCGAAAGGCTCTGGAAATTGACGAAAACTTGGAAAATACACAAAAATCGACCTACGACTTTAAAAAGGCATGGAAAAGAGGATTTCATTACAATATTTTTCAAAACCAAACCCCATGGTTTGTATTATTCATATTTTACATCGCTTTTCTACCTCCTTAGGCTAATCACAACGATGGGTATCATGACGATTAAATTAAATTAATGAATACATTGAAATTAAAATTGTGGATGCGTCAGCATTTATGCATTTGTCGAGCCAAGCCAATTATTATTATTTTATTTTTGGACCTAACAGATTTTAATCCGCTTTCTCTCCATTATAATATGCATATAAACCATACATAATTGCTTTACAATTATGTCCCCACCCCTAATTCACAGACATTAGATTCAAAAAGAAAAAACATTCCCCTTTGCAATTATATGTTAGTTAAAATGTTAACGGACTATAACCCATCCGAACATTCGGATTGACAACAAAACTTGTCAAATTTATTGCAAGCTGAACTTCTAAATTATATAAAGTTTTATATAAGGTATTTCTTTCCCTATTATATTTTGAACATTTCAGTATTATATGTTGTGAGTCTGCACTTTCCCTCTTAACATAATAAAATCAACATCCGTTACGTAGCCACAAAACTATTGATATCTACGCAACAGCGAAAGAAGGTGAAGGTTCTAGATCGAATTTATATATTTTTTAAGATTTTTGTGTTTCGAAAGGAGAGGAAAATTCAAAAACAGCTGCCTGGCGTCAGCCAAAGGTCCATCCGAACCTTAAGGCGGCACTAAAGCCGATTTTGCGGTAATTTTTCGATAACAGATGGCAGCACCGTTTGTCATGGCAACAGAGGGCCATGTCGCCAGATCTCCGCGTAAATATAACCAAGGTAGATATATAGAGGTTGGTTGATTAGGGTTCTCGATGTGAGTAAAGTTGTTGTTTATTATTAACGATCAATAGATGATTTGAATATTTTTATGCTATGAATTTGTAACCTCGAGATGAGACAGAGACGAGACCAGGAACCGAGACAGTATTCACAATTCGAGACAAACAAAAAACTGTGAAGTCTCCTCTCGTCTTAGGACCCACCCACCCTACAATTCAGAAGAAGAAAAATCTAAAATAACCACACTACAATGCACATTAAAACACCATGGTCAAAATCATAACGTCATTGCACCACACACTATCCATTCAGATGTATCATGTGGCAGTTATTTGTAAGCAAATCACGACACGTGGGAGACACATTTTACTACTAACTGTGGTTCACCCATTGGTCCCAGCGCCTTGTTTCGATTTCGGGTTAATAAATCAAGGGTGATTGATTCTGCGAAGCCATCGATCACGCCAACCCGCTCTTATCGGAAGAACCTTTCACGAAACATGGCCCTGAATAAAACACACTGTGCATGGATTCGTCTCGTCCAACATGCCTGCGTTGCTTAAACTTGACTCCTCAATGTTATTAGTTCCTTCTAACAGTGAGCCAAAACGAAGCTCATTACGGTCTATATAAATTTATATTTATACGAGGCCTGTCCAATAAATATTTGTGCGAATATTTCTCTCTCTTCTACGAACCATGAGAGTTTCATACTGTCAGTTACTTTTGAGGGCGGGTAGAAAGAGGCTGTGTTGGCCCTTGGTGCAGACGATTCGATTTTGGTTTGTACTGCGTTGGCAAACTTGACAGGCGCAACGGTTTAGCAAATGGGGATGGGCAACTTTATGTACCCACCCTTGGGCGCTGGAGCTGAAGAGACTATCTCTCTATTCTTTCACCGAGTAGACTTTAAATAATGAAGCTACACATCGTAACCAAAATATCACAATATACACTGTACATACATACAGGATACATCCTTTGTGTGATGTAACCGTACCGAGCCGTTGCATTGCACGAATACAATGACAAATGCGGACTATTATACAGGGTGACTCAATAAAAACGGGCCCCGCGTGTACTTTCTGTGGTATCTCCTACATCCATTCACAAATCACCCTTATTTTGAAGGACATGGCAGAATAAACGCCTGTGAACACAACTAGACCTCAATGGAAGCTCGAGCAAAAAATATACTGCGTGAAACATTACTACAAGACAGGCTCGTCCAAGAAAATCCAGGAGACTTTCATGCATCAGTTCGAATGTGAGAAGGCTCCTCCAAAAGTAGAATACAGACCTGGGTGGACCACTTTGAGAAGATTGGGACTGTAGAGAACCTTAATGCAGCAAGTGAAAACCGTTCGAGACACTCAGGATGTCCCAGGAAGCGTACAGCCGAGCTGGTCGAAAGCGTGAGAGAGTCAGTTCAGCAAAGAAAGGCATGTTGAGGTCCTCAAAACCTTCAAGAGTGAGCTACAGACCCTCTATCCGTCGCTTATGAGAAAGTTCTGGTTCCAGCAAGATGAAGCAAGCTCTCACACCTCAAACCTGTCCCGAGATTGGCTGAAAGAGAACTTTGGAGGCCGTGAGACTGATTTTGAGTGGGCACCTCGTAGCCCAGATCTTAACCACCCAGATATGTTCCTTTGGAGCTATCTCAAGGACTGAATGTACGCAGGAAGACCCAGGACCATCACTGAACTCAAGGAAACCATCAGGGAGCAGATAAGAACCATTCCTCGGTCTGTTTGTAAGGACGATTTGGACAACTTTGTGCTGCGCCTCAAGAAATGCACTGAGCTAAATGGAGGTCATCTCGAACACATGCTCTAGAATGAAGAGGAAAAGGGCAAAGACTTTCATGTTTTAATTTGATGTTCTAAAAACAATAAACTAGTTATAACTGAAGTTGCATTTAATTCCGACAAAAAATGAAGACATGAAGCCTTTCAAAAGATGGGGCCCGTTTTTTTTTGGTCATACTGTATGTATGTTCTGACGACGCTGATCGCACATATAAATTAAGAAGGGCCCCTCGTTTTCAGAAAATGGTTGGAAAGTCAATGATAAAGCTCGTCTTTACGTGGCACCCAAAGTCAACACATGCTTCCAAGAAATGTTGGAACGGTTTCACACTCTCTATACAGTCCTGATATAGCCCCCAGTGACATTTCTTTTCCCAACTCTAGGAAGGAAGGTCTCGCATCGAGTTACAACGATGGGACTCGACGCGCCGACTTCGTGTAACCTAATGGAAACAGGGTGGCTGGTCTTGGTTAGCAAATGAGCTGTTGTTTCTCGGATCGTACTGAATTTGTACACTTGTACCGGTGGTGTGCCCAGGATTTTCCAAAAGGGAGAGGTGGTTACGTGGACTTCTATTTAGTCAGCCCTTATTTTGCCATCTTTTCATGCCTTTGACATTCTATTTTTAGGAATACTGGGCCTCATGAGATTCTGCCAATTATTATGCCCTTTTAAAATTAACTGCATATAAATCAACATACGAATTCTGTCGGTTCCCTAAACATATCCTTCATTTAGAGCCACCCTAGATAAACTATGTTGTTCCCTGAACATTTGTTCACAGCCAAGTGGCGACTCTTCTACGGCTCTTGTTCAGTATTCCATTCCACACAGATCCAATGCCTGGGAAATAATCTCAGGAGATGGAAACACTGCAATACCCGGCCACAATCTGTTCGAGATTTATACTCTCAACTCTCCCGTTCCCCCAAAGAGTTCTCGATCACAGCGGAGCGAGAAGCTGTCGAACTACCTCCAGAAAAATCCTAAATCTTCAAAAACTGAAGAAAACCTCGACCCGATTCGGAACAAACTCGCCGGCTATCTTCTTCGTTTTGGAGACCGACCTCCTTCCAAACAATATTTCTGCGAATGAGAAATCCACTCTCATGCTTCTCTCTTACTTTTTCGACTGCACGTATATAGACAGCTTCAGACACACAAAAAAGTAATCTTGTAGTTTCTGAAAACGAGACGAGTTTCCGAGATGAAAACCAATATCGATTTCGTTTTGATATGAGCAGCATTTATTAGAAAGAATGAGCAGCATTTATTAGTAAAATAAAAAAAAGATTTCGTTCACAAAGAATTACCGAGAAGTCAAGCAGGCTGGAGTGAGAATCTAGTCTTGAATCGGACATCTGTGAATTTTGGACCTTCCTATCGTCCTACAAACTTCAATATACCGGGTGATCCGTTTGAGATGTAAGAAAAGTAAACCTTTATACACAAGAGGGTAATGTACGTATCTCCGAGCAGCTTGTTGTAATATAAGGAGAAAGGATGTAAGTTTCGAATGAGTGGAGGTTTACAGACTTCAGCCACATGGCGGCGCCAATGTGCATGGCAACAAAGGTGGTGATCATGCGAAATTTTCCGAGTATTACATGCATGTAGCAGCTGAAGTCGGTAAACCTCCACTCATTCGAAACTTATATCCTTATATTGATTGATTGAATTGCTTTATTTTACATCGCTTCTTGTGCCACTTTTGGCTAATTTGCGAAGATGAGGATGAGTGATGATATGATCACATTGATGAATTGACACTCACAAACATCCATGCCCAGGCCAGGATTCGAACCCGGGACCCCTGGCGTCGTAGCGCGATGTGCTAACCACTCTGCCACGGGGGTCGGCTCTGCTTATATTACAACAAGCGTTGGGAGATACGTACATTATCCTCTTGTGTATAAAGGTTTACTTTTCTGACATCTCAAACGGATCACCCGGTTCATAAAAAAGAATATCGATAATATCTTTAAAAAAAACTACACAGGAAAGTAAGATAGAAATTACCATTGGATTACCATAAGGAAAAAGGTAAAGCTCCGGTCAAACCTACAGAAAGTAGCATCTTATCTTCCTCACAATATTGATGAGTCCGGGGGCGGTTAAAAAACACAAACGTGTAAGAGCTGTCATCTTTCTCCTAGCACCATCTTACGAAGAACGCCCTCAGCGTTGCGACCGCACCAGGTTACAACCACATGCCATCTCTTTCTGCCTCCATTAGCACGCCCGTGCACGGTCGCCATCGGAACTTACTTTCTAGACGCTCCTCGTATATGTTACTGCGAAGTGTGGCGTGGCGCCAAGTTACAAAACTAATCTCTTACAATGAAACGCTCCATAACAAACGTAATATTACCTTGCTTATTGATCTATGCAGCTCTCTCTCAGCAGAACACGATACTGGGGTTTCCCATTTCTATGTATGACATACGACACTGCCCAAAAGTTTCCGTTTTCTGAAGCTAAATCTCCTCGATCGGCAGACCGGAGAATCCGTTCACATGTCCACCCCTCTTGACTCACATAGGATCCCGCATTGAACAGAGGACGTTCAGCATTTGTGGGAGTTCGTGAATTATGTAAGGGATCCATTTTCCCTCCGTATTCCTTACGACTCGGTATTGGAGGAGGAGACATTGGCTAAAGCAGCCCTTCTTATGTGGTTACCACGGAAATGCTAAAACACGTATCTTTCAATGTGAGAGACAATTTCACTTGTATTGGAGTTCGGTATTTTTGTTATTTGGCGTCACTTTTCTTCCACTTACGACTAATCGCGACAATGGAGATGAGGGTTGATTTGATGAAACTGATGAAAGAAAGCTCAGAGGGAGCATTAAATGCTCAGTCCCGCACTCGAACCCAGGAACTTCGGTGAAGAGATTGAAGGCCGACCACTCAACGCGCTCGGCCAACGAGTTGTAGTTAAGGTTTTCGGTATGCAATCTTGAGGTCTGGGGGTCTATTCCCTTATACCAGACCACACCATCCTCTGCGCACAATATGGACTGGAAATAATTAACTTTGGCTTCGGGAGATTACGTATTGTAGATATGAGAACATTTTATTCACACCGTACACGTTGAGAAAGGATTAAAAAAAAAAATGCTATTGTGCACTTTGACTCAACATATACGTATGTTCGTATTTTGTCCCTTAATTCGGTACATTGTTCAAGAAGTAAGAGCCACTACACATGAAATAATGCTGTATTTGTATTGTGTTTCTTTCACTATTGGCAAATCACGACGATGAGGATGAATGATATATCGTATCAATTCTATACAATTTCATATTTTATTATGAACACAAAGGTAATTACTCTCGATTCTTGTCGATGAGAAACACAGCCAGAAAGCAGTCGCTAGGAACTCCAAGTATTGCTGAGTAAAGGTGTTAAATCAATTTAGTAAGGCACCAGGTAACAAACAACTTCGAGGAAGTAAAGATGTGTTTCGACCTGATATTTACAACAGCAATCCTTGGAGGATAAATAGTGTGTATTCTGATAGAGGGGGATCAGAGTCAGTTCATCAGTTGAGATCAGATCAGTGAGCAGAGCGTTATATACACTACTTGAGATAGAGTGGTCTTCCTTCGCACGTCGGTCTGAAAGCCTGATGCAGGTCCAAGGTAGTTGTGTTGATTCTCTCTACCTACACATGGACGTCAGTAAGAACAAGTCTACGTTCTTCTTCCATACGGCAAGTCTACGGAGAACATCAGCTTCTGGTTGAAACAGATATTTTCCTTACATTATGCCGAGACAATCTTAGGGAGACTTAAAGTCCAAATTAGTGTGCATTGTGTGTTCATTTGCCGTTCAATGCTACCCAGGTACAACCTCTCGCATGAGGATTAATCGCTAAAGCGAGTATGAATGATGAAAAGTACTAACGCAACTCAAGGGACGTCTGGAGGTCCCAGGTTAAGATCCCCGGTTCCTAAGGGAACGGATATGATATAATGTAACTGATCAAGGGACATTAACAAAGAATACCCATACCCAACACGGAATTTAAACCCAGGAACTTCGGTAGCGAGATCAAGAGCCGGTGAAACACGCAGCTTGTACAAGCTTAAAACATATTTTATAATTCCATAGAAAGAGAATTTCATCTCATATTTCACCATATAACCACTATATTCATACTCTAATAAATATTATTACTATTATTGTAAAATCCACACTGAAAAGGCTGTTCCATTTCTAGCATTTTTCTCTCATCCAGAAATATACCACAGGTGTTTCTTTTCAGAAGTTCAAGCAGATTTCAAGGAAAGTTACGATACTTTATTAAATTCCTTCCCAGTATTCGCGGTGGAGCGGTTAAGGTAGAAAGACGCTACGAAACTAGAGGCCTTAGGTTCGAATCCTGGGTAGGCCATGGAAGTTTTACTGTATTTATCCATTATCTATTGCATCAATTTATCGTCATAGTCGCGATTAACGTATAGAGATAGAATGGCGTTAAATAATCAAAATGCATTAAATCTCTTTATCTATCGTTCTTATGTAGCAACAACAATAGCACAATAAAAATGTTAAAATTATTCATGAACATTGGTATGTCTTGAAGTCAAGCCCTATTCTTCTGTGTTTCCAAATAGCTCCAACTCTACCCCGTTTTGTCACTGACCATTGTATTCCAAGAAAATTGCTACAGGCCTGCTCCTTCATAATTTCGAAACAGGGATGCTTAGCTTTGTCAGTCTAAAAGTTCGTCGTTCCCTTCTTGGCATACATTGCAAGACCTCGCGCTGGAAAGGCGATTGTGTAAGACGATAACGGTTTCTCTGGCAACCAGAAATTCCCAGCTGCATCTATATGGAAACAAGTTTTCAATCGTCGAACTGAAAACGGTTTCGTCAATTGTGATCTTTAAAAGCTGCTTTTGTGGTAAGAATGTTAAACACAGTGTGTGCGGATTGGGGAGACCATATAAAGGCGATACATTTATAATGGAGTCATCAAGTTGCTAAGGGACTCGGGGGGAAAAACAAAAAATACCACGTGGTATTCAAAGTAGGGTTCCCTGATAAATCCAAAATGTATCTTCCCTTACATCTCCGCGAGCTTTCCTCAACCCTATTTTCTTTTTATGGAGCGACGGTGGCATAGGCGGTACAGGGCATCTGACTGCCACGCCGGAGACCCGGATTCGATTCCCCAAGTGGGTGATCTAAGGTTGGATATTTTGCTGCTTTGTCCCTGCATAAAGCGGCTCTGGGGTTCACCAAGTCTCAAATAAATGGGATACCCGGAGGCAATCCAGTAAGCCATTAGCGAGCCTGTTGTAATTCACTGAAGGGTGAGGAAAAACTCTGTAACCTTATGGTCTCAATCTACCTGGGTTGCCCACAGCACAGCCCTGCATTTTGGGGGGAAAAATTAGGATGAATTCAAATCAATAGGTGATTCTGGAAGTATTTTGACACGGAAATGACATCCTTTGCAGTCCGGCTCTCATTTTGGGTGTGGAGATTTTAGTCCTAGTATGATAATTTAGTTTTAGTTCTTAAGGTGTAAATTTCAGCATAAGTTCTCAATTATGTGTGTGTCAAGGGGCTTGTCCCCCCCCATTAAGTGAGGGGTGAAAACAACCAATATGTTGTATCCGCCAATAATTCAACATATCAATCAACACATACTGGCTTGGCTGTGTTTTGGGGGGATCGCCACAGTTGGGTACTTTTCGCAAGGCTTGAAGTGAGGTCACTTTCTTTGCATTACTTCAAGCACACAACAATTGACATTTTTCTATTATCCCCACCTGTCCCAGTAATTATATATCGCTCTTGTCTGAAGAAGCAATACTTTTTTCCTCTCCGGAACGTCTCGTTTTCAGATACCGCACTGGGCACTTCACACAATGGATAGCTCTTCTACCTCCGCTCGATCAAATGCTAAATGGGCTTGACATACAACAAAGCCAACGTCATATCCGACCACAAACGCTTATACAAATCTAATCCTAGATTCCTAGACAATCACAACGGATACCACCTATCTTGACTCCATCCCAGTGAAATCAATGAAGTTAGCGCTCCCTATTTTTTTATTTTTTTCATAGCAAGGTTACTATGGCAACTATCAACCCGCTACCTTTTGCCTTCCACATGGCGGGATGCGAAAAATGGAGCATTGTTCGGCAAACGTTAGTCCCTCATGAAACATTCCTGTATCCCGCTGCTGAAGGTTTAGAGATGAATCGATACCACAAAGTCGAGCTTCCCAACCAAGCTCACTGGATCATCCAGCCCTCAGTGGCCTAGTGGTGAGGGTGTCGAAGTCCTACAATATAAAACTCTTGTAGTAAAAGATCCCACCTCTCTCAAATCGATTTCCGTCATGCACAACGGCGTGTGAAAGGTTTCCTGCTGTCCATTTCTCTCCACAGATCACAATAAATTTTATGCAAATTCTTCTATTACATCCGCATGTCTTTGGAAGATGTTCCGTCCTGCAATTCATGCATGTTCTGCAGTTATAACGCTCAGAAAGCAGTTACAATTTCACTTATCAAAAGAATTGCAAATAAACAAACATGACGAAACAAGTCGATTCCTAGTGTGGTTAACGTGTGTTTATAAAGACGCAAGAAATAAGTCGCTCAGGGTTAATGATTAAATTATTAATGATTCACAATATTTAGTCCACAAATGGTTATGTTGATTGATTGATTTGGTATTTTAAGTCCACTTTATGCACAGTAAGGCTAATCGGGACTGGACCTACGGTTTAAAGTGCAATCCGAACCATTATGTGCCTCCACCGGGTATCGAACCCGGGACCCCTTGGTTACAAGGCGACGACGCAACCACTGCGCCATCGGGGAGGCCACACTGATTTTGATTTGATGCATTTCCAGTTCTGCGTATGGCTCAAACCATACATAGGTGAGACCTCAGGCTTCGTAGTGCTTTATTCTGACCACCGCAGCAATGAGACTAGATTTATTTGGAGAATGTCTTAGCATAAACGTGTACGTATTCCCATTGTATGCGTGTGGCTGCGTGTATCTGTACTGAATTGTTGCTTTTTTTCTCTTTAGTATTAGCATACAAATGTAACGCGAAAAACCATGCCAAAAGTTTACTTTGAGTAATTGCAACAAGACCTGTACTTTCAATCAAATCCGAAACCACTATATGCATCCATCGGGTATCGAACCGGGACCCCTTCATTGCAAACGGATAGCATTATCCACTATGAAAACCTTTAACATTAGCATGTAAGCAAAGTCATAAATAAATTACCGTACCAGAGGAATTTACGAAACAAGTCTGATTAAGCGTTTTGGTAAACGCAGAGAAAAAAAATGGTAAGTAGTATTTACTAAATTTGGTCATTTTGACACATTTTTTTATGCACAATAACTAAAATCCGTGGCGAAGTTGTTAGCACAGCGTGCTACGACACCAGGGGTTCCGGGTCGAACGCCGACCTCGGCATGGGTGTTCCTTGTGAGTGTCCCTGCATCAATTTCAACATGCGATCACTCATTCTCGTTGTCACGATTAGCCAAAAGTGGCAGAAAAGCGACGCTAAATAACAAAAAATCAAATCAAACAATTACTAAGAGAATTTTAGTGTGGTGAGCAACCATTTGTTTCACGCATATTTAAACAAATACTTGGTTACGTAAATATTTTTTGGTTATTTCTAACAAAAGTTTCTCTCTGTGTAGTAATTAACTATCTAAATAACTCTCTAGTATACTAAACCCGAACGCTCATTGCTGCAGCAACAGAGACATTTTATCTGTGCAAAACACATAGCCAAATTCTTCAGAATATTTAGGCATTAGCGAATTCAATTTCTTAACCATTATAGCAGTGCGTGTTACCTTAAAAGTTGGATTCAAAAAGTGAAACAAAACTGGGGAACTTTATACCAATCACAGTTCCACCATGACTGCTCTTTAATTTGTAGATCGAAAGACACTTAATACCACTCCAATATCTCCCGTGCTGGTCACATCGAAGCAAAGATCCTTATGAGGAGACCCAATCTAAGGGACATCTTTGAAAATCAACAGACGCCGAAAAATCACGTGACCGGTATTAATTACTTACTGGACTCGAACAAGCCTCAGACAAATCACGTGGGAAAGCCGTATGGAGCTCTCGCACAACAAAAAAGTACCGGCCCTGCCACCATACAAAACCTGACCTGGCAAGGATATGCGATTGTATGCAAATGTTGCCCACGAAACAGATGTCGTTCCTTGCAAATGCATAAGAATCAGCCATGTGGAAATGCAGGCTACATTTGTCTCAATTGAGGTCGTGAAGATTCTTGCACTTTCATGCAAGTGATCCGGGTTGGGTCGCCGGATATTTCTGGGCAGTTAGGTCTAGGGCAGAGGGTTTTAAACATTTTGCTGTCGCGGCTCCTCTCCGCTGCGAAAATCTACACGCGCATCCCCATACATATATGTGACCATGAAAGATCAACGCAAAATCTCTTGATGTGTTTGTTTACTGTTGGTACACATAGAAGTAATGAAAATATAATGTGTGTGATTAATACAGGTTGTGTGTTTATAAGCTGGTATCGTTTCATTCAGCGATACGATATTCACGAGATAGAAAGAATAATTACAAACAGTAAGAAAAGCCGGATAAAATGTTACCTACTATGGAAATGTTTGTTGTGTGTGCTAATGAAACTAATAATAATTTCAGTAACTTTTCTTCCAGTGAAAATAAAACATTCTGGATGTACTCTATAATTGTAACTAAAATATTAACTTAAATATTTTTATAGTCTTTGTAGTTGAATTTTGGGTATTTTTTAATGATAGAAAAATATCAGATGTCATGTTTATTTACAGTTTAGTGATAATGACACTATTTTTTTTTTTAACATGATTAGTAGTTTGTATATTTTTCTACACAAAATGTTTGTTATTTTTGCATATAAAAATTATTGAATTTTAAATCAAGAGAAATGTGTTAACATTTCCTTTCGTATGAGCTTCCCCCATCACTACATATAATTTATTCCCTTTATTTTCCTATCTTAGAGCCTAATAAACACCATTAAATAATTACGAAATTAATGTACTTTCGCCAAAAGTGATTCTGATATCTACAAAATCCTAATGGACATTATTCTAAGTGAAATAAATCAGTGTTCTTTATTTTTAAATAACCTGATTTAAATCGCGACTTAACTTGACCACTGGCCTAGGGGAAATATAAAATCTACAACACTAACTTAAGGATCCTAATGGTTTCAGTTCAGCAGGTACGCACCCATACAAATAAATTAGAAAATACATAAATATATAATTACGGACACAGTAAACAAGGATATGAAGCGTACTGTTTCATCTATTGTGCAAGTGCAGTTGATTGCGTTGACGGTTAAGCCACGGGTGACAGAAGCTGGAAAGAATATCATACACCTCATTATGCTACCTCTACACTTAAAGGATCATTCATTGAAATGTATAATGTATCAATTTTTGGTTAGTTTTCACGTAGCCATCATCAGTACGTTTCAACATATACTCATATAGTCCTGAATATATTTGAAACTGTCAGGAAGTTTCTTAATATAATATATAATAATATTTGGAGAAATAAGCCAGAGCCCATATTCCTTAAGTGATCTTAGCAGCACTATTACATCCTTAGGATGCATGATCTGGTGTTTTAGATGCATATTGTAGTTAACTGTGGAGGAATTATGTATTATAGAACTATCATTCATGTCTATATTATGTACATTTCTGGTCAGGGATATATACCGAAGGCAATATCTCCGTGCCAATATATACGTTGGATATCCAGAGACGAGAGTTCATGGAAATGGGGAAATTAAAAGATGAAAACTCCTTTAGAATGCGAAAAGAGCGAAATTTTTCTAATGTGTTACCGCATGGAGTTCAATTTGTTGTTTGGTTTCGTTTGAGTTTATGTTTTAAGTCCACTTTGTGCACAGTAAGGCTAATCGGGACTGGACCTACAGTTTAAAGTGGAATCCGAACCACTATGTGCCTCCACCGGGTATCGAACCCGGAACCCCTTCATTACAAGGCGACTACGCAACCACTGCGCCATCGGGGAGGTCCATTCAATTTGTTGTTCTTTGTTAGTTGGACATCCTGTATGAAGATGAAATTAAGAGACAATGTGGTGTATACATATATAAACCATTATGAACAGGAATATGTAACTGAACACAGTGTATGAGATTGCAATTAGAAAGAATGTGATGTGCAGACATTAATATGGCGCACTTTTGCGTATAAATATTAGCATCAAATTGTCCTAGACATTTAGGGTTGTAAATATTAACAATGCACATATTTTACAACACAAAAAAGGTAACAATATAATAAGGATAGTTTGTAGATTTTTGTTTTAAGACTTTCAGTTCCGCACAAGGTTCTCTTACAAATGTGTTTGGTGCAAGTGTCGCGATCTCATTTGCTAAATGTGTGCTTCACAAATGGCATTGCTATATTTTGTACCTTACATGTGGATTTTTGTTAAAAGAAAAAAATAGCGTGCTTCAGCCATCGACATGAGCAAGTCTTTAACAATGGGTGCTCTGAGAGTTGAAATGTAGATGTACACGCGTTTCCATAATCGCAGCTCCAACTCATCTATCGATAGGACACCCCCGCGTAGCACAACCTTGAAGTTATTAGCAAAACGGTTCCTGCGCGCTCGCACACATACACACACACATACGCAAGAACGTGCAGCGAACGGAGGATGTCTGCCGTAAGAGATAACGGAGGAGAGATCGGGGGAAAGAGTGGGGGGTTGGTCTTCAATCGTAAATGGGTGCATCCGGTTCTGAAAGCAGAAATTGAGAGTCTGGGTCCTCGAAGGCTTCCAGTAGGCTAATCTCGTGTGATTACGACTTGGATCGATTCCACAGAGAAAACAATTTCCAACTCACGGGTCCCTCTCCACTTCCTCCTTGCAGTCATAACAAAAGGAATGGGACGGAAGAAACGCCGGTGACATGATGGATTCCTCTGTAGCGGAAACAAAGCAAATTAATCGTATCATTCTATGTTTCAAATGTATGAAGATCCGCAGTGGTCCGGTTGCTATGATATCTGACTACCACGCAGGAGACCCGTGTTCGATAATCGACATGGGGCATCATAGGTGTTAAATTTTCCGACTTTCCACAAATAGCAATCTCCAAGCCATAATACCACATTAGTCAACCATATTAGCTAGAAGCACATCGGTCAAGCCATAACTAACCATCAATAATTAGATGTTAGGTGGCAGCAGCCTAACCTTGCCCTTTAATAAATAACTGAATTGAATATAAATTAATATAAACAATATTAAAATGAAAGCTACATTGAATGTAATTCCCTAATATCTAATATACAAGCCGGACCCTGTGGCCGAGTGGTTAGCACATCGCGCTGCGACGCCAAGGGTCCCGGGTTCGAATCCCGCTCGGGCTTGGTTGTTTGTGAATGTCCATTCATCAATTTCATCATTTCATCACTCATCCCCATCTTCGCAAATTAGCCAAAAGGCACAAAACGCGAAGTGAAATAAACTAAATCGATCAATCTAATATACAAAACAGGACGAATAGCATATCATTAGCAATAATAATTGATTAAAAAATGACAATTTTACCTTAAAATTCAACGTACTAGATCCTCCTCATCTCTGATGTACAAGATACAGTTATCAAAATCTCCACTTACTAAAACAAGGTCCCTGCATAAAAGTGGCTCTGGGGTTCACCCAGTCTCTAATAAACGAGTACCTAGAGGTAAATGCGCTTGGTGCTAATCACATCACCTTCATAAATGGCCAAGATTGTTGATGTTCGAACTTAATTAACTCCGTGACCTAATGTCTCCTTGACGTTAAGTCAACGCTTGGTTATTTCAAATTAACCCAGATAGAAATTAAGAAGACGCGCGTAAAAAAAAAAGGTATTTGAAATATCCTAAGTAATTCACAAAACGTTATGTTACTCTAAAGGCTTTTCGTATGCGATAGGGTGTTAAGAATGAGCAATGCTACTAAAAAGATCTCCGGCAGAAATAAAGAGTATGAATTTCTCCCCATGTGGCAAGTGGAAGCGGTTTCCTAAGTTGATTATTAAGCCTTATACGATTTTTGAAAAATATGATGAATTAGTATTTACCGAATCCCATGTATTCCTTATGGGACATCAACTTCAACTACAAGTTACGGCTCATCAAATGGGAGTTTCGACTTTTCCTACTGCTATGACATAGTTCTACGTGTCCTTTTTCCGTCCATGTACTTTTCTACGTCATCGGATGTTTGATATTCCCGAGAGAACGAATAAAATAATGGTCCCATAAGCCTAGTGCATTTCTCCTTGCCTCCTACGGCCACCCTGGCAGTGTTGCCAAACCTGATGTGCATAATAGAGCTAAATTTCACCATTAATATAGCTAAAGAGGACTTTCAAGGAGCTAGATTAACGAAGGCTGCATAAAGTGCCTACTAGGGTAATTTTAGTTGTCAGAGGGGTAGGGGTGCTGCTATTACCGTTAGCTTTAAAGTGATGGCAATTTATTCTTTCTTAGTTTTCACCGCCTAGATTTGGCGGCATCACCCATCTCAATTATCCAATGATGTTAATATAAAATCGAAAATAAAGGGTTCCCGGATAACAAAATTGTCATCTTCATCTTAGCCACAGCGCTATATATAAAAATACATGGGGAGAAAACAAAAGGTGGGTGACGCAGCCTATAGCTATACGAATACCACGTCACTTGCAAAATGTACACTCATGGCAAAAGTTGGTATTTATGGGCCGGAGCCAGTGGTGACATCATGGTGGGGCAGAGGGCGGGTGCCACAGTTCACAGTCAAACGAGTGCACGAAAGAGCCAGATCTGGCTTCAAAAGAGCGAAGTTGGCAACAGTGATCAGCAGCTGCCCCAGCGAGAAAGACCAAGGGGAAATTGTCCCTCCTCGCCTTAAACGAACACTGAGCTCAGATACGAAAACGCCAGTAGAAACCCTGTGTTAGTGTATCAGCAAAACCACTATAGAAAATTTCCATTTTAATAATGTCCAAGATCCCAAGAAAATTCAAAACTACTGCTTGTTTTCACCGCTTAGCCTCCTTAATGCAATACTTGATATATATATATATATATATATATATATATATATATATATATATATATATATATATATATATATATAAGCACTTTAAACATAGGTTTCACTATGCCTTACCATTCACTCTTTGTCTCGTTGCTGAAACCTTGATCCATCCATGTACGTTGAGGCATCGTTTCGAAACTACGAACCCATGAAAACGGAATGTTTTTACCCTGCATGTATGCAACCACGCGATGCAGAATCACGGTTGCCAATGGCACATATTTTGTCTGCAGGAAAGTGACATCTCTATTGCGATAGGGACACATCATGTTACAAATACAGGCAAGGGCCGCCCTGGCGAGTTAATGGCTTGCTACAGTGTTTCGTTAATGCCAAGGGATTAAATTAATAAGTAAATCGTGTAACGTGATGGCAAATTTAAGATCGGCGACATTACCTTGCAATCATAACAGTGCTCCCATACGGTACCATCACATTAAGAATATTATCCGACAGACAAAAATAAATGACAGTGGCAACTATGATTGTGCCGGTGGTTGCATACATACTAGATAGGAAAGAACGGGGGGAAACTAGTTTCTCGACTGCTGATATCAGCGAAGCGAGACCTCAAGGAGTAAAATATTTCTGAGGAAAGTTCTTCACGCTGATAAATTCTACACACTGTGAAAGTTTGCCGGTGCTATGCTGGCTACATTGTCATAGCCTCTTTACATGCATTTGTCTGTACATGTACGAATAATTCACCCAAAGTAATCCCACACATCGCGCAGGTTAACGCTGGCCCCTTTTCATCAAAGGGACAAGGGCTTAACAGTGAAGGTTTTCTTCAAATTGTTTAGAAATCTGGTGGAGAAAATCTTTAATCGGGAAGGGAACTCCAGGAATATCTCGCGAAGGTTAACGCATCACACGGGGAAAATCGACGGCGAAGTTCTGTTCCTCGAGGCGACAGTAATTCACTTTAGGCGAGCGCCACTTTGGCTTTGCACGAGACGTAACCGAATTAAACCCTATCAACAGATAGCGGGCAGGATAACGTTCGAAAAGCGGAGGAGAGAAACACACAAAGAGTAGAGGGGAAGAAGATAGAGAAGAGGAACGTAGAAGAAACTTGTAGACTAGGAGGTAGAGGGAGAGAAGAAGTGAACTCGGAACCTCTTAATTTCAAGACAGAGACCGTTGAGATGGAGATACGAGAGGTAGAGATGAGGGAGGAATTACGAGAAAGAATGTGAAGAAGAGAAGAAGTGTAAAAGAAATGAAAGGGAAAGAAAAGCAAGAAGGCGGAAATCAAAAAATGAATGAGAAAGGAGGAGTATGAAAGAGGAAAATAAAAGCATGAGAAGAAGTAAAGAAGAAACGACAGAGGAACAAAAAGGCAAGAGAAGAAAGAAATGAGTGAGACAAGAAATCAATTAGAAAGGAGAAGGTGCAGAGAGGCAAATAAAAGCAAGAAAAGAGGTGAAGAAGAAACAAGAGGAAGAGAAAATAAATAAATGAAAGTCAGGAGGGACAGAGTTAAATAAAAGCAAGAGAAGAAGTGAAGAAGAAATGAGAAGGGAAGAGGAAGAAAGAGAGGGAGGAAAGTAAGGGACGAATGAGGGACGGGAGAGAGTAAGATAAAAGCAAGAGAAGAAATGAAGTAGGAAGAAACGAAAGAAGAACTGTTAGAAATCGAGAAGGGAGGGAAAAGGTAGAGAGGGATAGAAACGAGAAAATAAGTATGACAATTATGGGAGAGGAAAATACAAGCAAGAGAAAAAGACAAGAGAAAACATTGGATGATATGGAGACTGAAAATAGAAATGAGAAAGAGGACGAGAAAAAGAGTGTACGAGTGGAGAAAGATAAACATGAGAGTAAAAAGAGGAAAGGCAGAAGGCAGAAATTTGGGAAGAGAGGCAGATGGATACATACACAGACAACGTGAGGATTGAAAGAAAAAATCAGGAGCTTACGTCTGACCCAGTTCGGGAATAAAATTAATCATCTGTTTGGAAAACATTAGAGGACAGGGAACATCTGGAACAGACAACTTTGTTTGGACTGGAACCCGCTCGGCGAACTTTTTTATGTTTCTCCTGGAATGCGATGGAAGGGAGAATAACAGCTACGAAGCAACAATGGAACCGAATTAGAGAATCACTCCCATCAACGTTTCTATCAAAAGAAAGGCGTTCTCTTTGTTGAAGGTTCTCATTCCTACTGTGTCTGAGGAAGTGCCAAAACTAACATACCGATATATCGGGAATTGTTTTTTTTTCCCCGGTATTCAATAACTTCCGTATTCCGAAATACCGGTTTCTATTCATTTTGCATGATTGCTGTTGAAAGTATCGTGAAATACCTAACTGGCGATAGGCAGAAAGCTAACATTTAACAATATTTTGACGTCATGATAATTTGTCTCCATTCGCACCATCGCACGCAGGGATATGAGAAGGAGAGAGGGGGGGAGGAACAATGACACAGAGAGAAAGGACCGAAAGAGACGTAGACACACAGGAAGAATGAAAGGGTAAAAGCTCGAAACAGAGGAAGAGACAGAAAGAGAGAAAGAGGAGATAGAAATATAAAGAGAGAAACAGAGAGTAAGAGAGAAGTTACAGGAAAGATATAAAAGGGAGAAGTAGAAAGTTAAAGAAAGAGAGTAGAGGGAAATTAGAGGAAGGAGATATAAAAGAGGGAAGAATACATAGAACGAAATAGACAGAACGGAAGATATATACAGAGCATTCCCTGACATTCGCTACGAGACTCGGCAGCAAGCTGCCCGGCATCAGCGCTTGTCTTTCCCGGTGAACGGGTCAGCGACAGTCGCTCGAGTCGGCTATTGAAATTACAGTTTTCATGTTGTGTACTAACTTTGACTACAGAAGGTGCTGAAAATTATGTCACTCTGCTGCAACACATTCCTGGCATCTCCGAAGGAAATTGGCATTTGCACGTGCAAGTTCGTCTACTGTAATTCTCCCGATTGTCTTTGTATACTTTATTTTTTTAGATTTCCCCATTTTTCTTTCCACTTTTATTCAGAACTGACCCTGTTACTCTAAACTTCTTTACGAGGTTTAATATAGTGGTCCTATGTGGAACGGGAACACTAGGAAATTTCGTTGCAAAACGTCGTCGCACTTCTCCACAATTCCTCTTTCCGAAGTAACACTCGACAAGATAAATCCTTTGTTGTAATGTAAACTTTTGTGGTGCCATATTAAGCCACAATCTTCAACACACGGACACGACACAACACACCTTCCGAGGGAGGATTATACTGGCGTCAGTCTGCAACGTCAACAGAAAGGGAAAGAGAGCGAAGGCAGGGAGAGCGAAAAAAAAGTGACTAGCGTGCGACTGTCGCGGACCCGTTCACCGGGAAAGACAAGCGCTGATGCCGGGCCGCTTGCCGCCGAGTCTCGTAGCGAATGTCAGGGAATGCTCTATATAAAAAAGGAAGAAGTGGAAAGACAAATAAAAAGAAAATGACAAGAGGAAAGTTACAAAAGAGAATCAAATAGAAAGAAGGAAGAAGAACAATGTAGTGGTATGCCGCAAGAAATCTCGAATCGAACAAGTAGACAGGGTAGAATAGAATCTAGGAATTCTGCCATCCTGTCGTCTTAGGAGTATAATGAAAGGGATTACAAGTAGGATAGCATAGGAAAAGAAGAAACAATTACTAACCTCTAGGAACATATATTTGGTTAGAAGGAAGAGTATTTGGATACGAAACATGGGCAGTGGCTAGAGCTGAAGGAAAGATTGGCTCGAATGCCTTCTGAATGAGGTACGAAATGAAGTCCTCCGTGCTCATTGCACCATACAATGAAGGTAAGTGGGTCTACCTTGTTTCACTTCACTTATGCAACCTTGTCAGACCAGGAAGGTTGGGTTCCATTAGCATAAATACATACAATGACAAATTATTATTTAGGCTAAGAGAACTAAACCTAGCTAGCCTAACCTAACAACGTAGGCATTTAGCCTAAAACTAAAAAGCTCTCTCCCGTGACGTCAGAACACAAGGTTGCTCAAGTGTTGTGCGATAAGTGAGACTCAAGGTACGAATGGGGATGTGCAGGTGGGGCCATTTTTTGGAAGTGGTGTATTCAACACCACGGTCTGGTCACGTTTACCCTTTAACCAGGTACCAATGTTATTAAGAGGCTGGGTAAACCACAGAACCACGGGAATGAAACTGCGTCAGGTTCGGGGCACCGAAATGTGATGATACAGCAATGGCTAAAACAGACGAAGATCTTTTGAGACGACCCCGTGGAAAGAGAGGAGTGTGGAAATAGATCGCCCAGAGAATGTGCAGGATGGTAGACCATATCCTGAGGCATGGAGAAATAGTGAAAACTATACATGAAGGAAGAGCGGAAGGGGAAAATAAATTGGTTGGCCCAGGAAGGAGTATGTAGTTGAAACCTTCCCATGAACGCCAGATCTCATTCACCCCAGCACGGGGACGAGAAATCTTCCTCAAAATGAGTAAATTCAGGGTTCTGTCTTACAAAGACTCAGGAGAGAAAATAAAGACCTCTTATGTGAATACAAAGCCACGGAAAACAAAGGAAAAACCCTAATGGAGGTAGGGGGTAAAATTTTCGAATTGAAGAAAAAGCTTGTACAAACAAATAAAGTGGCACTGCAGATACAGATTTCGTAGTACCTATGCACTTCGTAGTCTATAGCGTCAGTCACTGTGAGCAAGAGCCTTTTGGTTAAACTGTATATCACAACTCTTGCAAAACAATGGCAAACGGCACAAGAAGCAAAGGATTTTCCACACGTTAATACTCCTATGATGATGACGTCAAGAGAACGTCACACACGCCCACGGAGAATGATTCAACAGAGAAAACAGGGACCATTTACCTACGTGAATGCGGTATTTAGGCCCCGAAGGAACGATTCGTCAGCGGTGACGTAACCTACATACTCGTACTTCCGAGGAACTTCTCAAAACTTCAATTCGTTCGCATTTCCTCGTATCAAAAGAAAAGTTGAGAGCACACGAAAAGATGGACGATCTTTATACCCGATTTTGTTCAAAATTTTATGCCATGTGATGCACACCGGCACGATAAGCACAATAATGCGAATTGCATGAAAGCACTTGCTGAGACATTGCCGTGAACTCAACCTCTACGTACAGTCACGGACACATCTGGGTTGTAACACTGCCAACAAATTTCAATGCAATCGTTCCAACCCAGAAGTGTCCGTGACTGTACAACGTTGAACAGAGTCCATCCGATATTAATAATAATAATAATAATAATAAGGATGAACCAGAACATAATGTCGATTTGTTGCAGCAGACAGATGAGGTAAACACGGTCAACATCTGTGGCGGTGGGGTTATGGTAAAACACAACAAAACCATAGGTCCTAGGTTCGAATCCTGGACGTTTCACTGCATTGTGCAATGATCTATTTCACTAATTCATCCTCATTGTTGCGTAGAATTGATTGATTTGGTTTATTTTACTTCGCATTTCTGCCAGTTTTGGCTAACTGCGAAGATGAAGATGAAATTGACGAAGAGACACTAAAAAAGAACACCTATGCCCAGGCCGGGATTCGAACCAGAGACGCCTGGCGTCGTAGCGCGCTGTGCCAACCACTCCGCCACGGAGGCCGGCCCTTCCTTGCCTAGAAGAGCGCGCAAAAAAAAAGCACAATGATATAATAACAATATAATCTAAATATATTGACGCTCAAGATGGAAAAGTCAAAAATACAAATACGAAGTCAGAAAAGAGACATAAAGTAGCTTCAAAAAAATACAAAACTAGAGTTTGAAATGCGTTTACGGTGTTCTCATTGGTACTAATCACAACCTGGATAAGACTATAATAATTTTAATTGTCATTAATTATTAATATATACGTAAACGTATGGTGAATTGCCCTTGTAAAGCCTTAATTTTTTAAAAAAATTAAAAAACACTAGAATCCTTATTTTTGTTTGTGAGAGCATCCAAACTACACCACAGAAAATTCCAGAATAGAATATTGTCACTATTACGGTAACTACGAACAGTGTACATTATATCTATCTATCTATCTATCTACGAAGCTCGATTGTTCACTAAAAGATATTAATAGATGGCATATCGGGAAGATGGAATATCACATGAGGTTTATTAATAATTCACGATTCTTTCAACTCGAGAAATGTCACATCTGATGTATGAATAGATAGGACGATATCGCAACGTTAATCGACGTTCGATTATTATTGGTATTTCGTATGAAGAGCAATGAGGAAATAGGTATTCGACGAGAGATCGATTCCTGGCAAGATCTCGAAGCGTCGGACATCGCGACGAAACGTGTTGCCATGGCGCCTCGGGCAATGGTTCGAGTCGCGTCACGTCCCACGCCAAGACGTTGGAAAGCGACACGTCTCTTCATATTAGAATTCGAGCAACGGCGTCGGCCACATTGACTTTGGAGCGGAAAGGAGAAGCCACGAAATAAAACGCTTCCATTATAGCCTGCGCTCAAAAATATCACAATTTCTGTGAATATTCCACGAACCTCGCTCTCCAGCGTCAATAGCCTTACGTTTTAGCTCTGTATTAACTCAGTATTCTGACAAAAGCAAGTCATTTCTTTTCCCCATTCAGCATTAACCCGTAATAAGTTTCAACCGATTTTACTCTAAATATTTTAGTGGTATAACTAGGAATTTCGTAAAGCGAGAGGGGATAATATTTTTTTTACAGTCACTCCTATATTTGTTATGTTTTCCTATTTTCTTTCAGGAAAGCTGGACGAAAAGAAAAGGGTTATGACACCACTCGCACTCCACTGCTGACATACTGGTTCGAGTCAGGGTATGGGCATGTCTCCTTATCAATTTCAACTAATGAGTATTCATCATCATCGTCATCCAATAATAAGTAAGTCGAATAACCTGTTGCTTGTTGCAATAGATTTGATTCTTGCTTCCTTATAAACCATGTTTGCACTACTACAAGTGTGTCATTATTATAGTAGTATAATATGTGCATGTTTGTGTTTTAATGTGCAGTGTGTACATTACTTCATCTATCCAGTTTATTTGTTTTACGTCTGCATTCAAAACTCGGACGTTTAAGAAATAACATGATTAATAGGGTTAAGATTTTTATGACTTAGCATATTTTTCTTTTTGGTAAGGGTGATGTGTTCCCTAAATATATAGAAATTTATATTGTGAAGAAATTAATTGAATTAAGGTGTTCTGTATGGGCATATTTTGGCATATTTGGTCATTTCTACGTGACAAAGCATATTTTGATGGATTTTCGGTCATATTCAGCATATTTTCGCTTTTTGAAGAAATATACAGTATTTTTCAAGTGGATTCGTTCTTACTCCCATGTTCACTCCAGGGTTTTTCTTGTTTTTTTTTTTTTTTTTTGTTTTTTTGGACTGCAGCAAAATATTTTTCATTTTTAATTGAAAATTTACAGAAAGTATTCATTGTGCATTTCAACTCATCAGGGCCCATAAAGCGAACTAAAAATAGTACGTATGTGAAAATATTTCAGCATAAGTTAGATATTGATGTTTAAAACAGTCTAGTTATAAGGGCATATTTTTAAAATTATAGTGCATATTTTCTAAAATTTTAAGTCATAAGAGCATATTTTATTTTGTATATTTTGGTGATTTTTAGGTCATAAATTTGACCCAAGAAGAGCTTCAAGAATTAAAAGAAAACTCAAAACCAGCTGTTGACAACTTCTGCACCAGCATACATAAAAATCCATAGCTTAAAAACAGATAGGAAAATTAATGAAAATAGTCATGGACAATTTGCACGGTAATACTCATGGATCATACTGTACTAATGTCATTCCATGTACAGGTTTATTACTTTCGAATCGCATTTTTTAAGGGCAGAATTTCAGTTTTGGCTCATAACTGTTATACATTTGTTGTTAAATGGCAGCCAAAGGTTGCAGTTGAATTTCGAACGCATCTTCCTACTTTTTACAAAACTTCGCATTCAAATTTCGACACTTCTCCATCACAGAAGACCAGAGTGGATATCGTCAACGTCCTATTAACAGCTAACATTTCTCATTTTCCTACACCCTCGATTCAGAAGTCTCTTAGCCCGCAGCCACCATAAAATATTCAATACTCAACATGATGTCTCGCCTTTCGCCGAGTTTGTAAAATAGACCCGGTAGAGTAAAATCTTTACAATATCCAACCCATATTTTATGTGCATGTCTTATTCCCCACTGCTTGCTCTAATCTTGGAGGGGGAGAACCCGCAGGTGATGGTTCAATGCATTAACTCGAAGCGCTAGGGAGAAAATAGTAACGTTGTCTTAAAAAGAAAGGGAAAAAAAGGGCATTTGAAAGTGACATTTCATGAAAGCCTTTTCTGTTTTCCGACTTTCGCCTCCAAAGCTAAACTCATTTACACTTTTTTGAATTCAAAGAATTTTTTCGTTTAAAACTGAAAAAAGCCATGTACGAGGGATATCCAGAAAGTAAGTTTTCTCATGCACTGTACAAATCAAAAACTGCACTTTTGTGATTATATCGCAAGTAGTTTAAGGTGTGTGGGTTCTGGTCATAATAAAATTGTGACTACTACATGTATTTCTCTCTTTTAATAGCTTACCGGAACTTACTTTCTGAATTACCATCATAACTTTAACAGCAGTAGAAAGCAGAGTATTGTCTAAAGAAGGGCAGTGATTAGCACATGCACACCAATGTCCCCTAACACTACCGAAAATTTTAACAATACTCCCCTAAAGGTCTGAACATTATTTTGAATCTAAATTTACCCATACATCACTAAAAACGTACTTACACCTCACACGGAAATTCGGGACAAACCAATGGTATAGTCCGCCTGCCTTCGTGGCGACAATCGAAGCAAGTGCGCATGCGCTGACCGAACGAGTCCACTAGCAAAATATGGGTGAAAAGGATATTTATTTATTTCAGAAATTGAACGCAATACGTATATTACCCATTTATGGCGTTCATTATAAAATAATTTTGTGATAACATTATTGATTAATTGCACAGATCAATGTAATATATAGAAAGAAAACATTTAACAAACATACAAGTCTTAGGTTCTATGGTAATTTATGTAATTTTAGTATATTCCTTTTCAAAATTGCGGTCGGGCAAAATAAGTCCACACTGTTTTCACTTTTGATGGTTCATTAAATGTTTTACACATATTCCATCCAAATTGGGGATATTGCCAGAGCGTTGGTTCTATTACGACGGATAATCGCCTGCTGCTGAAACAACATTCTAGATGGGTAGTTAAAGAGTTGCAAAATCCATGACAAACAAAACAAAGCGAGCGTTAATAACGAAATATCGTGCATATTTCTACCTATTTTCCCACCAGCTCACGTTCCTTGTTGGTTGGTGAACAATCATACGCTCTGGAAACGCTGCATTCGACATCGAAGAATAAAAAAGCCGCGTCGCTATGAACGCTTGGCTGCCACGAGTCAGTTATTCATGTAGTAACTTTTCTGTCACCTCCCGTACTGAGGGTGCTCGTCCTCTCGAGCTAGGCTCATCTACCGAGGCAAGGGAGATTTCACACCGAAGCGGCAACCGACACGAGCCCCTTCAGAGCGAGGCGACACAATAAACGGTATCGAGGAAACGACCCAGTCCGAGCGACACATGCAGCTTGCTTTGTCAGTTCGAAAGGTTGCACTGATCACTGAGGGTTCTCTTTCAAGCGACACATGTCGCTTCGGTCTGAAATCTCCTTAAATGATACATACACGCTCGCCAATATTAGACTAATGACTGTATTAAAAAGTACCAACCTAGTATGAGCCTGGAAGAAAACCACGGTTCGGATAATCGCCCGCGAAATTTCCAACAGTTTTCGGTGGCTGAAACGACATGCACTCTCCTCTTATATTGCCTCAGCTTGAACACGAGACTCTCTTGCTTACATAAAACACACTCAAACTGCTGTCAATGAATGGGAAAAGGTCAAGAACAAATTGAATCTAGGTTCTCCATAACTGTTTAAGAGTCTGCTGGGTAAAATTAAAGCAAGATCTGGAGATAAAAGAAGGAGGGGCTGCCTACGTGTGAACCAAAACGTCTTTTCCAGAGTTTGAGGACCCTTCCTTGTCCATGCTTCTACCGTTGAACAGTTTCAGGTGGAATATGCATGCTCAAGAACTAACTAAAAAGCATGTGAAACAGACAATCAGCTTTTTATTCAGCCAGGTACTTACACCCACGATGTGCTCTCGACTGTAACGACATTTACCCGCGGAGACAAAAACTGCACACACACACGAAGGGTGAATCCTCATACAGAACATCAGTAAACAAAGAATGACGGTATCAGTTCTCCAAAGAGCTGCCATCAAAGTATCTGCAAGGACCTGGAATATTCGTTTCAAGGGGTACTTGAACAGCATGGGAAACGATGCAATTTCTCAGTGCAAACACTTCAACACAATTGTTTCACAAAACTTTACTCATTAACTCCAAAGTTTGGTATCTGGACTACAGCAGACTGCAAACTGTTAGCTTGTAACAAACCATGAAAGAAGAAAGCCTGTCAAAAGTGACTTCAACACACAATTTCCCCCAAATATCCTAAACCCCTCACCCCAAGCAAATTGTTGATCCGCAAAATCAGGTTGAAACCTTGTGAAATTGTGAACCTTCGGGTTTTTCCACAAACCGATTACAATTTACCCGTTAATTTATCTGCGTCACGTATCAATTAGTACACCTGAAATGAAAGTACACTTCTAAGATGGTAATATTGGTCGACGCCTCGCATTACATCATGAATTATCGACTAACGGAGATCGAGACAATTTCTGCTCAATATTGATACAGCGTTTGTCCACAGGTACTTTCTATGAAGGTTTTCATATACAGGAGAAAACTTCCGTTGTTGAATAATTACAACATAACTTAAATCCGTTTATTTTTTTATGTCCTCTGGAAGGTTAGCCAGTTAGTGAAAAAAAAATCAACACGCGACACACGAGCAAGGTTGTTTGCTCAGCATGGGCTGAAAGTTGTAGGAATTTCAGTATTTTTTCCAATGAATCCATAACAACTGACATTTTCTCGGAAAGAAATACACTTTTCGTGGAGATCAAAATTACGTAACGGTAGCCCCAGAAGAGTAGGGCCCACGTTCAAATTGTTGTATAACTCCGAACTAATCATTGTACAGACGCACTTTTAATACGGTTCGATTACTATTAGTGTCTTTACACATATACTCACTGCGGAAAGGCATTTTCCCATTCCATATAGGCCTCCCCGATGGCGAAGTGGTAGCGTCGCCTTGTAATCAGGGGGTCCCGGGTTCGATACCCGGTGGAGGCACATAGTGGTTCGGATCCCACTTTAAACAGTAGGTCCACTACCGATTAACATTACTGTGCATAAAGTGAACTTAAAACACAAACTCAATCAATCAAACCCATTCCATATACTTTCATGTAGGACACACCGATAACAGCAAGCCAACGAGGCACTGGCGCCTGAACTCACAGCTAGTATAATACTTTGTGGAGCGTGTGTTGGGCATAATCATCGCGATTAGCCCTAGTGGTAGAAACGTGATGTTAATAAACCAATCAATTCAATTTCGGAGTATGAACACAATACCCTTAGCTTAGTGCCATAAGCCACACACGTTTTCATCGTTCTAGGTCTCTCGGTTCCATTATATACAATTCCATACGGGCCGTGTATGAAGCGTTTTCCAGGTTTGTTCATCAGTACCAGTCACTAGAAGTAATTCAATATACAGTGCGGTTGGTTGAGTCAACCCATTATGGAAATTATATAAAGGAGCCTACCTTGTTCTAATTAAAGATGAGCGCATTCTCACCTTGGTTTACCAGGACATTACTTCCAACACATAAAATTTTGAACCACGGTGCCATTCCACCCAAACCGCAAAGGGAATTAATGGCATGAGAGAGACAGCAAAGGGCATTAAGGCGTTAATTAACCAGATGCTTTCCTGACGAAAAAAATGGCAACCAGACAAGCGCAACACAAAAGCCCATGTTCCCAGTCGGACCTTTTGGAATGAAATGAACAAAACAATGTCTGCAAGGCTCTCCAATTCCTATCTTTGTTTCGCTTCACGTACATGTTACCAATCGGAAGTTTCAGCTTTTGTCTTCTGCTGGTGTTTTTGTTACCCCAGTCCCTCTCTCTCGTGCTTTCACGTTTTGAACACAAAAAAAGCGCCAGCATCAAATGGGTTAATCATGAACTCGCTGGAAATTGGTCCAAAAAAAAAAAAAAAAGTAGATGCATTAATTAAGGTCGGATCACATTTACGCATAACACGAAACGTGATGATGAACACGTTAGCCGTTTAACTGGATTTCAAACCTTGTCACTCTCCAGGGAGTTAACTATTTACAAAAAAATAATTGAAATACTGGGTTTCATTGCCCGGAAGTGGAAACTGTACACTCCTGGTGTCGTGTTACATCATTTGCTTTGAACCAATGCCAGTATTCAGCTTGCTCCAACTCCAGCACGGTGATGACTTGCACCGTGTCTAGTGACCTCAAAGTTGCCGAAAATACGTTTAATTTCCCTCCCCTTTCAAAACGTGCTTCGTTCACTTTATAAGAGAGAAACTCAAATGAAAACCTCGATTTTTTTTTCTTATTATCTAGTTGGTTTCTGAATGTAGGGTTTACACAAGTTGTCTGCGTTTTAGCATGGACCACATTGCTGATGTACATAGTTTCAAGGCTGGGTTAGTGATTGTATACCTCAAGAAAAATAATCTTTGGGATGCACGTGAAGCCACTTATGATCCACAGCGAAGGCCTTTCCACCCATCTGCCTGCCAACAGAGACCATTGTCGAACTTCCTCCCCCCCCCCTTTTGTAAACTTGCTGGTGTGGTAGGCATGCATAGAGGTAATTACAATTTCCATTAAGTTGAAGGCTTTCAGAGGGCAAGAAACCACTTCCCTTTACTTGTACAAGTGTTCGGTGCAGGCGCCATCTTTAAAATGACAAAATAGGTGCTTTGAAGCTTACCTGACGAGTGTTGCAGCTTTGAGGGCGTTTTGTAAATAGCAACTGATATTTCATATAAATTTGAGATATGTACAATGTCATTTATTTGTTGTATTTTTAAGGCTTTAATTTGATTCTCTCTTATGTGTTACGTGATTTCTTCACAGCCAGTTAAACATATTTACTCCTTTATGGGGTTTGTTGTAACTGTCGCAGAATGAAATTAAACAATTAAATCGTTTTGCTATCAAAGAACACAGATGCAACAAAACAAAGGAGGAATGTGGTTCTGGTAAGCTAGGGTGCACTACAACATCGAAAGAGTGAAAATCATGTGACTGTGGTTGTTACTTAAATTTGTATCTGATCTAGAAATGCATAATACAAGAGTCAGTCTTACTTTGTTTGATCTATGCTTAGCGTTAAGAAGTGCGTAAGTCAAAACAATTCTCACCGTTACGCGCAATATTACTGCTGTACCAAGAAGATAATTTTCCAATTGTTAGAATTGTCCTCACGATATTGGGCCAACATCCAAATACTGGTGGTTCCCATCAGGATTCGAACCGGGACCACTCGCACCAAAGGACACAACACTAACAATTTGGCTACGCGGAAGCCAACAGCTTTTTGAATCTAAATACAGAGCCGCGTGGATACGCTCAGAGCGCGTAGGCTCCCTGACCAGTCGCCTTGTACTTTCTCGATAGTCCGCGAACTTTAGGATCATTCCTCGCGAAGAAAATGGGATTTTAATGTCACATTTCGGCTAATGTGGCACAATGTAAAAGTCTAGCCAATGTATGTATAAATAGCAATAGGCCTGTCACTGTCTGCTCATCGTCGATCTCAAAATCTGTAAAAAAAATGTAGTCTGGGATTCGATTGAAACCAACTGGATGCTAATGGGTTGGGAAATGGTTCACATGTCAATTATCATTCACTGGATGTTGGAAACTGCATTCGGGTGAATGCGTGACGCCACGGCGCTCACTTGATCAACGAGCCTGCAAGGTGCAGCGGAATGTATTACATTATGGTCAGGTGCAGTGAACGAACACAGAATTTATAAATTCTGTTGTAATGGCAGGTTATTATATATGGAGATTATAATGCACGCATTTAAGCACTTTTATGTACTGAAAAGACGAAATTTTGTGTTTGTGATTACAGTCACAAGGAACACTGGTCCCGAGACAAGTGTATATAACCTTTTTAATTGGAAGTCACCTGTACTTATCACATATTAAGTACACAGAAAAAACTGGTTTTGGTTGAGCTGTTTGGTTGTTATGCTTTTTGTTTCCGATAACCAAATGTTGCTTGTAATTACTAAATAATTTTGTTTAAATTTGGTTAAATTTACGATATGTGCGTGAACGTGCTTTCGAATTTGAAATAACGATTGTCCAGTTTCGTCGAGTGTAGTATGAAAATCCTTTGTTGAAAATTGAAAGTCATGTAGATAGATAATTACTCGAAGCAAGTCTTTATGTTGTTGTGTAACCTAATATTCTGAAGAAGAAAAAAAAAGCTCAGAATATACTTACTTTATACTGAGTTTCCTACACCGGCCGCTAGATGGTTCTGTCAAAATTTGGACAAAAGTTTTTGGACAACAAATAATGGTACGTTTGATTGTAATCATAGTAAAAAATTGTGCTTTAACACTCTTCAAAAGATATGTGAACATCAAAGCTACAAATTAAAGAAGAAAATGTACTGCAGTGAATAAAAGTGAATCTCTCATGAGCAACCTTTTGATTCTGGACTATATAAGTAGAAGCTAAGGGTGGCGCTGTAATACAAACACGCTCCAAAATCCAGTAGTTCACTTGAACTGTCTATTCTGAATGTGTATTTTGAGAACAGTTAGTTTCTTAAAACTATCCACCCTACCTAAAATTAGCCAGATTATAACATAAATAATTATGAATACATTATTTAACAAATCGTTTGGTAATTTTGACTAAATTATTTGGTTTTACTAAACAAATGGGCTACATTTTGTTAGATTTACCAAAATAATATTTGGTTTTGGTAACCAAAAAATTGTTTACGACAAACAAATAGAACTTGACCAAATCTTTTGGTACTGGTGAACAATTGTTTGGTTGATGCCTATTTAAACAAACGATTTGTTCACCACTACCATTTTTATGGTTAATCCAAACAAACATTTTTCTCTGTGTAGGTGTCTCTACTGATTTATATGGCGGACGGTTAATCAAAGACCACTTTCAAGACACTGAGAACGAGACAGGCTTCTGCAAAATCACACGGAACCGAGAGTAAAATATCGTTTATCTGCAGTAAATTTCTAAAATGTTTCACATACTTATGAATCCCCCTGCACTACATTTTTCGAGACACAGGCTGTGACCGAGACATGCTTTTACAACTTGAGACCGATTGCCAAGTCTTGTCTCGATAGTATTGCTATCAATAAGAAACCATGAAATATTTTTTACGGAACTTATCGAATAAATATAATATTATAGAGAGGAACTGCCGTTCCCACTTTGCTATCGTAAAATAAACAAATATTTCCGATTCAGATCTGAAGAAACCCAAGCATTAACCTAACCATACACAGTATACTGGCTCCGAGCATTGAGAATACAATTGAAGACTTGGCTGAACCTCTGGCTACCCTCCTCAATGGAGGCTGGTATGGGAATGGTCCAAATTAGTAAATGTTCTCAAGATAAACGAGATCAAAATATTCTCCATTACAGAGTACACGGATTTACGTTCTCCAATAAGGGTATAAAATTGACTTCGAGTTATTCAACGTTGCAGTGAACTTTCTCTTCTTAAACCATACTTGGATATTTCATGAATTTTAGTCGATATTTTTACCTTACTACCGGATCGACTTCCTGGTACTAGGTTTCAGCCTATCAGAGTTCTGATGCTGTAATCTTTTATCCCCAAGCCATGCTTTCAGCGACAGGGAAGATTCAAAACACCAAGAGACGTAACCGGAAGACGCTCCAAAGCATACCGTCTTCACAGACAAGATGTAGCCCAAAGTACCGTCCTTAGACGGCAACGTAAACCCCGACGCCCAACTGTCAAGATGACGGACTGGGGGAGAATCAGAGCTCTTGCTGCTCTTCCCGCGAGCAAATTGAACATGACTGAAAAGCGCATTAACCTAAAGTAAAAGGGACGGACGGTCGTTCAGGGAGACTGGAGCTTATGTTCCGATCGAAAGACGTCAAAGTGCGTAGATAAAGGAGGGGGGGGGGTGTAGTTCCATCTTACATTTGAGCTTCTGAACGCGAAAACAACATTTTGCTACTTTGGTTGTGCCTGCTTTTGTAGAACGGGTAGAAACAGAACTTCAAAACTTGAGAAGCATGAGCTCCATACACACACTCACCCCAGATGAATATGTACACTCCTGTTCAGATAAAGTAGCACGTACTTCAACTGTCCCAACGATTTAACATGTGACACTTTGTGCGAACAGGAGTGTACGCCCTAAAATTACTGTAACATACAAGGGCTGGATACACAAAATAGTGCCAACACTGCTGCCACGTGTGAGTCTGTGACGCACGGGGTTGCCGTGGCTGATAGGGTACCACTCAACGCACCGAACTTGAAGATACTTCGTGTTCTGACGTCATTGCGTAAGCCTTCGTTGTTAGGTTTAGTTCTCTTAGCAAACAACTTTTTGGGTAACCTACGAAATATTTTATTGTACTTATGCTAAGAGAAGTAAACCTAACAACGAAGGCTTACGCAATGACGTCAGAACACGAAGTGGCTTCAAGTTGAGAGCGATGAGTGAGACCCTGGCTTTCATAACGGAAGGCTAGACGAGCGAGTGCCGCGACTCGCGAGTAGGAACGGCTGTGTGTTATTCAGTCAAATACTACAGTGACACATTGCACTATGATGTACCTCACAGGTACACGGTCGATGCAGTCTACAACTGCAATTTCTTTGAAAACCACCTTCGTACCGCACTGAGGAGGAAACAACGCAACTTGCTGCCAAGGGTTCCCATCATTCTGCATGACAATGCAAGATATCACACTGCTAACGCTGTGGCGGATCTCCTGGGTAACTGGCGATAAGAAGTACTGGAGCATCCGCCCTATTCACCCGATATGAGTCCGTACGATTATGATATTTTCGAAGAACTTCGCGGGAAGCATTACGACACAAGAGGAGCCATCATCCGTACCATAGGGCGGTCACTGCGTGACATAAACAGAGATAGACGTGGTGACGGCGTACGACGCCTTCCACAAGTGTGGCAGAAGGTGGTCAAGATGAGGGGTGAGTACACTGAAGCAATGTAACTAATGTTTCCTCTGTCCTGTTCTGGTACGAATTATAGCAGTGTTGCCACTACTTTTTATCCAGCCCTTGTATATAAAGATATTTATAAAGTGGCAACATATTTCCTTTACCAACTGGCTAAAAATATCAGTAAATTACAAAATAGTCGAAATTATTTCATTCTTTAGTTTTTGGCTTCTCTTAATGTAAAGTAATTAATTTGAAACTTATATCTGTCTTGCATTCTTGTTTTAAGGTGAGGAGTTACAGTTACGCACCAGTTGTGCATTTATTTCAATATCGCCCGAATGAGCACTGCTACTAAAAAAAACTGGGCGTATGCAAGAGTATGAATTTCTCCCCATGTTGCAAGTGGAAGAGTTTTTTTTAATGTTGATTAAGCTGGACACGATGCTTGAAAAATATGATGAAAAAGAATTAACTACGAAGTACCTAGTCGCTATAAAGAAATTGATGAATGGACACTCACTCCATGCCCAGGCCAGGATTCGAACCCGCAACCACGAAGATGTTTGGTGGGGGATCTTTAGGACAAATTGATGGTAGGTGGACCCCCACTCCCACCAGGATTTTTCACCCTGGCCTCAACAACTCAACTATGCACAGACCTTGTTTGTACCATTTCAAACATGTCCCCTTTTCCATCAGTGCATACGATACCATCCCTACGCAACCTCCAAGTGAGTATAGACGTGATGCTTTCGCACCTGAAAAGTAACACCTTGCACAATGACCGCAGAGGCAACACAAATTCTCTGGCTTCCCTCGATCCCCACATGTCCCTCCAAGGGCGTTGCTCGTCGGTGGTTTTCCGTGTGTGCAACGGCGCGTAGAGGAAACCCCAGCAGGGCAGGGCGAAGGAATGAGTGAATCATAAATAAGTCGGGGTTAGCCATTATAGTGTCTCCGCTCGCATACCAAAATTCCTGGGACGAGCAGGATTACGAATACGAAGAAGAGGTCCCACCCAGAACTAAAAAACAGATGAGTAACTGCAATTTATCCCCCTTCCTAAAAAAAATGACTGTCGATAGAGAGAGAGAGAGCCAGGCTCACTATCAGTATTGCTGGAAGTGTTAGTGAGCTGAATCATAGAATGTGGCCTCTTCCTTCCGCGTTCGGATGGCTCAAACCTCGAGGTTTCTATAAAAGACTGACGTTCAACCAGAGGCACGGGCGTACGAAGAGTGGGTGGGGGCTGATGAGGCTACAGCCCCCTCCGAAATTTTGATAAAATCAATATTTTCTAATAAATGCAGTGAAGAATTCGGGAAAAACCAGAGTGGTAAATTCAAATCCCCCTTAAAATTGCTATTTTTGAGAATGGAAAGATCTAAATATGCGAAATATCCTATTGTACATAAAGCCCCCTAGAAAGCAGAGCTAGTACATAGCTCTATGTACACCCAACGGCGAAAGAAACAGTAGGCGAATTGTCCACCACCGTTTTCACTCGGCCTGAATTACACAATGTGATGATAATGAATTGAAATAAAGACGTCAATAAGCAAAGAACAATGCCTGCTTCGAACAAACATAATTTCATTCCTTAAAACAACGCAGGATGTAAAATAAAAAAGTAATGAAAATAGTGGTGGACAATTTGCCTACCATTATCTTTGCCGTTAACTGTACTATCCAACTTTTCAATTTCAGCACCTCCCGAAAAAAAAAAAAAATGCGTACGCTAATGACCAGAGACCCGCGAATCTTGGTTTTAAGGTTGCACGAAACCTGAAGCCTCTCTCTTCAACAACTGTTCCGCAAATGTTTCCAAGAACCAAGCAATTATTCTAAATGAAAAGTCAAATGTGTATAGTTAATTTTCGAGTGGATGTACGTGAATTGGTTACTGCTCAGGTAGATTCAGCAGAAAGCTATAGGTAGGGAGACAAATTTATGGTAAATAAAAACTGAGGAGAGCGGTAAATAAAATGTTAGATCAGCGGTATATACCAGCGGTGAAAAAAAATAATAATTGGCACACACTTCTTCATTATGAGAGAAAACAACATACAAAAGAGCTATGAATTGATAAACTACTTCATTTTTATATACTGTACGCATACACAAGTACTTAGCTGTCCAACCAAAAAGAAAACATCAACACAAAATCACTTCATTTCTAAATTGCATATCTCAAGTGATTTATACATTGTATGTACGTATATAAAGGATATCCTTGCTGTCCAACAAATAAAATAATCACTACTGCACATACACAAACACATGTTGAAAATCACATGATGATAAACAAAATTCATTCATGACTGAACACAAATGACACCATTGTTTCCCTTGATGTGCGGGAACAGACTAATCTTATCGCTGCTACAGCTAGCAAATTCAATGAAACTGGAAGTTGAGTAGACATTCGGGGGAAGGACGGAATGCAACTTGACAGGGAGCGAAGTTTTCGAACTGAGATTATGTGCATGGGAAATCCCAATTTGCAGCGTCTTCCTGATGTGATCGAAGATAAAACGTTCTTCAGCTGCAAGTGGTAGGAAACTTTAGGCAAACGTTTCGTTACAAATCGACAGTTTGCGCGCACAACCTCGATTGCCGGTTTTTGCGTGTTTTCTACTTAATTTGATGACATTTCACGGTTATTTCGCGAAAAAGCGTTCATTTCGTGGAAAAGCACACATTTCGCATTACTTCGCGAATAAAACTCATGCATTTTTCCTCATTGGGGGTGTAGTTACGTGCAGAATGTTCAAAATTGCATATTTTTTTCACATTTCGCGCATCGCGAAAATTCAATGTCCCTAGCTATAGGGTTCTGAATGTCAGCGTGACAGAAGGGTAGGTAAAATAAAAGTCAAAATAAAGTTGGACTGAGATTCCTACACCACGGACACACATTCGTAATTATATGCACAGAAAACTGCCCACAGTCTTCTACGCAATTTAAACCTTGAACACATCTCTAACATAAGCACCGCATTCATAAGGAATGTCGATTTCCATCTGACTATTGTAAGTCGCTTAAATCTTGAATCAGCTGCTATCATTATCAACGTACGACTTCTGCGTCTATCAGAAAACAATCCTAGTCTTGTATCTACTGCCTTAAGCAACACAGAACTTGGGTTTGCTCCCGCAAGCAACACTGTATTTCAGTCTACATATGTAAACAACACAGGATTTCGGTCTGCTTTACGTAAGCAACGCCGGTTTTCGGTCTCCTTACCTAAGCAACACGGGATTCCGGTCTGCTCCCGAAAGAAATACAAACTTCCGTTTGCTCCCATGAAGCAACGCAGAATTTCTGCTGTCTTTTCTAAGCTTATCACGAAGAAGTTGTACCCAGATTTATTTCTTCGTCAGGTACAATGAACGTGAAATTTTATATGAAAGAAGCTTGCAAAAACCTTGTAAACAACGTTTTCTAATCTGCACAATATAGCTCAGACATCAAACATACACTGCAAAAAAAAAAAGGTGTGTTTGGGGTGAGTTTCGCTCTTTGGTGGCTTCGAAGGTCAGAATACTCGGAATCCTCACCCTTTTGAGTGAGTTTCTCCTCCCTACCCTAGGGTGAGTGCAGATCTGTCGTGAAAACCTTTCCTATACACCTCTTTGGGTGAGTTTCGGCTGCACCGTGATGCCACATGTACAAACTTTCCCACTGAAAATCCACTCACAGGCCTTGTCATAGCGAAAGAATTTTGCCGACATGACAACGTTTGTGGTCCTTGGACCCCCTGCCAGGCTCTCCGAGCAATTTGTCTACCTGCTGAACCCTTTTCCCAACAAATTACCACCCTGTAGCAGTTCTCTAAATATTCAACAGAGGCGCTGTACTGCAAGTGGCGCTGGTTCGAGTGACCAACTCATGAAATACTTTCAAAATAGGTCGAAAACCCAAGGTCCGTCGACGTTGTTCCTGCGGGAGATACTAGCGGTTGACGGCCTTGGAAAAAACCTATCAGTTTTGAGATCCCTGTGATGTTTTTATAATTAAAAAGTGTACGAAATAAATACCTGTATGTTACATGTAAATTTCAGGAATAATCTATTTGAATAGTCATTTCATATTTTCAAGTACCATTTCACTGCTTTACGTCAGTAATTAACAAAATTTGAGCCGAAAGAAAAATATGATTTTTCCTCTCACATTTCATATTGAGGTTTAGATTTGCTGCTACATTTCCTACTGCACTTAAACAAAGGAAATACATGTTTATAGCCTGAAAGAATGTGTGACATATGCAACTGTGCAAGTGCATACAAATTAAGGCATAAAAAGCTGTGTTTTTTTGTTTACAATATTTCTTCTTTTTTGTTGTTCGAACCTTCAGTAAGGTATGACTGTATCTTTGTAGTTCTTTTATCATGAAAATATAATGTGCCTTCATTATCAGTGTTATCTTGGAGAAGTACATTTTGTTATTTGGAGTCGGTATTTCTAGTGTTCATTCATAACGCTTATGTGCCGGGCTGCATTACACTTTTCCTTTTCTTATTTCATTATTTTTTTCGGCTATTAGGAAGCTCTTATGCAAAACACAGATTACAGATATAACACCAGGAGTACACATCCTGAGTACTCAATGTAATTGGAATTATTTTTTAACGTTTAAATAATTTGTTTAACCTTACTACTTTACAGTAAATTTAACGAGAGGCGTCAAGACAATTCTCTTGCCGAGATGTAAAATAAACTTAATGTTTCAAATGTGACCCCACCACAATTAACAATTTAAGATTTCCGAAGTCACTGGGATTATCGTAAAGGATTATGACAGTAAGAGAAGGGTTATGCCTTCTTGTTATGAGGCAAGTTGCCAGGGGGAGGGCTAAGGAGGATGAAGCCACCCGAAATCCTACAAATATCTAATTTAAATAGTGCATAGAGGTAATTAATTTTTCTTTCTTAGCAGGATTAAACATTAGATCGAAAAAAGTTTAGTGTATAATAGAGGAACCAGTTTATATTTTTATATTCTATCATTTTATCCAAAGAATAAATTGATCCACCAGCTCTCAAAAATTGTAGTTTTCTTTGTGACAAGCCATACAATATAAACTTTATGAGTAAAATTTGGGAAAAACTTTTAAAGCCTTTTTCTAACGGAATGTGTAACGGTTAATAACAAAATACAATAACTATGAATTTCAGTAAACTAACTGTACAAAATGTAAGAAAAAATGGACAATGTGTTGGATATACACAGTGGATCGAGTAGCAGTCTCTCTCCATTTACACAATAATAATAATAATAATAACAAATAATTTGGATTAAAATTAATTTATTTTCAATAACTTATAATACTTGTTATTGTAAAATGATAATTATAACCGTAGTAAACTGGTAATAATTATTGTGGTCATTATTCTTTCTACCAATAAAGTTTTATCAATGGCCTGTCCCCTTTCTGCAAATATTTCTGGCGACGCCTGTGCTGATAAGAGATGAGCCCCTGCCCCCCCGAAATAAAATCCTGGCTACGGGCCTGTGTTATAGTCATGTTCCTAGAATTCCCATCCTTCCTGCATTTGAAATTCTTTTTTTAAAGTTCTCTGACAAACAACTTATGTACGCCACGAATATGACATGTGACGAATACTTCAATTTACAATTTGACGAATGGTTTAATTGTAACGATGAGGATAACACTGATGAGACAAAGAAAAGGACATATTCAACCTTTACCCAAAATTTGAACCTAGAACCCTCGGCTTGGTAGTTTACTACACCAACGACTATCTTTTGCATTTATTCAAAAGGTATGCCTAAGTGCGGTAACGCCGACAAAAAATAGTCTAGTAGGAAATGTTTCATCCCACTTTGCGTTTTATCCTTGCAAGGGACCGCAACTCCAGAAGACATTCAACTTTCGTTATTTTCCCCCCACCCCCTACATCACAGTCAATGTACAACCTAAAATGCTTATCCATATCTTTGAAATCTTTAGAGCAGCACAAACAAAAATCATAAAAGCTTCTAAATTAGTCCGCTTTTCTAAATATTCAAAATAAATTTTGGTTAGGCTAATTAATTTCAATGAGCACACAATACCATAAACGCAGTTCCAATTTGTTATTGTTTCATTTCCAAATATACGCTACATTGAATGAGGCAAGTTAGTTCCCTTTCTGAGCCACTGTCTTCAAATAGATGTGGCAACAAATAAATTTTGCAACGACGTGTTGAATACCACACGTGAATATCCTCCAAAGTTCCGTTTCTGGACTTTCTCTCCTTTGTAACGAGCAACCCCTTGCTGTGCGCGTCACGCGTCAAAGCTCCAAACCTGAAGTCTTCCCTGGAAATGACATTACAAGTCGAAGCAGTGTTTTATTTCGGGTACACGATTATATTCCGCTGATAAACGCTGTGATTAAAATTTCTAACTAGCTTTGAAAGCTTTTTCTTGAACAAATTGTACAAAAGTTAATTGTCCTCGTCCGTGGCAGTGCGGTCTAAGGCGCTGTGCTTTGGGCTCCGACGGCATGGGTTCGAGTCCTCCTGGGTCCAGTCTCTGGGTCCTCGGCCTGTGCATAGGACGTGTGGCAACCCACCATCGTGAGGGAATTGGCGAGCTACGAGTGAGTAGTGTAACCCGGTCACGGATATCTCCTATAACGGCTGGGGGTTCGACGTGCTGACCCCACGTCACCCCATTACTGGTTGAAGATCTCCACACCTCTAGGTAGGATTGTGGGATGGAGACTAGCAGCCGGGAGATAGGTCAAGGCCCTTCGAGAGCTGTAGAGTCACGAGTTATTATTATTATAGAAGTTAATAACAACATTTAATTACTATATGCATTTCAGTCAAGTTACTGTTGCGCTGGAAATTCATTTATCAAGTGGATCGAGAAGAAAATTCTCCCCAAGGAGGATATAATAATAATAATAGTAATGATAATACTTTTGGAATAAAGTTGGTTTATTTCAATTAGTTTATAACAATAATAATCATAAGCATGATAATAATTATTGTTATTAATATTACTGTTTAAATTTTATTGTTGGCCTGACCACCCCTATAAAGAACTCCTCTTCCTTGTAATCCACGCGCACGTCGCCTACTAAATCAAGAGATTATTATTGGTTTGTATATATGTGTGGACCTGTTCATAAGCCAACTAATTGATCGTCAAGCATTCTGTAGAAAAATCCTTGAGTCTACTATTCAACGTGCTCTGTCACGGCTTACTTATTACAGACAGTTTGCATTACACTGGCACGTAAGATTTCTCAAAATATGGTGAAATGAAGTGAATCAATGCAATTGAACATAGGATTACTTTTACAAAAATTAATAAAAGTGGAACATTAATTTAGGTTACAAGCTGAGACGAGAGTCGGGAGAGTCGTGAATGAAGGAACCTGTCTGGCCTCTTTCGTTCTTCGCAAGACGTCGCGGTAAGCAGACTCGTTCTCGTTGCTCTTTCTTTCCCGAAGGAAAAGCCTCGGTCTCGTTTAGATTATCTCAATGATAAATATATAAAAAAAATGTTTAAAGACATTTAGTAATAGGACTTAAAAACGAAAGTTTTAGAAAATTAAACATCTTTAAATAAAAAGTAAATCAATTTGCATATTAAAGAAATTTTGATTATAACGAATTCTAAAAATAATTTACACTACGATTTACCAAACCCTTGAAAAATACAAGGCTTTCGGACAGTATAAGTCTCGATTATACAGACGGCTGTCACTCTCGGTCTTGTCTTCATTTTAAATTGTGCTCGGTTTCAGCCAAAGTGGCACAAAAGTGAAGTAGAATAAATCAAATCAATCAATCAAAATAATCATAATAATAATAAATTTTATACCAACGGCTGATCTTCCTTTAAAAATTTCTGGTGACGCCCATGCTTTAATTCTATTGTTCTAGTCAACAGTCGAAGACAATCGATATATGTAATACCTCGAATGACGTGTCTGCCTAGCAGTGAGGGATTTTTTTTAAAAAATGTTATTTTTCGTACGTTCTCATGTCCATTGGCAATATGTACAAATATAGGAAAATAATTTATCTTATGGAAATGGCTATTTCAACAGTCACCCACCCAGGCTCGAACCTGGACCCCAAGTGGCGAGAGCGTTGCACCACAGCTCTGCACCCTGTCCATGGGGGTCCCCTTATTGAGAAGAACTTATTGCTTACAAATCCCGCAGGAAAAGTACATTTTCTTTGGTAACGACCACTATATAAGTTACATTTTCTGGAGTTCTTTGTTCCAATCAGTATATTAGGACACTACAGTAAATGCAAAGACAATATTTTCAACAATAAGACATTAAATACTCATTTATTATTATACAAATTTTCATTACAGATTATTGTAACGAACTGATAATAACCAGCATTACACAATAAACTAAGTTTGAACCTTTCTTTATATAAAAGCGACAAAAATAACATTCTCATGTTCACATTAGTTTTTTAGGTGGTAAAAATCTAGATTTTTGGTCAACTAATCATGCGTATTCGAAAGTATCAATGTCAACTAATAACTAATAAGTTCTGGGGAAGTTTGAAGTTGTTTGTTGCGGAACCTGAATCAACTGTCCTTATTCTCCCCCCTCCTTCTATAGGGCTGTTTCTGGATGAGAATTACAATATTATATTCTACTTTAATATTATTATGAAGTACTTAACCTTATGAAGGAAAGCCAATTTCCATGGCGGTGTGGGTAGCGCAGCGAATCCAGGCCTGGGGATGTGTTTTCTTTGTGAGTGTCCCTTCATGAATTTAATCATATCATCAATTGATTCTCATCTTCGCGATTAGCCAAAAGTGACACAAAAGCGAAATAAAATAAACCAGCTCAATCAATTTGTGGAGGAAAGAAATTCTGTCCTTTATTTTCTTAGAACTTTGGTATCCACAGAGCGCTTTCAAATTGCCACAAACCAGTGGCGGATCCAGAAGTTACAGTTGGGAGGGGCGAATTTCATTCGAATGCCTCACCTCACCGAACCTCAATTCTAACACACACTTGCACTGCTATATATAAACAACATATTATACTGTAAACAGGAATGACGCTGTTTTTTGTGTTCTAGAAGATAGAGAATTGATTTGCAAAAATAGAGGTCGAGGAGTGGAATAGGTGGTTATTATTGTATCATAATTCCTCTTGACCTCCTATTGCCACAATGTAAACTGAATGAGCACATATGAGAAATATAGTGAATACGCAGAGAACACAAAAGTCTATTCCCTCAAGGGGTCTCAGTTCGATTTCATTTTTAAGCATATTGCACAGTGATTCAATACAAATTTAAACTGTAGTGTCTTTTCCGATTAGCTTATCTTGATCATAAAGTTGACTTATTTTATAAATATTCTCGAGCCTTTTAAATTTGGGGATAAAAGGCGGAACATCTGAGTCTCAAGCCCGACCCTGTGGCCGAGTGGTTAGCACATCGCGCTGCGATGCCAAGGGTCCCGGGTTCGAATCCCGGTCGGGCTTGGTTGTTTGTGAATGTCCATTCATCAATTTCATCATTTCATCACTCATCCCCATCTTCGCAAATTAGCCAAGAGGCACAAAACGCGAAGTAAAATAAACTAAATCAAATAAAAAAAAATCAAAATCTGAGTCTCAAAAATATCAGGTATAATATCATATCCAAGAACTGGCAGTTGGGAAAGGAGATCGCTCCCATGGCCCTCCCGGTGGATGCGCCTCCCACAAACAACAGAGTGTAAAAGTTATCTAAACCACCCCCACCCCCAAAGATCGTTGCTTTGTTTGAAGGACATTCACTTTTCTGTGTCTTTTGTTACGAGTCACGCGTCGTATACCCCGCGCTTTTCGTGAGGACCAATCGAAGACGTCTGGGACCAGCAGGAAGTCATCCCAGAATAGGCTTGCCTTTGCCATTGTGTGAGGTCGTCTGTGCGGTGGCCACTGGCCAGAATAGTTTGTCTGCTGAGTGGGTATTTGAAAGTGGAGATAAGAAAGCAACATTCAAAGGTAAGTAAGTTCAATAACGTTTTCAATATTTTTACACTGTAAGTTTTCTTTATACATATATGCTCAGATTGTCGTATCCGCAATGATTAGACCAAAATGTGTTTCACATTTCGAAATAATGACAGTACACAGTGAGAGGACATTGTGTAGCATACAGTGTGAGCCCTTTCAATATTCCTCGTCCGAGGATTGACATTCGTCATGGTTTGATTTGATTTGATTGATTTGTTTTATTTTACTTCGCGGTTTGTGCCTCTTGGCTAATTTTGAGAAGATGGGGATGAGTGATGAAATGATGAAATTGATAAATGGGCATTTACAAACAACCATGCCCAAGCGGGATTCGAATCCGGGACCCCTGGCGTTGCAGCTCGACGTGCTAAGATTCGTCATGGTGTCCCTATCTTTGAGCCCTGTAACCTGGAGCCTACTTTTGAGGGGGAAGGATGAAACCTGAGGCTTAACTTTGGGAGATTAGGGGAAGAGTCACGAAAAATTTTCCATCTCATAAAAATAGAGTCCAGGGATTATTTCATAAATAACTAGCGAAATCACAAATATTACTCTTTATTACTTTGCTCCTCAGGTCGCCTAACTTGAAGATTTTAACAAATGTGAAAATTTTGGGGGTCCTTGTCCCCGCCAATTTACGCCTATGGTTACGGAGACAGAGAAAACATGGTTTAAGTTCGTTTCCGTTCTTCCCACTCCCATTTTTGGAGAGAAATAACTGGAAAACTATAAGGATAAAAAATAAAATTTCAAGTGCACAAACGAAATTCTATCCAAGAAGTTGCTTGATTTTTCTTCCTCCATAATGGGGAGCTTTTAGTTGTTTAGTTTAGTTATTTCAATTGTAGAACGTAATGATTTTGTCCTTCATTTTAAAATTGGGGGCGAGGGAACTTGAAAAAATGCGCTGGGATAAAACTGTACGGGCTTCCCGAAGCCCCCCACCCCACCCCAAGTTCAATTTGTGAATACTCGAACGCTGTAATGTTGCAAACGAAAGTAAATGCGATACAATCCGGTACAAACAAAGGATAATCTTATGACATACTTTAAACAGAATATGTGTATGTTTGGGGGGACAACGTCACAAATGTTGACCGTACTACAATTATCACTGTTACTAGGATTCTCTATCATCTTTATTTCTTTCTCCGTTTTTCATATGTTTCAATTTTTCTTTGCTCTCTTGGTTCCTCTGTTTCCATTTCCGTTATTCTTCTTTACCTTGTCCCTCTCTCTTTGTGTTCTTCTGACCTTGTGTGATTCTCGCTGTGCTGTAAGCAATCCTAATTTTTAACTGTTGGCTATTTGTGTTAGGAGGAGATGGGCCAAAAATATTTCGTGGTGGGCTAGAGCCCGCTTTGGTGTCGACTATTCTGACTGCGACTGACACCTTCGTTTGGTGTGTGATGTTCCTAAAGTTGTAAAGTAACTTGTTGCACACAATTCATAATATTTCGTTATTGGCTGTCGGAACGTACCCCAGAGGGATTTGTAATTGATTTTTAAGTAAAGAGGCCAAAATAATGCAGTGGGATACTGTGGGACGTAAAGTTAATTTCCATGGGAAATATTATTTACAAAACAGGCTTCTGTAAGAGTTTATAAGATTTGTAAGGTGCTGCTTAAACTCACTTCATTCATTCGTTGTAGTCGATTGCGTCTAATATCACAATTTTTTAAAGGAAAAAAGACACATTGTAAGCAAGGGCGTGAAAGTTAAATATACAATGACCATGGCCGTATTTAGAGGGGGGGTTCTAGGGTTCAACCCCCCCCCCCAAACTTCTGACATGTTGCATTAATGGATGTTCAGAAACCAAAATCTGTAACAAATTTTCAATTTTTCTTTCGAAGCATCACAAAAATACAAGGAGACAATGTTGAAACGATCGAGCTTGAATTTTCATACATTTGGAATTCTGAAAGTTGAGTGAAACAGGATTTATTCTCGGAATCGCAGCCCGCCCGCGGGCCCTCCATTATCACTTCTGCTGTCATCTTTCCAGTGTTGCTCCTGCGTTACAAGGAATATAGACTGAAGATTCCCTTATGATTGTCCCAAAATTCCCTTTCCAGATTTTAAATTCCCCGTCCGATAAAGTCGAAAATAAATCCCCCTTGATAGGAGTTCAAACCTAGTACCTCCAGTTTCGTAGCGCATTACGTTCACGATTGAGGTTACAATCCATGCACCAGGCTAAGCTTTTAAAGAGAATAACTGGTTCTACACTTTTCAAAATTCCAAAAATTTAATTTTAAAGTCAAACAACAAAAACTTTATGACTAAAATTTCCATCTAACTTTTAAAGTATTTTCTTGAAGGTATCTAAAGTTTAATGACGAAGTAAAATAATTGTGCATTACAGTACACACTGTATGAAACGTAAAAAAAAAGAAAGAAAGAAACTTATGCTGGATATTCACTCATCTGCTGGATTGAGTAAGCCCCCTCAAGGATATAACAATAATATAATAATAATAATTATTATTATTATTATGGAATAAAATTGTTTTATTATTATGAAATTTTAATTATTATTGTACATTTATTATTATTATTTCTATTATTCAAATTTCTGGCTACGCCCTCGGAATAATTATGAATTAACCCCCCCCCCCACGAAATTTTTCCCTGCCTACGACCATGACAATGACATTAATTTTTGGGAGCAATGAACGCCTTCCCACACTCAGACGCTGATATTCGTGAGGTTTTCTGTAGTGTGCGTCCATAGTATCTTCAAATTTTCGGTCCTTGGGGGATTCTAAACATTAACAATTTAAGTTAAGGAAACTTACAATTTCAAGCAGCAGATAGAATTTCTTTTAGAGTGTTGTCTTAGATTTCTTTTACACATAAATATGGTTGTGTAACATAACATTTTAAGCATTATTTCAATTTTCAACTCCTTTTCAGGAATGTGCCATGCATAGAGCAGTGGATACGGATAATGCCCACAAACACACTTGCCTTAGTTCCAACCTACACTGAACATTAAGCCACTCTTTGCTGAGAGCAGTTTTTCAAGGATCCTGCATGGGTTTGGTTTACACAGATATGCAATGTAAGTAGAGTAGTTCAAATCTAATTTTGTTCTTTTTTCAAGGGAATTTATTATTCATTATTTTCATAAGTTTTAAGCTGTAGGAACTTGAAATGACAGAGGTCTCTTAGGAAGTAAGCTTATATGCTGAGATGGGAAGACCAGTGGCGACCACTATATGTACCCAGGTGTAGCACACGCTAGAGGTGGTCAGCTAGTATTGAACATTTAGTCAACATGGTGAGTGTGAAAAGAAAATGAAAGTGTCAAAAGTACATGCATACTTAAATACATGTATCAAGGAGTCCGATGTTCGATACTCGGTAGCGGTTCATAATGGTTCAGATCTCACTTTGAACTTTAGGTCCAGTCCCGATTAGCCTTTCTGTGATTAAATTGGTCTTAGAAACAAATTCAAACAACAAATCTGGAAATAGGAAAGGGTGGGTGGGTGTCTCAGCTTCGGTCTTTTCTGTTTCAAAGGGAGTGTTCGCCACTGGGAAGGACAGTACTCATAGTTATACACATTGTAGGCTGGAGTGTGAAACTTTGTTGTGGCTGTCTTAAGAAGTATTTTGAAATTGATATGGCATACTAATTACACAATGTGTACAGCGAGATGTTAAAATATTACCAGGCAAGTTGTTCATAATTTTCAATATTTTTTGACGTCCCATGTGTATTTAAGGAATTGAACTCCATTGAACTTTTCCTGGAAATATTTATGCATCTCACTCTTTACATACCTTTCCTAATATCTTTGTTACACAATTAATTTCATGGAGGATTAGTGAAAAAAAATATGGTTGACTAGACCACACAGCAAATATACTTCTGTGTCAGCATCTTTAATTTCTGAGAATCGATTGCTGCTTGTGTACAATTTAGTGTTCTTATAGATGTGGGATGAAGTAAGTGATTCATACATTTTATTTGTTTTCTCTTTTCAACTTGCAAAGTGAGGGTCTGTGATGCTACATTTATTGGCTATCAGTTACCCTGTGAAAGCCTACATACACATTTTGTCTTTGGAAATTAAATTCACTTTGAGAAATTATGTAGAAGAAAACAAACAGATAAAGAAATTAATTCTTATTTGAAAAGTATCTAAACTTTCATCATTCTGGGTTTCTTTCATTCAATCTTCCACTGTATGTATAGACATTCCTTAGGAGAATTTAAATTGCTGGGGGGATCCAAATGATACTAACTTTGCATGATAATTAACTTTTATATGTTAAATCTACTTGAACGCTTCAAATAGTCTTCCATCTATTAACAAATATAGTTGTACAATAAACTGTTGTATTGAAGAAGTTAAAGTTTTGCTACTTTCAAGATTAATCTAATTTAAATTTATTCCTTATTTCAGGCATTGAATGCTGTTTAACTAAAATAACCACCTCTGATGTTTGAAGATGATCCTGATTTTGTAAATGGAAATGTAAGTAAATACATCAATTAACCTGTATGTAATCTGAAAATGTCAGAATCACATAAATAGAACTAGGAACGTAAAATATAATGCTGCGTGTGGGAACCATACATACACACCTTTCATTTTGTAATTAATAATCTTTGGATATGCATTTCCAAAATGCACCTTAACATAAATATACAAATTATAATCTTTATGTATTTCTTTCGTAGCCTACTAAACTTTTAATATAACTTTATTTCTGCTACTTGAAAACAGAATCATATCCATGATTTTATTTTTGGAGAGTTGAACTTTCATATAGCTATGTCTTATTTCTATAGAAAATATTTAAAATTGTCAAGGGTATGTGTCTCTTGACTGCTGGGTGAAGGGATGGAATGAGGCATCCACTCACTTCTCCTTCTGGCACTGTGCCTGTTACATGCTAGTATAATGTACAGAATAATCTTTTTGCCTTTTCGCTACATGATGTTTACACATACACTTTGACAGGACAGAACTACAGGGTGCAAAATCATTGAAAACTGGTGGGGGAACAAAGTTCTTAATCTACATTCCCCCACTCCGCCACATATGTGTATTATTAAAAGTAAATTAATTTGTTACTTTTATACATATCAGATATTATAAAGCAGCCAACTAATTCCTTTAGTAACTTGGTTAAAGATGTTATAAATTATGAAATAGTTGAAGTGCTTTTATTATGTGTAAGTTTTTGTTTTGTTTGTGCTTTATGTTAATATAAATCAATTAGATTTCATAGTTATAATTTTCTTGCATTCTTGTCTTACTTTAATTGTGCGTATTGTAGATTTGTTAATGATCTCTTGAGAGAGAAAGCATTCAATACTCACAACTACACTAATTTGTGTGTTCGATATTATACTTAGTACAGTATATTTGAAATTAAAAGTAATTGCTTATCTTTCGTTTGTTATAACAAAAAATCTTCCCCCCGGAAATTTTTGGTGGGGGGATTTTTGAGGCCAAGATTGTTGGTGGTGGGAAATCCCCCTGTCCCTCCAGGATTTCACACCCTGCAGAACTAACAGAAACACAAGAAAGCTAAAGCTAAACACTCAAAAATTAGTAAAAAATTATTTTTCACACCAACATTGAATGGTAGTGTTTGAGCTCTTAGGCGACACCAGAAAGGTGTTTGTGCGTGTGTGTTGGGGGGCAACCCATTGACTTAACTTAATAGTAGAACAAATATTAACAATAAGAATCATGGTTATGATAATAATTTTACAGTAATAACTATTATAACAAAAAAATAAAATTATATTATTATTATTACTATTATTAAATCATTTGGGAGGACTACTAGATGAATGAATATCAAGTACAACTTTTCCTTATGATTATATTTTTTTTTTTTACATTTTATACAGTTAGTGTACTGAAATGCACAGTTATTCTGTTTTATCTTTAAGTTTTAACTTTTCAATAAAAGCTTTCTAAACATTATTTATGTTATAACAACTTCTGCTTTTTGTGACTTGAAATGGCCGATGGCAATTCCAGGGGGTGGGGGTCAACGGATATGTTCCACCTCCATCCCGACACCGATGTTTCAGCACAAAATATTATCCTAAAGTGTGCCATTTCCAGTTATATACTGTGGCGTGCCCAGTAGTCAGCCCTCATTTCGATATTTTTTCCTGCCTGTTTATAGCCTCATCATCACCCTCCTTGCTTATGAAATAAAAGCATGCATGTTTATATTACCTTTGCATAATAGGGTGACATAATCTTAGTCTCTCCACCTGTTCATTCAATCAGTGGCGTACACAAGAGGGGTTACTGGGTTTAACCCCCCCCCCGAGCTTTAAATATTATGGGAAATGCTGTGTAAAATAAATTGCCAATTTAGCGCTACCTCATTCAATGTAGAAACTGATCAGCTTGAGGGCCTCCCCGATGGTGCAGTGGTAGGTCGTTGCCTTATAATCAAGGGGTCCCGGGTTCGATACCCTGTGGAGGCACATAGTGGTTCGGATCCCACTTTGAACCGCAGGTCCAGTCTCGATTAGCCATACTGTGCATAAAGTGGACTTAAAACACCAACTCAATCTATCAATTGACAGCTTGACTGATTGATTTTGTTTATTTTTCTTCGCATTTCTGCTACTTTTGGGCTAATTGCGAAGATGAGGATGAGTGATGATATGATGGAATGGATGAAAGGACACTCACAAAGAACACCTGTGCTCAGGCTGGAATTCGAACTCGACACCCCAGGCGTTTCAGCATGCTTTCCTAATTACTCATCCACGAAGGCTGGCTACTTAAGCTTGAATCATTTTGTATGCACACATCACTCGTATACTTTTCAGGGAAGTATTAAGATTCATAAATGTTATAAGTACATTCTAAACTATCACACTCTGACCTAAATACATTCTTGGTTATATTCTTATTTACTCTTACATTTTTTTCTCCTTTCAGATCATGGACGCCTTTCCATACAGACATTTTAAAGGAATACAGCATGCATATTTTTAGCAATGAAGTAAAATTGGCACTGAAAAATCAATCCTCTTTTTTTGGATAAAATTGTGAGAACTATGTTGAATTATTGCAAGATGAAATGTACGAATATTGTAAATAAAGTTGAATTTTTTGCTAACTGTAACTTTATTTCTTCAACCTAATCTTTGGGGCGAAAAAAATTAAGCTCTGTATTTGAAATAGAGTGGTTAAAAATTATGTATATGAACATTTATAAATTCTACTAAATTTGCTCTGCCTTCTTAAGAATGTACATTTTCCTTTCTAATTAATTTATTAAAGTACTGAAATAGGTTCTAAAAGCACCAAAAATCACTCACATTGTAATGATTGTGGCATTGAACTGAGTGTCCAGAAACAAAAGCAAAGGAAAGGTAAGGTTGAATTATTGCTTAATGTGTATGCATTTAGTGGCAAGGTAGTATTTTTCAGAGATTATCCCCTTACCATGTATTAATATACTTCCATCCAAAGTATACATAAAATTTATCTACGGATATACAAATATACAGTATTTTGTTGTGTTAAGTATGTCATTTATTTATCCTAGCAATGTATGTGAGCATGAGTGTTGCTTTCCAAACAGTACAGAAAAATTTGTTATTTTTTAATTAACTTCTGAAGATTAATCCCCTTCATGTTATATTGTACACGCAAGGACACTTCTGGGTTGTAAGAGCACCATTGACTTTCAATTAAATCATTACAACCCAGCAGTGTATGTGACTGTACATATATCCAGTCCCAATTGGCTTCTAATCATCAAGTGGAAGTTCCAAAAAAGACTTATTGGAAAATATGTATGTACATTAAAAGTTGCGGCTTTTTTGTATGATTTAGAAATCGATACATAATATTCCTTGCAAGCTTCATGTAATTTATGGATGGCTTGTTCTTCTACATGAATACCTTGGTGAGCGTGCCGCATCTAGTTTCCTCTATGTTTTTTAAGCTTTGTCAAAATTTAATGCTGAATTGAATGGTATTCTTTTTATAAAGAAGACAATTAATCACATTAAAATCTGAACGCATTAAATGAAGAAACACTGTTTCCCCTGTGATGTCGTATATTATACAATGCAAGAGTTAACATTGCATTTCTCTACTTTGATACATTTGCCATCTGGGAAGAAATTACAATGAAGTTATGATTGCTCTATCTTATTCTGAATTCATATTGGATAAGATAGAAAAGATCTGACTGATTCTTCAAGGTTAAAGGTAAGCATTATTATACTAAACGAAGATCATTTACCTCTTCCTCACGAACCCCTCAAACTCACCGTATGGGAGGAAAAACACACTCTATACTATGGTGAGAAAACTCACCCTATGGGAGGAAAAGCACACTCTATACTAGGGTGAAAAAACTCACCCTTATGGGAGGAAAAACACACTATACTAGGGTGAGAAAACTCACCCTTATGGGAGGATAAACACACACTATACTAGGGTGAGAAAACTCACCCTTATGGGAGGAAAAACACACTATACTAGGGTGAGAAAACTCACCCTTATGGGAGGATAAACACACTCTATACTAGGGTGAGAAAACTCACCCTTATGGGAGGAAAAACACACTCTATACTAGGGTGAGAAAACTCACCCTTATGGGAGGAAAAACACACTCTATACTAGGGTGAGAAAACTCACCCTTATGGGAGGATAAACACACTCTATACTAGGGTGAGAAAACTCACCCTTATGGGAGGATAAACACACTCTATACTAGGGTGAGAAAACTCACCCTTATGGGAGGATAAACACACTCTATACTAGGGTGAGAAAACTCACCCTTATGGGAGGAAAAACACACTCTATACTAGGGTGAGAAAACTCACCCTATGGGAGGAAAAACACACTCTATACTAGGGTGAGAAAAACTCACCCCAATATGGGGTGTGGAAACTCACCTTTTGGGGACGGCTATTTGTGACAAGCCAAACTCACCCCAAAAGGTGAGTTTCCACACCTTTATTTTTTTCAGTGTACACACACAAAAAAAATGATCAGCGAACGCCACATCTTCCAGGTATTCCAAGAAAGTTTACACTACACAGAAGCATTTATCACTTGTTACGACAGTGATAAAAGTGTCTCCAAGCTTCTTGAAATGCATTTTTAATGCTGACATGTGTGATTTATGTCATGTTATTATGTAAATCCCAACGAATCTCTCTCTTAGAATAAGCTATGCATATAAGCGTATACAGTATCGAGCGGAAGGATAAAGCGTCGTTATTTAATGAGATGTGATGGACGCTAACTTCGGTGTTTCTCGGAACTACGTATTTAAAACTTCCTACCCAAAGAATAATTTGTACAGAATACTTAAGTAATGATGGGATATAATGCGCAGTGGCAATGTTTGCAAATATCCTTATTTCCGTACTATTTTTTTCAGTCACGCACACGCACAGTTTAACTGAAAAGGACGTGTGCACATAGCATATTTCTATCGGTTCTCTCTTACGTTTGGTTACGAGATGATCAAGGTGGGTGATTAGATAAACACTTTGAAACACTCAAATCCTGGCCGCCAATTTGAACTCGGGACCTTCATTGACCACTCAAATACGATCGGTGTGCTACAAGGACACAAGAGTCTCTACGCAACAGGAAAAAGGAATTCCCCTAGAATCTAATCATAGTTGACCAAGGGGTATCTAGTCGCTATAAAGAATAAATGGTTAAATCTGGTTGTAACTCAATCGTTTAATAAGTTTGAGTTTGTATTTTAAGTCCACTTTATGCACAGATAGGCTAATCAGAACTGCACCTACAATTTAAAGAGAGATCCGAACCACTATGTGCCTCCACTGGGTATCGAACCCGGAATTCCTTAATTACAGGGCAACGACGTTAACACTACGCCATCGGGGAGGGCCCAATTGTTTGACGAAAGAAATCTATAAATATTGTAGTTAGAAATGAAGGGTGTGGTTGTGAAACTAGCACCTTTGAGAGAATCTGCCTGGAGCCCTAGGAGAACTGTGGTGTACAAATTTGCCACTAACTGGGTATTTCCGTGGAGGATAATTCTGATAGTAAAGTAGTTTTGATAAAATTTTTGTATCATACTTAACAGTTTACCAAAGTCTTGGACACTAAGATTTCTCTCGTGTCGATTTAAGGCCGTCTCTGTACCATCCCTAGTGACGTAAATAAATCTCGCACACTTTTGTCTCGCCAGGGATGGCATCCTTCTTATTTTCATAATCTTCACCGTGTGAAGTAACGTTAACACCGTAACGCCAGTCTCCGCTCACGACATCTTACGTCATATCACGAATGCGCGTCCTACTTTAGCTATGCAGATTCACGGAAAGAAAATAGTCCCAATTTCCAACAGGAACAAAAAAAAAAAAAAAAAAAATAAGCATACGCAAGGCAACAGAGATGCCAGCTGTGAACAGAAGCGGACAGCACGGAAAGAATGTCTGCTGAGGAAACTCGAAGGTACAATGGTAGAACACGATGTCATGACGAGACGCCAGCTGGTTATGGTCATTAATTTTCTATTCTAGCAGACCATTAATATAACAAGGTCAATGGAACCCTATCTGCATTCACTAACAATTGTTCCTTCCTTTTGCTTACCCCAATTCTTAACTAATGAAAAGGTTTCCTCCTTCCTATGGTTTGAACTTCGAGAACAACAGAAGAAACGATGTTGAGATGAACCTCAAAAGAACTGACAAAAAAAAGTAAAGTGTTCCCCTGTGCTTAGCACCACGCCATGAAGGCGTATAGGAGATGTGGAGTTAGGGCACCACACTTTCTTGATCACGGCCGAATGTGAAGGGGTTGTGATCAGCACCACGCCCCTGGCCGCCTTTACCCCCCAGAGTTTCCTCCAGGTACCCACTTTATACGACGCTGGGTGGGCGACGGAGCCGCTTAACAGGTGGAAAAAATCCCGGTTCTCCCCCGCCGGGGATCGAAGCAGGGTCTCTCGCATGGTAGTCAGACACCCTAAGGAACTGACAAGGAGCGGCAAAAATGATTTGCTCTTGCACAGGATGGGTACAGACGGAAAGCTTCTGTTGCAGCGATAATGAACCTTCGGGCTTATGAATGCCAGGTAATTAGTTTCACCACAAAAGGCATATCATACAGTTATTCTAATTGATATCGTCGATTTCTCCCACTTTTTATGCCTGAATTGTATTGTCTTCCGTGTGCTAGTGGGCATTTAAATCAAAATTTTGGGTGCGTCAGCTCTTGGGCTATTTGCTCCCGCTAGATTACATGGGAACGCGTCCCTTACCTAAAATAAATTCAACACGAATCTCCGAGGACTAAAATAACCTCACCTAGGTAAAAAATGATGCTGTAAAGAGGCGCTCAGCTCATATAAGGACTAAACACACAGCCCTACAGACGAATATACAGACTGTATGTCCACACGCCAGAGCATCAATGGCCGGCAACAATGCAGTTACCGGGTGTGAAGTGATGCTGACTCTTGGGTGCCTTCTGCGATAGTCACCCCCTCACATCCTACAATCCCAATTCAAATCCACTACATGCTCAGAACGGCTAATCGAGAGTAAACCATATGACAGATCATAAGTTCTCGAGTTCTAAAATGTTGTGTAAAATTTAATTGTATACGAGTTCAATCACGCTGTACAAATTATAACTTTGCAAGTGATGTGAACAAAAGCCATATTGGCAATCAGGCTGTATAAATTATAACTCTGAGAGCGACGTAAAGAAAAGCCATACTGGCAATCACGATGTAAAAAAGACAGTAATGGCAGTGTGGTGATATTTTGTGGATTAGCTGATGGAAGCCGTGGTTGTAAATATTTGCGATGCACGTGAATCCGATTGTCTTGGAATGATTTAAAGCATGTTTGCATGTGAAACCTAATAAAAACCTGAAATTACTAACCAAATACTTGTTTTTGACAATTAGGTTGGTCCCGACTGTTCTCCAGCCGCAGGCAGTACTACGAGAATTGGTGGGCGGTCACAAGCAGTTTCAAGTGGGATTCGCTGAACCTGTAACCACCGAGGATCGAACCCGGGATCCCTTGATTACAAGGCGACATCGTTATCGGGGAGGCTATGGTGTGGCGTGTCACGTGGAAGAACCTGAGGTGGGGTGATCTCAGATGAAAAGAGGTTGTGAGTCTGGATAGATGCGTCTCGATCAATGACGGCGCCGTAAAAAATAATGTGGAGGCAGAAGGGAAAGTATTTCTGAGGTGTGTCACAATTAATGTACTCCAAAATACCAGAAAAATGCATGTTTCGGCTACAAAAGCATTTGCTGAGGAACTGGCTGGTTGACAAGGATTTCTGTCACTTTGTCTCGAGTTTGGAATATAGCTTGTTGACTGTTGTCTACGTCATAGTTTACACTAATGTACTTGCTAGGACATTGTTTCTTCCCCTAATTGGCTAACGAGCTTGAGACCTCCAACTGAGACAATACAAGTTTACGAACACATTATGTAGGAATTGTCCTACTTTTAACGGCGGTTCGATCGCGATTTCATCCTCCACCTCGGTGGCCGATGCGCACAGAATGCATCAAATCAATACACGCTTGGTGTATCAATTGACTCACTTAAACGTGTAATTTTGGTATCTTTGAAATCAACTGCTCAACTGATGCATTCTTAGTGCATCCCGCGGAACACCAGCTCATAAAGGTACCCTTTGATGTATTTCCCTGCACTGAAATAACCCATTTGTTTCCATCAACAAATCATGTTTGGTTAATCCTTTTGGTAACTTTAAACAAAACAAAATAGTAGCATTTACCACACGCAAATTGGGCCAAACAAATATGAACGATAACTAGAATATACTTCTGGTGAACAGTCATTTGTTTATCGCGTATTTAAACCAATGTCTGATTACGAGAAACTACTTTTTTGGATATTTCAAACACACTTTTCCCTCTGTGTGTATATTTGCATACACCAAAAGTACATCATTAGTACGTTATGCACTTTAATTTGTTACTGGAGTCAACATATTTCTGTCAATTGATGATGTGCCCGGATTGGGCATTCCTCTGCGAGCGTCCCTTTATCGTGATTGGTCCAAAGAGTGAAGAGTGACGCAAAATACGAACACGAGAATGCAATACCATCCTATAATGAAGCACTGCAACATAAAAATCAGTACCAGTACAAACTTAAAATACTGGCAACACTGATTTGGGCAGTTGTTCGCAGTTGGTCAATGAATTGAGTGATAAAACTGCTTCTGAGATCACGCCTACTGGCCAAGCCCGTTTTACGATTTCCTGTTGACTCCGAAGAGTATTTTTAAGGAAAGGGATAAAAAGACCAAGCTCCAGTTGAAAGTGGTCCTTCACATCCACCACAGAAACCTTGAAGCAGTTCAACGGCGTCTTATCTCTTCACGCTAACGTGGTTGCAAAAGCCAAGAGCGTTTGATAACATGGCAACAGGCGAATACAGAACAATCAGCCTACATTATCAGTGTCACGCGCATTCACTACAAATTTTGTTCCGTTTTTACCCAATCACAAGCAGACAAAAATGGTTGTGTACACGTGCGCATTACGCTTGTTTTCGGCAAATGGTAATTATGGTAATGAAATGAATGAAGGCCTCCTCGATGGCGTAGGGGAAGCGTAGCCGCCTTCCAACCAAGGGATCGACGGATCGATACCCGGTGAACACACACAGTGATTCGGAACCCACTTTAAACTGTAGATTCAGTCCTGATTAACCAAATCTGTGCACATAGTGGATTTAAAACCTCAAAGAAACGATTAAGTTGTACTTGAATTTTTGTCATTCAGTGTCGCTCTTGAGTTTTAGGTTGATCGCGACAATGAGGACTAGTGATGAGTAGAAATGAAATTGACGAATTGACACAAAGAATGCCCAGACCGGGAACTTCGGTGGTGAGTCCATATGACGTGCTCAGCCACCGAGCCAGGGAGGGGAACCGGCCTCCGTGGCGTAGTGGTTAGCACATCGCGCCAAGACACCAGAGGTCCCGGCCTGGGCATGGGTGTTCTTTGTGAGTGTCCCTTCATCAATTTCACCGTATCATCACCATTTCCATCTTCGCGATTAGCCAAAAGTAGCAGAAAAGCAAAGTAAAATAAACCAAATCAAGAGAGGAGGGGAGGAGAAGATTCACAACGAAGCGCTCATGGCCAGGGTAGGATTCGAACCCGGAACTTGAAACTGGCAGACGAGACGACACTCAATGAGCTGGGCTATCGAAGCGACATCAGAATTTCAGCACTTATTTTAAAGGCAAGTTACTTCTCCCAAACACACGTTCCATATGAAATATCAAAGGTAAACAATTAACATTGCCACTTGAATTCAATCTACGAAAGCACACTGTGCAAATATACGTAGTTTTTCCTTCGTACCCATTCATCTCTGTCCATAAAATTCTGCAAATGATAAATGCTCCGCTTATCGCCTTCTTTCAGTATTGAATCAACTCCATTCGGGTCATCTCATGACCAGATGACCGTTATCAAGAACTTTGTCTAACACTGCATATGCGTTATGGGGAAACGCATTTCCCCCACTCCAGTAGAACAAACCTTATCAGAATTTTCTCTGCATCGCATATCCCCATGACTCAGCCTTCGCCTTTCTTATCTAACACCAACATTTATATTTGGTCACCTCCCCTGCTCACCAATCTGTGCATTTGGTTCTAGGCAGCACAGTCGCTATTATATATATATATATATAAACACCTGCCCTCTTCGGGAACATCGCTTGAATTTGGAATTCTGATATTTTTCTAACAAACTTGTACCAGTCTTGCTTGTAACTATCAGTTCCATATTATAATTACTGCATGTATTCTCACTGTAATGAAATCTAGGAAATTTGAAATTTCTGCCCGACAGTAACATTCCGGAGACGGAGGGGATTAACTTTCCCTGGGTCCGTTTCGAACGCCAATGACATCTCCTAAAGCCACTATTTTTTTGTAAACTGACTCGCAGTAATATAAAATACCTGATTTGTTTGAAACCTAAACTTGCACACCCAACGGCGAAAGAAAACAGTATTCGAATTGTCCACCACCATTTTCATTCGGTCTGAATTACAGAATGTGATGACAATGAATTGAAATAAAGACGTCAATAAGCAGAGATTAATGCCTGCTTCGAATCAACATAGTTTCATTCCTTAAAACAACGCAGGATGTATTGGTTGGTTGGTTGATTTGGCGTTTTAAGTCCACTTTACGCACAGTAACGCTAATCGGGACTGGACCTACAGTTTAAAGTGGAATCCGAACCACTATGTGCCTCCACCGGGTATTGTACCCGGGACCCCTTGAAACGCAGGATGTAGAATAAGAAAGTAATGAAATTAGCGATGGACAATTTGCCTCTTTGCCGTTGTCTGTACGTCATAATAGATTAAGCCAGTGTACGTTGGAGGGACAACCACTAACATTTACAATGTGTTTTAATACTTATTAACAGAGGCCGGATCTTTAGGTGCAAACAAAGGTGTCAAAATAAACCAAAATAGGAAAACCTTAAGTACATTTATGTGTATCATATAATTTTTCATTTTAGACATTACAAAGAAAGTATTGTGAGAAATTAAATTTACTTTGATTGCATATACAGGACATTCACCAGTAGAGAATCCTTGAGTTTTTACCTTCACTCATCCCTGGCACTGGTTTCTGAATACAAAAGGATTGAGTTGTACTGAATTATGTTGTACCTTTCTATGTTGGGGAACTCAAAGCTTAATCGTTTATCGGCCAGGAAGTGTTTCTATGCGGAGAATGACCTCTCCACGTCAACAGACACTAAGGGGGAAATCTACAGAAAAATCTTGTCCTTTTATGATAATCCGTCACCACTTACAACTCATAATATGTCCGGATTTTTGGCCAAACTCTGTTCTAGTTTGTGAAGAGCAAATCCTTGACGACTGTTCTTGGTTTCTGTGAAGATCAGTCACTGTTCAGTGGGTGATAGTTCTCCTTCCTCCAGTTGCTTTATGGATGCACGATTTAGTTTAAAGAAGTGAACACAAAACAACTCTCGCTGTAAAGAGGGATCGAGCACCATTTCTTTCAGTTTCGTTGTGGCTGCTGAACTTCCCTCGCCAAGATTATTGACAAAATTTGTGATTTTTTCAAAGTTCTCAGCATAAAAGACACTGCTTTATATACACTTGCCCCCAGGAGTGCCCACAGGTTTGGTGGGGGGGGATTATGGCGCAGGCTGCGCCATAGAGATTTTTTTGGGGGATCTTTTTTCCTTCAAATAATTTAAAATTCAACATTTATACATTTTTCCAAATATATGTAAAAGTTTTACATCTTAAATGCACCATATTTAATCCATTAGATTAAATATTAGGCCTTAATTGACACATGGGTTCTAGGGGGGATTATGAATTATACTTGGGAGGGACAGTATCCAACTCTAGGTCTTAGATTATGGCGGGTATTTTATTTAGAGGGGGATTGGGCATTAAATTGAGAAGGGTATACAATTATTGTGTATTACTACGAGTATTTTCTTAGACTGTTGTGGAAATTCTGGTGTGGAGACTGAGAATTTAATTTTTGGAGGAGGCAATATCCTATTTTCAATATCAACAGTAAGTCTAAATTTGACATGGAAATTTTGGTAGGATTGAGTATTAAATTTAAAGGGGGAGATAGGAAGCTCTTGATAAAGTGTTAAATCTTAGATTGTCAAGGTATTTCTGTAGTGGAGAGAGAGTTCGAACATTAAATTTTGGAGACTGTATTTAGCGATATGCTATCCACAAGTTTTCTACCCCGAACGTGCCAAAAGAGAAGCTGGAAAAGACGAAATATCTCGGGATCTTAAGAAAGTATTGACACCCTATTAAATTAATATTCTTGAGCGCCTTGAAAGAAAAGGATGAAAAAATTTTCTTGCTCGCTTCGCTCGCATTCTTATGTTCCGAGAATGTGTGTTTGGCGCTTTACTGAGGTCAATGTGAATTTTTATACTATAGCTGGATTACGAGACAAGCGATATTCTCGATTATGATGAACGATTTTAGGGGCGGTCTTGAGTGATGGGCATCCCTGTTCAGGGAGGAGGGCGAGATCAAGTATAGTGTTGAGGAAAGCTAAGGAAATAGTTACTTTCGGTAGACACGCTGACGTAATTAAATACTTTGTGGGGATTACGATATGGTTTGAGGGCTCCAATGATATGATTTGGGGGGACACATGACATGATTTTCTGGGGGATCCGCCATTGGCCTTGGGGAGGATGGGCACCCCTGCTTGCCCCAGCGGGTGACAACAGGATGAGGTGGTAGTGAAAGATCACAGGTGCTTTCTTTGTAGAAGAACGCTAGCTGGACATTTAGTAAGCACTTCTTTCATCAAGAGATGAAATTGTTTGCAACGATGTACTCCGCACGTACTGCTTCCGATACTCTGTGCGTGAGCTAGACAAGCGACATGATTTAATTTGGGAAACACATCTCCCAAATGGCAAAATTGTCCAATTTCTTCCAAAAATTCCCTCGATGTACAGAACATCACATACAATCGTACATATATACTTTAATTCGCTGCAACCATGTTTTAAGGGCAGAATAGGTGCACAATTCATGTTTGGGTGCAAATTAGGGGGAATAATGTACCACGGAATGGATCTATATGTCGATATATAAGATGCAAGATTCCATATATGGAAGCGCCCAACAGTATTCTTGTGAAGGTGCAGTACCTAAAGGTCCGGGCTCTACTTATTAACAATACGCACGTTTCATCCAAGGCCACTCGCACAACTGTACAGCACACAAGCTCATTTCTTCTAGCCCACAAATACTTCTAAATCAGTCCTGGATATATCTTTATGGAGTAAGTAACAGACAAGGGACTACTGCAGGCAATACTAAATGGTGTAATGGTCGCGGTGATGGACGTAAGCAATCCTGAGAGCACTACTCTGCGGACTCGTTTCCAACAACTTTGGAAACTGTGGAGGGCAGAGACAGAGTGCCTGGACGTTGACCAGAATTTTTTGTGTGAGAGGTAAGACCCTCGACATCAAACTGAATAATAATTCAAAATTATTATTATTATTATAAACTAACAACAAACTGCTACTACTGTACCCTTAGAGAGACTCTTCTATTCGATCCAGCGATTATCCAACACGACTGTCATTTGTTTTCTCCTCTCGCTTTCCCTTCTCTCCTGCCTTTTGAAGGTGCTGCACAAATTGGTAACGCAGGAACTTCGGGAAAATGCAAGCAGCTGATTGCATCCCCCATGCCACCTCTGCTAGCCACCGATTGGAAATACGACAGCGCCACAGAGGTTTTCTCATTTTGGTTAAGCTGTCCCAGACTACATAGCTGAACGCTTTGGAATTTTACGTATTCAAAATAGCTTGTAAGAAATAAACCAGTCGCTATGAGCCGAAGAATTCTGAACTGAAGCTTTATTGTTGTACTTTAAAGTGTGGTACAAAATTTCACCAGAAGTTCAAAAAGTGGTGAGTACGTGAATGGTAATATTAAATTCTTGAAATAGTGCGATTATACAGGGTGAGTCAAAAATCAAGTTACATAGGGATTTATAATATATCTTCAATGTGTCCACCTTGAACATCAATGCATTTGTGTACGCAACGATTCCAGTTCTCCAGAACATTTTGCAGAACGTTCGGCAAAATTATTTCTGCACATTGCACAATGCGTTCCTTCAAATGCTGGATGTTCTGAATCTTAACTGAGTAGACGAGCGCCTTTAAATAACCCAAAAGGAAAACAATCCATTGGTGGCCGGTCCGGAGACCGCGGTGGCCACTCAGGAAAATCACCCCCACTCTTTCGTTTGTTGTGAGCTTCTTTCTTCACTCACAGTCAGAAACTTCCTACGTAACCTGACTTTTGACTCATCCTGTATATTAATTAGGAGAATAATTATTTCCACAAATAGGGGGGCCAAAGGGTAGGCCATCACATTTCTTTTGGGGGGGGCGTGATTTCTCAATCGTAATGACTTATGGCTTTGTGAGCAGTTTCTTTCAAGGGAGCCACATAGCGTCCCAAATGGCGTAGTGGTGACGTCATAGCCTTGTAATCGAGTCCCGGGTTCAATGCTCGGTGGATGCATACAGGTGATCGAATTCCACTTTAAACTGTATGCCCAGTCCCGATTAGCGTATCTATACATAAGTGGGCTTCTAACAAAAAAAAATAAACGGAGTATGGATCGAATGGCTAATTTTAAACCCGGCTCTGCATGTACTTGACAAACACCCTGCTCCCTTGTACGAAATCCAAGCGGACGCGTGCGGGACGGGTTCTCCGCTTCTGCCTTTATCCTCATTAACACCCCAACCCCCTAACCCTCCCTGTGTGGCGGATAGCGCCGTAACGCACAGGATGCGGCGCATAATTAAGCTATCTAATCACAGTCGGCTGATAAGGCCCAGCGGCGGGCAGCTGCGAATTCAGTCAAGAGCGCGGGCAGGAGTTGATGATAAAGCCCAATAGACAATCATTTCCTTGTGCAATTATGTAGCTAGATACACGGAAGGTACAATAAAACAGGTAAATTTCTACCCTGTGCATTCCACCGTGGCATGAAGCCACATGGGAATTTTTGATTGATTAGCAATAACAGCAGGCTGCGAGGGCCAGGGTCTGTCTACCTACTGCCTGCCGGTCTCAGCAGAGGTGCGCGATCATCCAACGAGTTACGGGGTGACGTGTGGTCAGCACGACGAACCCTGTCGTTGCTGTAGGTTTACTATGAGCGGCTTACCTTACTCATTCATGGCTCCCCAAATTCCTCATGATGGTGGGTGGTCACCGGTCCCATACACAGGCCGAAATCTCGGGAGAAAAATTGTCATGCTTCCCCCTAGGAGATTCGAACCAGCGCGCCTCCCCGATCCAAAAACTTGAAACCTTAGACCGCACGGTGGCGGTGAGACTTTTGATTGGTTAATTTCGTTTATTTTACTTCCCTCTTCTTCGGCATTTTGACTCATCGCACAAAAACACCCACGCCCAATTTGGGATTCGAGCTCGGGACCCCTGGCGTCGTAGCGCACTGTGCTAACCACTCCGTCCCGGAGGTTGACGTCGGATAATTTTATAGTACGTCCGTTTTTACGGATTCTCCACATGTTCTTAAAATTTTTACCTTTTAGGTCTAAAACAGATCTCTGCATTACTAAGTATACATGCACAAAGTTTTCCGTTGTACCAAAAAAACGTAAATGAGATACAGTTTAACATATAACATTGCCAGTTTCGTGCCCTGATGACCAGCTAACCCTAAGGCTAGACCAAACATCCTCCCCAGCTAACTTTATCCACTTCAAGTCAGATTGTATTTACTCATATGACGACAACAATTATCGAATTTTCGTGCAATTACGTAATTCAAGTAATATCACATCTGGCAATCTAAAATGACATACTGATAAGGTAACAATGGAGATTATCATCCTAAGTGCAATATCTAAGAAAACACACTTTCCTGCATTCTTGAATATTGCATATAGTTGAAGTGGGGGCAGGGCGGGATTAAGACGAAATTGGGCCTGATGCACTTACATACTATGATCAGTGGCGGCGATTAGGGGCCTAATGCTGCAGCATCAATAGCACCCACCTTATCCGTCACTGCGTGGGGGAACGCTGTGTCAATTTAACATTACTACAATGAACACAGGTGTTAGTTTTAGTTCATACTGAAATAAGACAGATATTTGCCTTTATCAGCTGCAATTTCAAAATCAAAGGTTCTTTGTCACTGCACCAAGATAAAATGATGCTGTATACAGGCTGTGCGAAGAGTGCACTGTTAAGCCCGGTTTACATTGGTCGAGTAGACAGGAGAGTAGCTGGAGCGAGTAGGGTCAAGCGAGCTACTCTCCTCGTGTAAACAACTGGAGAGAGCACTGGAGCCAGTACTCGCTCCAGTAGTCAGGACAGTCGAGTGGCTGTCCAAGGAGGACAGCGACGCGACCGAGTAAACGCTTTCTGAGGACAGTAAAGAGTCTGTCTTGTGTTGTGTCTGTGAGTGTCCATGGAATTTGTGTCGATTATAGGAACAAACAAAATAAACTACGTGAGTATGAAGTTGAAGAGATGAGACTTGATGTATTTGGAGCAGGAGAAATAAAATTAAAAATAAGGGATTTACGTTCAACCAAGAATGATCGAAAATAGAAAAATCAAAGAAATTAGTTTTTTTTCCACACATATCCTTGTGCATTATTGTATTCATTTCTCGTGAAAAAAGTGTGTAAACAGTTTCAGAACTTTTTTTATTAAATCGACAACGACGTCGATGGGTTCATTCTGTGAAAAGAGCACCAAACAGCTGCAGCTAGTATCCCACTTTGCCGCAGTCGAGTAGAAAGTGTGTAAACAGCTACTCGCCATAGAAGGGTCGAGTCTATATAGCAGACAGGCCAGTAACTCTCCCGCTCACTCGACCAATGTAAACCAGCCTTTAGAAATACATAGAAAAGCAGTATTCTGTGTATTTGCTTGATATGGATATTCTGTGTATATTTTTGCGCTGCAAGAGTCTGTGCCCGGCGAGAGAGATGTTACGTATTGTATGTATGTGTGATTAAATATTAATTTCCTTATCATTGGCGTTTTGTTTCTAACATGCACCATGGAAGCAGTTATGCAGCTGATATGGTGCTTGCTTGCCATTTTCTCAAACTAAGTTGTGAAGTTAGTGAAAAAAAGTGCAAAGCAGCGAATTTAGACTCTCCCCACCAAACTACCTTCGGCTATTCTTCCACCACAAGAATTTTGGTACTATGGTTCATACACAGACGGGACTAAGATATCATAAAATACAACACACACTAATAAGCATGTACTGATGAATTATATTGGCAAAGGACACACACTAGGAATGGAACCATGCCTCCAAATAATGAATGGCGAAAATATCCATTGTTCTTTTTACGTGGAGTCAAATAAATGTTCTTCTCCTTTCAAATAATTCAAACTAAAGTATTGCTCTCGCTTAAAAAGTGTTTTTTGTCCCCCTGTAAAAAAAGGTTTGTTTCACCCCTCCCTCTGGAAAAAATCTGGATACGCCCATGAAAGAACAATATAAAAGAAGTGCCCACATGTAGTTTACCCATACCAATAACAAATATTTTTAGGGCTACACACTAACCCAAAATAAAGAACACTGTAAATAATATGTAGGAAGAAATATATTGTAATTAATGTAAAATCGACATGTTTTCATTTAAAAAATAATGACTCTTAACATTAGTTGTACAGTGCAAAATGCCCAAACTTACATTCAGTAATGCTGCTTGCATTTTCAGGTGTACTTCTCGGAGTAACCAATTTTTCTCAGTTTCCTTGTGATTTTCTGTTTCTCCAGCAGTAACTTATTTTCGTGTGTAAATTGCATGACAGTTACGATTGCCTTTAAATTCGTGTTGAACACTAAAATGCAAGATATATCCAGAAAAATAACAAATCTGGTAACCCTATTCTACTTATCTGATATAGTGCAAATGCTCTGCCTAGAATTCCTTAATTAATATGACCAGTTGACTGCAATAAGTTTGGTTTTGAGTGCCCACACCTACTTTACAAAACTAGGGTAAATGTATTACATAAATCGTTAATAAGTTGACAATTTTTTTCACTAACCTACAAGCTATTTATAGAATGTCAGCAATTTTACTGAAAACAGATACACTGGTGTACCTCGAGTACTGATGGAACAAATCAATAGACCTTTCCTCTAAAATGAGTATATGTGCATTAATTCCCTCTCATGTGATGGCCTCATCATAGACCACAATGCCTACTTACACTGTTCACACAATGCATCTGGAACTTACTTTACTGTTTGATCCAGGGCCTGGGGCATTCAAAATTTCCAGATGTCAGATATTTTTGTTCCTTAGTCTGAATTATGGGTATTGTATACAGTCATAGTGTAAACACTGTTGCTATTAATATAGCAATAAACAGAACATGTCAAGTTGAAACCAAGAATTACAAGGAGCTAATAAAAGTTTCTAAATTAGGTTTTCTTTTAGTTTCCAAGGTGCCACTGGTATAATATTCATTATATTTAATTATAAAACTGTGTTTGTTCAATATCAAATTATTATTTTAGCTACAAAAGCTGCAATTTTTAATCATATCCAACATTCTCTATTATAATTCTTTTATGATTACATTTCTTATAATTTTTACATTGTTTCATATAAAATAATATTTTTACTTCATGATTTCATTCTATAATTAAATGAATAGTACACATTAACTGTTTTTGTGTAGTAATTTGAAAAAAAACTTCAGTAATTTTTAAAGATTTCTAAATATGTTGAAACAATCCATAAAGTCAAGAAAACTCATATTAGGTTGTTTTTTTTGTAATTGGAAGCACCAGCATCCTATAACTTGTATCAAACCATACACACACAAATTTTCTCTGACCAAGTGACCAACTTTCCTTTCCCTTGGGACAGCTGTGGTATTCTCTTTTTCCTGTACCAAGATACCAGTGAATAAATTGCTGATATAAAGAGCAGACCAAGGGTACATTCAAGATTGCAAATGAAACAAAGAGCACTGCGATAACTACAGTTCTGGGAAAACTAGATAATATGGCAATAGTCTATCCCAAATGGCTTGTAAGGAAGAGAATGTCCAAGAATGATCTGTTGGGAGACATTCCAGAGCATAGTTGAACATGCACAACTATGCAATGACTAGATGAACATTATTCCAATATCTCCGTGAAAAATAAATACATAGCATGGCAGGAAATGCGACACTGCCAAATATGGAGATTAGCTTCCTGTACTTCAACCTTAGCTTTGTGTGTTCTTGTAGATCTAGCTCATCCACAACTACTGTTACGGACCGAACATGTCTCCTGCTATTGCTAAACCCATCTGCGAATTGACTTATCAGATAGTATAGTATAGACTCATCCATACACCTGTACTATGCACAAAACGCACTTTGATTCTGTATGATTGAGTCTATTGTGTGATGTGCTGTACTGCTGACACAGGCTGTTGTACAGTCACGGACAGTTCTGGGTTGTAACGATCCCATTGACTTTCACTGGGATTGTTACAGCCCAGAAATGTCTGTGGCTGTACAATCCAATGGCCTGTGCTGAACTAATCTCAACAGGCTACTCTTTCATTATATGTGTGGCATCATCTCAGTGTCTTTAGTTTTCTCATCAATGTCATTGTGAAATTGCATGAATCCTTATTCTGATTCTGACAACAGAATTATTATTGTCACTTATGCCTCTATATTAAACACACACAGTGTAATATAGTGGATTGAGTTTCAACATGTATCCACTGCAAAGTTACTTGGATTTAAGAAAAAGGTTGTGCACATATCAAGGTCAATAAAATTACATGACATCATCACACCCAATCCTGGAAAGTGTTTGCCCACCTGCAGGCTCACATTGCACAGCATTAGAAACTAAAACACTGAATATTTTCACCATAAGTTATTCCAAATACTCTGTTCATAGTAAAATTCAACTAGGAATCCTAGTGAAAAGATGAAATTTGTGATCAAATACCATGTATTTTAACATTCTGATGTAATTAGTTAATATTTTAAAGCAAAATTCTTGGTAAATTGATACATATAATTGGAGTACAATAATTAAATACTAATATTGATCAGCATTTTGAACAACTTCCAATTATTACAATTTTCAAGTATCGGTATTGGTGGGAATCTGTAAGAATATCGGTTTCAGTTCAAAGTGGTATCGGCTCAGCCCTAGTTTTTTACTGTGTCAGATTTTTTATCAATTTGTATTTACACATGTATTCTGTACGAAATTCCCTCTACTTTCTTCAGAAATCCTGTCAAATTATGCACTAACTTATAAGCATGGCAGAACATCCCTTTGAGTGGCCAAGTGCTACCAGGGAGTTTTCCATTGGGTCCAATTCAGATGTGCCACACGTATAATTAACAATATACAAATTTAACAACTGATCAGAATATATGATGTATATGACGGTAACGGTTCCGATTGTTTTATGATTTCTCCTAGCACAAAGACTAATTATTGTAGAATTTTGGAAATCATTGTCACACGAAATTTGAACCTTCCTTAAAGTAATGAGCACTGTTTGGACTCAAAAAAAAGTTATTTATGTTGAAAAAAACAACTTGAAAATTACCTTACGCACTTCTCATGGACAAAATATTCTCAGTCGACAAGCGACAGTAAATATCGTAGAAGCATGGGAATGAATGTAGAAGTAAATCGGAACCTTAGTAGAATGTATTTAGGAACTTTATGTTAAATGCTAAGAGAACCTAACCTAACCACGAAAGCATATATTGTACAAAATCTTAAGTAATCGCTAAAACTCCGCAGTATGTGTTAACAGACATACATCGAAATCGAACGACGTAAAAATTGCATTCGTAGCATGACGAATTTGCAATAAAACAAAAGGAGCTTGGGGCCAAACTGTTTTTCCACTTAAGTTTTCATGGCATTAGTGCTGATATTTTACATGTATTAAAGTGTCCACAAGAAACATGTATGTACGTTATATGGACGTTATGTTTGAACTTGGAAATAGAAATTTGGTCAAGTTTTCGGTGTTACTAGTTACATTGCTCTTATTGCGTACGAGTTTGAGATTTCTTAGAATGTAAATATAACAAGTGTTTCCAGATTATGTGTAAATGCTGTCATAAGATTTTATGATCAAGGTTAGAACCAACGTTTGGTAACATGTATACAAATTTGCATACTCCCTCACCCCCCTGCACAGTGTACATGGCACTTGCAACAAAAAATGTAGCTGCATAGTAAGCTCTGTTGTTTTCTTCGCTATGTCATATTTTCCCAACCTGCACATTCATACTGTAGCTATAAATTTATCCCAAGGAAAATTTCACTTTTGAAATCTAGTTTACATACTCACATGATATCTGTGGGTAATTTTAATGAGTGAAGCACATAGACACTTCAACATGAGAATAAACAACCATCACCTACTACAGGCAAAACTTGGATAGTGTTCATGGGAAGGACATTTGGTTGCAATTTTTAGCCCTTGGAGGCAGTGGCAGCGATAAGGGGGGCAATTGCCCCCACTTTTGGCTTAATTGAAGATGACGGGAGTGTTCCCTGATTTGTTTGAAATTTTGTATGCTTTCTACGGTATGAATTGAGATGACCGGACTCCTCTCCGATTTTCTTCATATTTGACATACTTAATAATTGAGGCCTCTTAATCACAAATCTGAAGTTAAAATTTGTCGGACATCTAGAAATTGTGAACCACTGACGCTAGCCAAACGAACCATTGGCACGTGGTTAGGTTAGTTTCGGTTAAGTTAGGCAAACATAGTTAAAATTGGGTGTTGTGGTAGTATCAGGATCTAGAAATTAGAAATAATTGCGAACCATTGACACTAGCCCCACAAACCATTGGCACGTGGTTAGGTTAGGCAAACATAGTTAAAATTTGGTGTTGTGGTAGTATCAGGATCTAGAAATTAGAAATAATTGCGAACCATTGACGCTAGCCCCACAAACCATTGGCACGTGGTTAGGTTAGGCAAACATAGTTAAAATTTGGTGTTGTGGTAGTATCAGGAATATATATATTTGGTTGTGAAACAACAAAAAAAAATCGCGAAAATCGACAGTTTCCATTCCGAAAACTAACGCCTTATTTTAGCTTATTTTGCAATTTCCAGACGTTTCCGACAAATTTTAACTTCAGATTCGTGATTAGGAGGCCTCAATTAGTGAGAATGCCAAATATGAAGAAAATTGGAGAGGGGTCCGGTCATCTTAAGTCGTTCCCTTTCTACATGAGGTCTCCTGAACACGAATCTGACATTAGAAATTCCCGGTCATGTCTGTAACTTGAAAATTTCATGTAACATTAGGTTAGGTTATGTTTGGCAAACATACTTCAAATAACACTAAGCTTACCTTCAAAGTCTGTAGTGTTTCAAGTGACAAACACACTATGTGGCAACACTGTAGACAGCGCAACTCAGTGGCTACATTCCACAAAACATGGCTTCCTCACTTCTTTCCGGAGAAATATCGCTATTATGAAAAGCAATATATTACACCTTACACACGTAATATCCAAATTTCAAACAGTGACCGGGACATCAGAACTTCTGATACTTCATCCGGAAAACTTATTTGGATAGTTACATTCTCTAGTAAATAAATCGGAGAACACTACCGTCACCTTCAATTGCTCCCTACTTTTGCCCCCGCTCCATGCTAAACCTTATCCACAAAGGGAAATATACTGCTTTTGACCCCCCCCCCCCCGAAGTTTTGGAACCAAATCGCCGCCACTGCTTGGAGGGGTTGAATGTCACACACTTTCATGTGCTTAGATAGTGGATCTCGTCTTAACAAGAAACCAATGGATGAATGAACACATTCCCTGGTTCCGAGGAGGCCAGAGGGCAAGCATGGTGTAGGAAGTCCGAGCATGATGCTGATCACATCACTCCACAAATAGCAAGAGATTGTGAATGTATGGGGCCCTAACTCCCCATCCCTATCTTATGCCTTCATGGCATGTTGCAATAGGCAAGGGGCAGCTCTACTTTTTAACAGTGGTTATTCACATTGATGGATCCACAATTGCTATACATTTCAATTATGATAGGTTTAAACTACTGAAAAAGTTATGTCGAGAAGAGCATGATGAAGTTATTAAAAAATAATATACAGAATACTTAGTAAACCGTGTAGAAACGGCGATTGTATGTAATCATCATAAGAATTATGCAAACGCAGTATCCTTATTATGTGCGCGTTCCAATTTAAATTACCCTTCATGGTGTTAAGGACTCATTTTTATTGCTTTATGATAACAAGAATGGTTCACTTCCGAATATATTTAATTACAAATGCTGAGTTTCAACGATCGTCAATTTTTCCAGTCTACACACCTAAGTCAGCACGATATGTTTTCAGCATTTCAATCTCCACGACTGTTATTTTTTATGGGGAAAAAATGAGCCGATTTCAATTTCTTTACTCAATCCTGAATACTGTAATATTATACAACTAATTCATTGTCGGCGAGACATTAAGAAAAGAACGAAGAGGGGAAATGTGTGCTGGTGGATGCAGTGGACAGCAGCAATCAAATCGAACTAAACTAGTGGGTTACAACGAGAGATGATTGGTACGTGAAACACGGAAAGCGTTAATACAGAACTAATAATTTTGTTTATCGCATTTCATAGATGATCCTACTTTTTGACAGGCCAGCTGATTTGTTTACAACGTTCTATATTTGCTGCTAAATGAACAGAACTATTGATTATTTAACTGGTGAAGAAAACCTTTACATTGTTGTCCCATAAAATGTGTAAATACAGCTTTGTTAACACTCCGATATCAAGCTCAAGGACAGATATGATTTATAATAGTCATCACATTGCTTATTGACTAGTGTATAGCTGCAATGAAATCGTTAGGTTTTTCTCACTTACCTTCTGAAAGCTCTAAATCCAATTCTGCTAATTTATCCCTCACATCTGGCGGGAGCTTTGATATGTCTATGTTAAAATCTGCCATCATGAGGCATTAAACTTCACTAATAAACAAAACTACGAACATCACAGTACGAACACAGCACAGAAACACTTCCAGCCATCTTGGATTTACCACACCTTTTTCCAGTGACCGGTAGATGTCACCACATTACAGTGTTAGAAGCAGAGCTACGAAGCAAGCGGGTTGAATCATCGGAAGCAGAAACGCAAGAGTGGCAGAAATCTGGCAGAGAATGTTACATTCATCCTCCCCTTGACGTAACACAGGGAATTGCAAATTAATTTTGGCTGTTAACTGCAACCGATTCCGAGAGTGTAAGAGCTAATTGCATTTCATGGTAACATCGAGCCCCAGAAACACTAAATTAATATTTTCCCATCAGAGCAAGAAGAGCAAGTGCGTTTCTTTTCCATTTTTTATTTGGTTACCAAAATATTTATTCTCAGCCATTGATTCATTTAAAATAATATATACAATACATTAAAACCAGTTTACATTATTGTTGAGTTGTCAAATGCACACTGAAATGTATTTCATGCTGCATATTAAAGGAAGTTCCGAGAACGGACTATTACGTCAGTCTAAGGACGTGGGACGAAAGATACAAGGAAAGTATCTGGCCTTCATTAAAGATATTATCCAAGCATTAATTAACGAAAACTTGGGTTACATTGGTTTCAGTACTCTTCATGTTATTATAATCCGTTAGATATATAACTGTGTGATCTCTTCCCGCCAACCTTTTAACGTAATAGAGCGCAAGTATCAATCGGCTTCAGTTATTCACGTCCGGGGGTGCTGTTAAATTGACTTCGTTGGTGGCGCACTTGGTGGAGTCAGGCTTTGCTGTGAAAAAAAGTTATATCTCACGGACTGTAGGATTTTTTCCAGGGAGAGACAAGCAAGATATTTTTTCGTTAGGGAGGGGGGGGGGGCAAACGAATATTTTCCCCGACAATAACGTTGACCCCTCAAAAACAGCTCTTCAGTTTGAAGTTATGTTTCTGCAACGCCCTTACAATAATTAACATAAATAACTGTGATTGAAAATAAATTATATTACCTATGTGAAATATACAGTGCGTTCACTTTGGCTCGGGGCAGGAATAGGACGTGACTAAAGAACGGCTAGGCATGGCGCAGATGCCGGCATTTTCGTCCCGCTTATATTTACTCACATATCTATAGCATGCAGACAATTATAATTATGTTGCATAACGAGAACTAACATGCGTTATAAAATAAGAGTTGTTCAAAGTGATGGCCAACTGTACTCATACATTCCCGGCATCTTTTGATGAAATTTTGATTGGCAAACAAAAGTTCCTCTTTCGTAATTCTTGTAAGTTCTGTTCTTATATTGTCTTTCAGTCCATCTATAGTGTGGGAATTGTTCCTATTTTTTTTAGGATTCCCCACAAATAATAAATTGCCTACAAAACAGAGAGAAATTACACTGCCCGCTAAAACGAACAGATTGCCTCCCCGATGGCGCAGTGGTAGCGTTGTCGCATTGTAATCAAGGGGCCCCTGGTTCGATACCCGGTGGAGGCACATTGTGGTTCGGATCCCACTTTAAACTGTAGGTCCAGCCCCGATTAGCCTTAATGTGCATAAAGTAAACTTAAAACACCAAATCAACCAAGACGAACAGAACTGTACTGATAAGCGAGCAACAACAATTACGCTTGCAACGTGAGCTTTAGCCTTGTAAGCTCTCCCGGCGCCTAAACAATCAACTTTTGCATGTCGATGCGATGGCGTTTTCTTTCAGAGAATGATCAAGAATAACCACTGTAACTGCTGATATCTTGTGTCTATTTTCGGATTAGAAATTATGGATGCTCGAGTTCGGACTCCAATTAAAAATAACCAGTAGACCTATATAAAAACGAGTTACATCAAAATTTAGCTTATTCAATTCTGCGTCAATCTGGACACAGCGATGTCCATTGAATCGTGGAAATTGCGGGCTGTCACAGCGAGTCAGTGCGAGCGATGTTGCCGCGCTTCACAAACATTATTTACTCCGTTGAATAAAAATCTGTATGAAATCGGTTTCGCAATGTGAATTGACAATGATGAACGATTTTTAAAAGCAGATGCAAAGGGTTTTAAAAGAAGACCAAGGTCGTATTTGTAGGACTACCTAATCCAAAGAAAAAGTTGTTTCACAAATTTAAAAGAACGGTCTTTTGACCAATTTTTAAAATCTGAAAATTAAGAATTGTGTTTAAAACCTTTCTGCCTATACCATATTAAAATTTCATCACTACCGGACCACACGTTATTTATTTATAAAATTTCAAATCTGCACCATGCGCCTCGCCGTTCTGCAGTCACGCGCTATCTCGGCCGAGACAAAATGAATGCACTGTACAATCTTAGGTCAACATTCAATTTTCAGGAGAACCGTGCCCCCCCCCCCTCCCCTTTTCCTCGTTCCGGACGTCCATGCTGACATAATGTCTAATCTTGCAACAAACTAACGCCTCCTTTGAGAAATAAACTAACAGTGGCATTCCCAGAGTCCCTAAGTACAGACAAGCTTTCAAGCTTGCAGACAACAAGACTGACAACTTTCTTACATTTAACACCAGGATAATTTTGTCCTCCGAAACTATGCGAACTGCAGACTTCCCCATGGCTTAACTTTCGACAACAGCATCACTTCTTCCAAGCTAGGACTTCAAATATGGTGGTGGAACCACAGGATCATCTTGCTCGTTTCAACACTGGAACATTTGAAAAACGGCATTTTCTATCCTCTATTTATGTAGCCATTTGCAATAGTTTACAGTTGCCACTGACAGATGAATTTTGTTCGAATGGCACATTGCAACGATTTGGGGGGGGGGGGGGTCAGGCCACTGGTAAAACTTCAATAGTAGGAAAAATAATATTATCATCGTGGTTGATTATCATACAATAATAACTATTATAAATTAAGAAAAATGAGTCAATTTATTCCATACTATTATTATTATTATATCCTTGAAGCGACATTGCTGCTCAATCAAGCAGGTAGCCGATTACACAACACAACCATTATCAATTTTTCCTTTTTTATATTTTATGAAATTAATATACTGAAATCCATAGTTATTCTATTTTGTTATTAACTTTTACATACTTTGTACAAGAAAAGGGCTTTAAAAGTTAGTACGAAGAATTAGTCATTACTAGGGACCTGATTATTAGGTGCTAAAAAACTAGAAAATTATTTTTCATGTTCTAAAAACACAGGAAATATGTGGCTAAAAGTAAAAATATTTTCATTCAAAAACTGTCAAACAAATAAATAGATACTAATGCCTGACAGCAGACCTTTATATGCTTTTGTTGCATTCTATGGATGTATTACAATGAACATGAAAGCATATTTCCAAATTGTCCATTGAAAATGCACACCTCTGAACAATGTCTTGTATTGCGAAAATGACCTTTCCACATCAAACATAGTCAGGAGTGAGGGATATATTGCACTTACACCATCAATATCACCTACATGTTCTTCCTCCAGAACATAAGCAACTTTGCACAGATTTTGGTACCCTGTGTTTTTTTCGAACAGATTTCGGAATTTGTCCCTGACAGAGTTCAATTTAATTTCCTTTCAACTGCATTTCCCTTCACTGTTTCACAAAGCAGTTGTGTGGGAGTTTTCAGTTTTTCTATTATGCCACAGAAGCAGCTTACATATGCAGACAGGAAACCCAAATTGTTGTGTAAACATCAATCTTTCAATAAATCTTGAGGTATCGCAATGGACGATGACTTAGTTTTGTCAAACTCATTCAGAACATATGCAAAATCTTCAAAATTATTTATTGTGGAGTCCTCAATAGGATAGCAATTTACTAATTTACGCGTGTTTCATTTATTTTATGCATCAACTCCAAAATATGAGTTTACACAAAAAATTTGAAAATTTTATTTTGTCTGGAATGCCTAAAATATGTACATGTTCTTTCCCTAGAAATATGTGTTGTGTGTGCTAAACTTAAAATTATGCATTTTTATGTAAAATAAGATTTCGCAGATTACATTGCAACCATATGGTTGGTCAGCACTCCTCCCAAGTTTGGCCGACTAATATATATATATATATATATATATAGTTTTAACCTAAAAATCCACTCCCTAGTCATAACATTTGTTCTGGGACCTCTCACTACGTGAACACATTTTTGAAAATATGGAACAATTTATTCTGTGGTTTAAATGGTGGAAGATGAAAACAAACTGATCCTGTATTTTACACCCATTTTTTCCCCGATCTAATGGTTTTTACTTTGCTTACTCTCTTTGAATACTAACTAACTGGACTCTATTTCTATTAGTAGCTATATAAATAGCTTTCTGTAACTTGAAATGAAGGATTGCAATCTCTAGGGGCAGTCGACAGACAGATTCAACCAGCCTTCCCGATGCCCATGTATGCTTTAATGATTTTAACCTAAATGTTCAAAACCTATGTGAGAAAAGTTTGTTTACCGGTGTTAAACGCACATGGGGAATATATGCATTACATATTTTGTTACCATTTATTTTCTTTCAATATTAGAATGTTATTACATCCAACCAAAATATTGTTTCTACGCTTTTGGTTATAAGGAAGGTAAAGGTTATGTTCTAGGGAATTATTCATTACGTATGTGTATATGGATAGAGGTATGTTTCATACAGTTGTATACACTTACTTTATGTAAAATATATATACTAGTATATATCTGTGTATGTGACTATATGTATGTACAATATATTGTTATATGCTTTTTACTTAATTAGAAAGTATGTACAGCTTTCCTGTATATGAAAATATTATGTCTGTTGGAAATATCTATTGGAGGCAATCATTTAATATCAATATCAGTACTTGTATTCATAAAGTTGTTTGGTAGTTTACTAAAATTTACTCATGTTGGTGTTGAGTTTCTTGATTATTCCTTCTGTTGATGTTATTGTTTACTTCAATAGCTATTTTGAGAGAGAAGGGCACTGTATGTTGAAAGAAAGAACAAAATATATCATGTACCAATTTATTCATGCATATAAAAATACAAAAGATGATAAAATTCAACTTTCTCAAGCTACGCTTACATAGAGCTTTACAAAAATCCTTGAAAGATATCTCTTAAAATATACAGAATATGTCACACACACTCCTTGGTATTTTTTTTATTTATATATTCATGTTTGGGTTGGCCTTCAATAACTTTTCTTACACTACTTCTAGGTTACCAATGACATTAATTATTCATGACAAATGTGGTTTATGTACTCAGTCACTTGAATACATTTTTTGAACTAAGTAAGTAAACATGCAATATTGTGGATTTTTTTACTTAATGGTTGAATTATCGTCATCACAGAAAAATTACACAAAAGTTTCCTTAACAATTGCATAAGACAGATTTTCTTAAACAGTACAGCCCCCGGCAGTACAAAGGGGATACCTATATCCTGAAACACTCACTTCCCTACAATGCATTAAGTATTTTAACTAACTCCACAGCGATGAGCAAACTTCAATAGCAAGTATGACCATCGCTGTACAGTTAAGCAAGATTATATCAAGAATATCAGCTGTCCCAGCTAACTGTAGAGCACGGCCATGCATATTGGCAGAGGAGGAGGAGGAGTAAAATCAATTGGTAAAAGTGCAGTGTTGCCTGACCGTACATGTACGGAAATTTCATGGCATGTACGGATGTACGATCCAGACCTTAGTCCGTACGCTAAATGCATGGCTTGTCAAAATTTGCTCTTGCAGTTTTATCCCTAATATTTCCCTAAGAAATTCTTAAACCAATCATACGGACCTGGAGACAAAAATGTGCAATGTGCGTTCGGTAGTATTATCCTCTTCAAAAAATTGCAACGCTTACAGGAAGATGAAGGAAATCGGGTACCTCCCGTCGCCCATTACACAATCCCGTTTCTCTCACTGTTCATTGGTGGAACCGTCTCGCATCACTACTTGCGGAGACTTGTTCTCGTTCGCCTGGTCTACAGTTAGCTGGTAAGGAGTTTAAGAGCTTGTTTTTATTGCTGGTAAATGCACAGAGGTACAAAGTACTTTTGGGGAGGGGAGTAGTAACAGAAATTTTAATTGTATGAAAGATGGATGGAAATACCATGTTTCCATGTAGAACAGCAGTGAGATGGATCAATTTTAATAGCATGTGCCAGACTCAAACTGGCAGTTTGTAATTCATGACCATGAGAAATAGTCAAGACCTACCACACAGGTCTTCGTTGGTGACTTGTGGTTAGCACAGGGAGTCCATCGTCCACTACACGTAGATTCTCATGAAATTTTGGAGTTCCCACCAGGATGAAACCCTGGTCTGCATGTACCACAGGCAACAACACTAACCATTCAGATATGTGGAAACTTTTGCTTGTCTATATCATATGTTTTGGTGTTTGATGTAGGTCTCATCAGTTCAACATCCACAATGGACTTTTAGCTTCTTTTATTTTTATTTTTTTTAGCTAATTAGCTGTTTATAATCAGTCGTGACCACATAAATTGGTTTGAAATATGAACACCCTCTGGTACGTCATTAAGATATAATGAGGTTTTTAAGTTCAATTTATGCACAGAAGTGGGATCTGAACTACCATGTGCCTTTACCAGTATTGAACCCATGATTACAAGGTGACGACGTTACCACTATGCCATTCGAGATGCCCGAAGATATAATGACAAGCAAATCAGCACTACAATGTGTTTTATAAAACAAGATCACAGGATATGTAAGTAGGGAATGGTGCATTAAAACATTAGTTTTATCTCCTTCCAGTACTCCACAACAGTGCTTTAAGGTTCGACTGGACCGTTGGCAGACTTCAGCACGGCCATTTTCTAAATTTCCTCTCCTTTTGAAAAACACTGTGATAATCCAAATTGTGAAAAATTACATGTGTTTAAAATTCCTTCTAGAGCATTCATGTGAGTCTTTGCATGGTGTACAGATATTCACATTAGTTTTGTGGCTACGTAAAATTAAACTGTTGTGAATATCAGCCAAAGGTCCCACCGAGCCTTAAGGAATAAAGCCTGCCAAGCAGCTTCGATGCACAGTGTGCTTTTTGAAAAAATTCTGTGTGAGGACATTCTAGTAACACCCCATTCAAGTATCAGGGTGTCACATGGAACACATACCACTCAGACTGCAAATTTGGAACCAAAGACCCCCGCACAAATACCACCTTGGGGATTCATTGTCAGTGCATATGTTCCATAGGCAATGCAATACATAAAGCTCTTGCTTGTTTTACTCTACTGTAATAAAACTGTTAGGGAGATTTCACACCAAAGTGACAAGTAACATCTGCGAGGATCGACCAATCGAATGCAGACTTATGCAGCATACATTACACAATGCTGTGAAGCGCTGCTGTTGCTCGTTTCCAAGTGTCATGTGTTGTACGTTGTTTATCACTTCAGTATGAATTCTCCCTAAGTGACAGTAACTAGCAATGCAAACCACCATGAAGAATCTTCAGCGGAGACACATTGCAGCGGTTCGGATCCCACTTTAAACTGTAGATCCAGTCCCGATTAGCCTATCTGCGGATAAAGTGGACTTATTCAATTCAAGTCAATTAAGAATCCTCAATAGGAGCCGTCCACTAACACTGCTTTCAAGGAGTTCCCCAATTGTCCTCATAATGCTGGATCTCCACTGGGGTTAAAACTGGAATAGCTCATATCAAAGTCATGAGTGCTAACTGCTAGGCTATAAAGTCTGTTTAAGGATTCTACTTGCAAGATGCTGTTCATCTTCAGATATCCCATTCATCTCAGTTCTCAACGTATGATCACAATCTGGAAGTTTCACAACCAGTGTTCCAGAGCTAAAAATATGATTGCCGTAGGTAACTGTGCTCAATGGTGTGGTTAGTACCTTATATGGGTTTGCTACTGAAATTGATCATTCCTACTGACGAAACACAGAAACAAGGGTATTTTCATTTCTCTAAGCTGAACTGTACTGTTACATGGAAAACTTGATGGGATTATTCTCGTGCAAAAGGAATACTGCATGCATTTTTCAGATTGCCTGTAGTTTCCACCTGATTCCTTGTTGATATTCATTCTGGCAAAATTGCAATAAGTGGCAAAAATTCAGGATTTTACGAAACAAGCAAGCAGATGTGTTAAAATGCTAGCCACCATTCAACTTTACCTATCAAATATTTGGTGCACAAGCATCCTATTTTACACTATGGGAATCGAAAAATGCATCATCTCACCAAAGCTTGTCATGTTTTGTATGCAACTGGAATTTTTCTATAATTTCCAAATCTGTATGTAGATTGTCTCGTTGTTTCAACATGCATGTAATGAAGACACCACGGAAAATGGTACATATTCACTCACCAATTATGCACGTTACTTTTTTCAGATGACAAACACTGCCTTTCTCAGCAAACTTTTGAGTTCATTACAGAAACAGACAACGTAAAAACTGCTTTATTAGCAGCTGCATGATCAATCTTTGTGGCGATTTTGATGTCAACAACTGACATAAATTTTATTGTGGGTGTAACAAGAATGATGAATAAATACGCAATTGTTGCAAATGAGAAGTGAACTATACTTTGTACAGGTAGTGTTTGCTAATCTAATGTCCATAAAGAATATTTCATATATTTTATACTGATAAGTATCAAAAATATGTAGCACTGAATTCTAAGAGTGATATTATGCTCGAATCTCTACAAATTTCACATACATCTTAATGCAGTTATAATTAAGGTTTTAGTAATAAATATATAAATAAATAAAAGTAATAAAAGCATCCTAAAACCAAACATAACAGTATGAGCAAATTAATTTTCAAAATTTCATGAGAGCAGTGTGGGCAGGCAGCATATAACTTACTAACCCTGATGAGTGGTAAAATTATTACTTCTGCTTAGTGTAAAATGTGTATATAGCCCAGCCTTTGTCAGTGATTCACATTTACGTGTCAATGAAAGCATCGTGCAACCAGAAGGCACATTAACAAACGAAATGCCTGATCTGAAAAGTCAACCACATCCTCATACATGAATTAAAAGCCATTATAACTTGACTACGCTACACCTATCTTAAGCTCAACAGTTCTTGCGCTGCAATCTGCAGAATGTAGTTGAAATCGGTCTCCAGGTGGAGTCGCCAGAACCTGTTTCTGCCCCAGACGTGAGGTGGATAACACGGACTGCCAATGCCGTGCAATATTCTTGCGATGGAACGAGCCGTGAAGTTGTTGTCCCTGAATGAGCAAACCAAGCTGCGGATGTCAGCCTGGAGTTGCTCAGGGTTGGAAATTTCAACCTGAAGAGAGAAATAAGCTACAATTACACACATATCTATTAGGGATGGCCACAAAATGGATATCCAGATTTCAAATTATCCGATATCCATTTTGGATGCAATGGATAATGTGGATATACAAATATCCAGATAGTATGGATATGCAGATAATCAGAATATCCGGATAGAACAGATTTTGTAGAAAGTCTGTACTGAAATACGGAAATGACATATAAAAGAATATGAAGATAGCCTGTAAAATGGATAAACTATGAAACTGTCCAGATAATGTTCATTCGGGTATCTGGACATTTCGAGAGAGAGAAATAAAAGTAATGAATAAAATAAAGGTATACAATTCATATACACTCTGGTTACATGAAGTAAATGTTCAAATACACAATTCCTATTTCAAGACAAAATTCATTGCAATTACCTAGTTACATGTATCAACTAAAGAGATGAACGAGCCAATTGCATACTTTATGGAATGTTTACTATATAATACTGGATTGATAAAATATTGGTTACAAGTATCGGAAAATCTTATATTAATCCATCCTTAGTAAAGTTATTTCACCCACCTAAAATATTAACATTTACAGAGTAGAATAACTTTTTTTGTTGTTGTTGTATTTGTAATTTGGTTGCATCATACTGATAAGACAGTAATACAGTCAAATTAGGCCATTTTGGAGGCAAACCTGGACATACTTAAAAATGAAACGAAACTTGCTGGAGCATGTAGCACTACTTGAGTTGTATTTCTCACAAAAACTAACAAAGAATCCTGTTGTGGGTTTCGGAGATATGACATCATCAATATGGCTGCCATCAGAATCTGTAGTGCAATCTTTAAACAAGTATAACTTCTCGCAGGAAAGAGATAAAACCTTCGTTTTTGCACCAAATGAAAGAAAATTGATTGGGAAATTTATCGAATAAAGTATATTCTATGTACTGGATACATTGTCTGAAATATAGTAAAAAAATGAGAAAATTAGATTTTTAATTAAGTGTTTTAACGTTTTTTTCATAAATTACTTAATAATTATAAATGTATTATTGAACATTAGAATTGTTGAGCATTTTAAGGACTTTACAATGATGACTGGCTCTTCTCTCTACCATTAACCATAAGGGAGTTATTTCATGTAATGTAGTGGTTGCTTGCTAGCTGATATACAGCCCTACTAGTGCGGTTGAAATGTAAGGAAAAGTGGTAGATTGCACTATAAATTCTGATGGCGGCCATATTGATGACATCATATCTCCGAAACCCGCAACAGGATTCTTTGGGACTTTTTGTGAGAAATACAAATCAAGTAGTGCTACATGCTCCAGCAAGTTTCGTCCTATTTTTTAGAATGTCCAGGTTAAACTCTAATTTGACTGGACTACAGTGGCACGTATATCTCTCACAGACAATTCTATGGCAAGATATTCCTGTAACAAGATAGTGCATGCTATTAAAAAATTAGACCACATCTGACAAGCACAACATACCTTTTGCTGCAAGTCCACTTCCAAGACCTTGTCTTCTTCAAAATAAGCACGAATCTGATCTTTAAGAGAGTCACTTCGCTTGTCATCTGCAGCATCACAACACTCTACACAGTCACGGTATGATATACTGAAAACCAATATCATATTACTGCATTATTAATAGAAAAACTTCAGAAACAAAGAGTTTCAAACAGTTAAAAATGGAACTTACAAACAGTGAGCATAACAGAAAAACTATATTTCATTAAAGGTAAAATAATGCACTTTATTACAAAATTACAACACCAAAATTTAATTCATATATAAGGATGAAACTATCAACAGACCATCGATGAAAATGGTTATATTAATTTCTTTACTAAATAGTGTAAGTCCTACCTCTGAAGCATGAAGCAGGGAAGCATGTAACTGTAATTTACAAAGCCAAAAGCACAAACACATTTATCTGCGTGTGTAAATTTGTCCAAATGGATAATAACAAAAGTTACTGATAACAAACTAGTATTAAGGCCTGAGTTAATACCAGCATATCGGAATTGACCGATACATAGAGGCACATATTTTTGGTAAATAAAAAAGCAACATTTCGGTACAAAACTGAGTCAATTTCGGGTTCAAAAGCGGGTAAATAAAATGAAATATCGGTGTTATAGCGGTGAAAAATTGGATGAAAAGTGGTATATAAAAAGACATTTTGGTTTTAAAATTGTGAATATAATCTTAAATTTGATTTAAAAACTACACTTATTCCACAGAATTAACATTTCACTTCTAATAGCATATTTATGTAGTTATAAGAGTATTAAGTTTATTTCTGTGTAAAGGAGTCCATTTTTGCTTCTCCAGTATTAACAGCAGAATTAATCAATTTTCCGGGAATTGCATAACTCACAGGATACTTCTTACTTCAGAAAGTGTCGCGTCGGTATATAAATGGTAAATTTCGTGTTTAAGAGTTAATTTCGCTTTTTGAAGTTCATTTCGTATTATTTCGTGACAAAACATGGTCACAAAATGCATCTCACACCTTTCAAAAACATGAAAAATTAACACTACAATGTGTTTTTTCAAATTTCGTTTTTTCGTCAAAAACGAAATATGCATGCCCCTACCGATACAGCATTTTAAGTATCAAAAAGCATCACTTCAAATTTAATCAGTGATGTCAGTCAATACTTCTCTGGAGTTCACATATTGTGGAAATTATACAAAATGCACTATTTTCATTAATTCTGTGAGAAAATTGTATGGCAAAAAGCTAGTAGATTTATGTGGAACAATAGTGTTGCAATGTAAAGTTTGTACTCCCAGAGTTACAAATAAACTAAACCGCTTCGTGCAGCTTATCATTGCATAATTATTCTTGTATATATGTATTGCTTGCATTGTAGAATTATTTTTCTTGCAATTTACAGTTCTTACAAGCCCATAAACACAAATTTCGCTGTTAGATTTTGGGAGAACACACGCTCCATTCATCAGACATTTATTTGTATTTTGGATAATATTACAGTTACAATGGAAATAATTTAACAAAAGCATAAGAAGCAGTCATACAATGAATCTTGTGAATAATATCACATTATTTGAATATAACAATTCAACATGAAACAAGCAATTTATTATTATTATCATTTTTAAAAATGAAGTTGTCAAATTTTAATTATGGATCCCAAATATCATGAGATCATTTTTATGTCATCCTCCTATGTACAAAGATTCTTGATCTCTTCTGTAGGATTAAATTTCAAAGGTGGTGGCTTAACCCATTTGTGAAAGAAGAACTCCACAGTGAGTCTATAGTGGAAGAAATGAAATAATGAGAATGGCAATATGTGAACCCAAAAGTGCTGGGCATTTAGCTATAGGGTGTTCCAGAAATTGTAACTACTCTAATCAATTTTGAATTGCATTAACATAAAAGTAAAGCCGTGGTAGTAGGTAAGGCATTTGACTTCCACATGGGAGAGCCGGGTTCGATTCCTGGGGTGGGTTTCTAAGGTTGGAATCTCTCTGGTTTTGTTCCCGGAAAAAAGCAGCTCTGGGGCTCACCCAGTCTCAAATCAATGGGTACCTGGGGACAACCCTGGGGGGAGAACGGTGGCCGGAGCATGGAGCTGATCAGACTATGATGCCAAGGGTCCCAGGTTCGAATCCCAGCCTGGCCGTGGATGAATTGAGTATCCATTCATCAATTTCATCATATCATCACTCATCCCCATCTTTGTAAATTAGCCAAAAGTGGCACAAAAAGCGAAGTAAAATAAAGCAAATCAATTAACCTCAAAAGAGATCGAGAATGTGTGGGACCTTACCCCCACTCCCTAAATGTGCCTTCATGGCACGTTGCTATATGCACGGGGAACTTTACCTTACCATTACTTTTAATATAAAAGTATCAGTATCAACTTAGTCCTAATCACTACACTAGTTGCAATACAAACAGATTAACACAGTTGTCTACACTTTCTTTGTTCACGACATAACCAACGAAATAACTCAGACACAGAAGTGGGAGCAGATCTCAAGAAATCAATATTTACCTCAAATTTCGTGGCACAACTAAGTTCAAGCAAATATTCACACAGAACATAAACATACCTTGATAAAGCCTTGAATACTGTTTCCAACTGCATCAGAGAGCTCTTCTCCTGGAACACAGCTCTCTGATGCAAAGTCTCTAAAGCTTCATCCAGTTCAGTTGGACTGAGATTCCCAGGGGATCGGACATGGAAACCAGGAATAGAAAATTCCACCACAATCCCAGACTTCCTTGATTTCTCCCCAACTATGGACACAAAAATATAAAACAATTGGAAGGTGCATTAACCCTCGCATTACCAAGCAGGGTATTCTGACTACCCCAGGTTGATTTTTCCCTATAATAATTTTATCTGAAGAGCTGCATACTTGTGGTTTTATGACTTTGTCCTAAAATGATTGAAATTTTATTTACACTCGTGCTGACCCAATTCTTTTGTTTTTATAGTTATTACTGACGGAATATATTGGTAGGGTTGTCAGACTACCCCGCTTGGTATGAAATGTCTTATCTTCTTATTTGTCAAAAATGAAGGTTTTACGAAATATTTATCTCATTCATCTTCGTTATTTAATTTTTCCATACATTGTTTAGCTCAAATAACATATAATAATAAAATAATAATCCGTCGCGCAACAGCCCATGAAGGGCCTAGGCATACCTACCGACTGCCGGTCTCCCTCCCACGCTTTTCTTAGTCACCTCTAAGCGTGGAGATCTTCAACCAGTAGTGGAATAGTGGAGGGGGGGGGGGGGGTCAGCCCGACGTATCCCCAGCCGTTATAGTAGGTCTCCGTGACCGGATTACGCTCACTCACTCGGAGCTCCCCAATTTCCTCACGATGGTGGGTTGCCACCGGCCCTATACGTAGGCCGAATAAATTCCGACCAGAGCCGGATTCGAACCTACACCGTCCCGCAGCGAACGATATCAAGACGAGTGAACGCCTTAACCTGCTCGGCTACGGAGGAGGACTCAAATAACATATATTGTTCTCTATTGTTTCAGGTTACTATTGTTGAGTTGAATTAGAGCGCGCATACATGGCAACGCTGCACTAGTGTCACCATACGGTGTTTATGTTCAGTTTAAATACTTTTAATAATTTGAAAAACTGTATTTCAATACTAAATAAAGCTATTCATTGAAAATAACAGAATCTAAAAACAAATATTACACTAAATCACAAAATTGTATTGCGGTAGTCAAAATACCCCGCTTGGTAAAATAAAGGTGTCGAAAAGCTTGGCAAAGGGAGGGTTAATATCTTGATAAAAAATCAAATTAAAATTAATTCAGTTCAAATAATTGTAGTATTAATATAAGCAAACTCATCTACTGGAATGAATTTGGAAACAAAGATTCTGATAATTTTGACCTGGAATCAGGATGATCCTAAGGAAGATTTCACACCAAAGCGAACCTGCAGTAATCAATTAAATTTTTCGAACAAAAACAAACAACAAGCTGCACATGTCGATTGTCACTCGCATGTTGTTCTGACGGCCTGTTTTCTCAATACCATGCATCGTGTCACCTCTTGACACAATGAATGTTTTTCTCTAGACCAGTGGTTCTCAACCTTTTTCAGTATGGGACCCACCTTGAAGGATATTACACTTCATGGGACCCATAAGCATTGGCGCTGGCAGAACTACTTGTAGGGGTGTGCACCCAGCTTATGATCATATTCTTGATAACATCGAGTACTCTCCTTTCAGCTTGTTTAAATAAATTACACATACTTCATACTAGAAAAGTAAATATGTAATTTAAAAGACTTAGTAATTTAAATGTAATAGATTTTTAAGGCACATAAAATACATTTTCGAGCCCGACTTAGAGACCCACCAAATGCCCCCTTGCAACCTGGTAGTGGGTCGCTCCCCATAGGTTGAGCAACGATGGTCTAGACTGATGGGTTAATGTTGTCTGTCACTTTGCAGCTTCGGTGTGAATTCTACCCAAGATTAAAAAAATGTATCAACAAAGCTGCAATAGCAATACATCTATGAAGATTCAGTTATAAATCAATCAGTTTTCTATTCCACAGGGAAAAGATTTACCGGTACTTCATTTAGGTAATGAACCTGTCATTGCACCAGGTGCTGAAAAATATACAAACATTTACTCACTTTTTGTCCACTCCAATCCTTTCAAGTGCTTCTTCACAATTCCGCTGTCCCAGCCAATGGAGGAAGCCACTTCAACAACAGGGAACTCAAGTTTGGTGCTGTCATCATGGGTAGAGCCCTTATTCATGTTGAGGGCAATGGCAACTGCTAGTGGGGGACACTACGGAGAAAGTCATAGAAATGGTATGGTAATTCCCATTTGTGAATCTAGAAGCACTACATATATGTCTTGTCACTTTACAAATTAGAACGTCATTCCAAATACTATGCTATATATATTAATTTAATGCAATTAATCTTATGTGACATCACAAGAACATTTGCTCAATGAATAAGTAACACAGTTTGCACTAATTTTGCATGTAAATTTTATGGTGGAAGAAGATTCTTTGTTACGAGGCGTATTTTATAAGTAAGTATCATTTTGATATGTACAAAAAACAAGTAAACTTTTGTAACAATTTTATTGTTACATGAAAGACCACACTTTTATCTACTTTTCCACATAATTGCCACCAATATTAAGGCACTTATCATATCGAACAACAAGCTTTTGTATTCCGTCGTCAGAGAAGTTTGCCGCCGGAGTTGACAGCCACTGCAACATGGCCGTTTTGAGGCTATCGTCTGCTTAAACTTCACTTTCTTGAGCGATGTTGAATGCTGCCATTCCATTGGTTGTTGTTTTGTTTCGGGTGTAACGTAGGCCACCCACGTTTCATCACATGTGACAATTTGGCTTAAGTACGCGCCACCTTCAGCTTCATAATGCACAAGAAAAGTCAAGGCGCTACCTAAACGTTTGCTTTTGTGCACCTCAGTTAACATTTTTGGTACCCATCGTGAGCACAGTTTTTCGATAGTTTAAGCGTTCGGTAACAATTTCGTAGATAACACTTCTTGAAACTTCAAGGAACTCCTCTTATAACGAAGAAATCGTGAAGCGTCTGTTCTCTTTCACTTTTTCGTCGACTTTCTGCACCAAATCGACAGTGATCGCTGAGGGTCGCCCACTCAGTTCCTCGTCATGAACATCCTTTCGGCCATCTTTGAAAGTTCTTACCTATTGGCATACCATTCCATCACTCATAATGTTTTGTCCGTACACTTCACAAATCTGACGGTGAATTTCAACTGCTTTCACGCCTTTAGCACTAAGAAAACGAATAACAGCACGTATTTCACAGTCAGCGGAGGCATTTTAAATACGCAAAAGCAAATGTATACACGATTGATTGTTGCCGCAATGGCGTCTGTGGCTTGCCAACAGATGTAGGTACACAGTGCACATGCACGGGACACCAACCGCAGCGCTGCAGCGGCGGAATTTCAAAACGGTACTTACTTTTAAAATACGCCTCGTATTTCTTAAAGGTTAACTGAATCACTTGCATACATATGGTAGGAATATTTCTTTGTACCGTGCGTCCATTTCGATCTTCAGCCGAGATCGGGAGAAGCATGGCACGCGGCGCTGATGGAGATGCCGACATTTGCGACCTGTAATGCCCGCTTATTTTTATGGACGTATGCAGACATTTATATAAATATTGAAAAACGAGCACTAACCTGTGTTATAAGATTACGGTTTTAATTTTAGTAGCTTAGTGGCTGTATGTGCCGATGATTTTGACATGCCCACCTCTTGTGAAACACGGCGTAGAGGTTTGTTTGGAGAACGTTCTAACGCTGCACCAATATCATAGAGTTATGCTTCGGTTAGAATCCGTCGTTTTTGCTTAGGTGTTTTAAAATTTAACGATCCAGTTTCTCGTAATTTAAGGACAACATGTCTAACCATATCTCTGTGTGGAGTTGAAACACCTGGGAATTTCTGTACAAATTGCCTACACATGTCTCGACACGAGTCTGTTTTCATGTACGTGTCATACATAATATATCTTCGTTCTAACGTGAACCTTGCGGCTGGCATTCCAATCGTCTAACTGACACAACATACATACACACTGCAATAACACAAACAAGTAACTGAAAGTAACCAAGAATAACACTCTTGCGCACAGTACGAAATTAACACGCTCTTGGTTTACATTGCTCGCCACTATATTCACAGTTCTGTCTTCATCTAGTCGCGAAGGAACAAAAAAACTCGAGCTCGGAGAAATCGGATTGCAAGGAAGCTTACGAAAACCATTTACTTTTAACGGTTTCGTCTGCAGCGTAATCTTGATACAGTGTTGCACATTCGAAACCTCCAAACGATCCCCATCGACACAAAACTCTTTCAAGGATATAAACTTAAGGAGGACATTACTGGTCAAAATTATGATTAAAATGTTCTATTATCTGTGGCTCTTAACATCGTTTCTAAAGCGTATTTTTTTGTGTATATAAGGGCAGAACTTGGATGAATTACAGATGATAAATTATAACACAGGTTAGTGCTCATTTTGCAATATTTATATAAATGTCTGCATATGTCCATAAAAATAAGCGGGCATTACAGGCCGCAAATATCAGCATCTCTGTCAGCGCCGCCCGCCACGCTTCTCCCGATCTCTCGGCTGAAGATCGAAATGGACGCACTGTAGTTTTATACGAGATTTTTACGTACTAAATTTTTGCTGTCTTCTTTTGAACCACAACATTGCAATTTTGCCTCCCACATGAAGAAATGTAACTAAATTCAATCCAATAGATCCAGACATGAAGCTACCAACGCCACCTATTGAGACCCATTCTGGTAGACCTTTTAATTACAAGTGTTTTCTTTGTTTTTAAGTTACTGGTACAAAAAAAACTTTTGGGAGTCCAAACCCTGTAAATTATGCAGTGTTCAACTTATTAACATGCTATTTGTCCACATCAATCTCTCAAAAGTTCCAGAATGTCAGTGTTGACACAGTGGACATAAGCCAATTTTTGTGTTATTTATTACTACATGCACGTAAAAAGTGGCGAAATTCACAAGCTAAGACCAAATCTATGTTATTTTGTGAGTTTAAATGCATTAAAAATGTGTTAACATACCCCTTTCGCCACTTGTACTCACTTTCTGGTAACAATGAACGTTTTTTTGGTATTATCGCGAATCCGAAAAGTCAAGGTCCCTACATATAGGTCATGATCTTCTGAAAGCAGATTGGTCATGGACAGGCATGCTCTAGTAAAAATGGATATCTTTCAAAAGCTAAATTTAGAGCAATATTTCTATAGTTACATAACAGAGTGCTTTAGTAGAGTGGCATGAAAAGTTGAAGTGTAATACTTATCTCGGTGGCTTTAAAAAATTGAAAGGTTAACATACCAGTGTCCAAAGGGATATGGGAAAGTAGCAGTTTAAAGTGTTCTTGCTGACAAGTACTGTGGTCTACATGCAAATCCTGAATGTAACATTGTGTTTGACTCTTTATCTATTTCTAACCATTATTCATTAATAGAATTGCCTCCCCGATGGCATAGTGGTAATGTTGTCACCTAGTAAAGAGTCCTACATTCTATACCCAGTGGAGGCACATGGCACAGTGGTTTGGTTCCCACTTTAAACTGCATGTACAGTCCCGATTAGCCTATCTGTGCATAAAGTGGACTTAAAACAAGAATCTTCAATGGTATGATTAACATAGAGGTAGAATGCAACATAACATAAAACAATCAAAAAAAAAAAGATGTGGTCTTGCTTTGACTATCAGAACATACAGGGAGGGCTATTCAAAATGAATGATGAATTTTTAGAAAATACCAAGTATGACGAATTTGAAATTTTGTTAAAATTCTTCAAGACTTTAGTATTTTGCATCACTTTCTGCCTCTAGACTAATGAATACTAACTGGCCTCTCCGATAGTGAAGTGGCTTAAACTCATTGGTAACACCGTTCGAAATTTGAAATTGAAATTATTGTGAATCTTTGAGGAAGACCCTGTTAAAGGGTGGAAACATTACATTTTAGTGTAAATTTTTTCTACAATAAATTCTGCCTTGGTCAGCATTTGCTTGTTTCACTTACACTCATGCTTTGTAATCAAAGAGTTCCAAGTTGCATACTCAGTGGAGGCATCTTGCACAATGGTTTGGATCCAAGTTTCAACCTTAGGTCCAGTCCAACTTAGTAAATCTGAGCAACAAGTGGAATTAAAACAAAATTTGACACTGAGTATAGATGATGATTAGATAAATACTGATGTTAGGACACCAGGAAGAAACTCTCATGCATAGAGCAGGACTCAAACCCAGATCCTTCAGTGGTGAAATCATCAACTTGAATGCTAACTATGCTCTGCCACTGCTTTTTTCCTCACGCAAATACAATGCCTTCTGGAATTGTTAGAGAGCACATCATTTCCACATTACCAGACTGTTTTTGATGAAACCTGGGAATATGCATGATCTCCATACTGTCAAGCATCACATTCCAAACTGACAGTTGAGTTGGAGTTTTAAGTCCACTTTGTGCACAGTAAGGCTAATCGGTAGAGGCATGCAAATTTTGTTTTTGACGAAAACACGAAATATGAAATAACATGCTGTAATGTTCATTTTTCACGTTTCTGAAAGGTGTGAGGTGCATTTTCCTACCGTTTTGTCACGAGATAATGCGAAATGAACTGCAAAATGCGAAATATACTCTTAAACACGAAATTTACCGTTTATATATAATGGAACCACGAGCAAAACAACCTGCGCAGACCCGCGACTCCTGTGCACCGTACCCCCGCGAGTAGGGGAGGGGGAAAGTGGACCATGCTTTCTTATGGCCCGAGGTGGAGGGAAGGGAAAGCTGCATGGTGACTCTCAAGGTTTTTTTACTTGTGGTTGATCTATAACAACACAACACTTTCTGAAGTCGGAAGTATCCTGTGAGTTATGCAATTCACGGAAAATTTATTAATTCTACTGTAAATATTTAAGAAGCAAAAATGGAACCCTTTACACAGGAATAAACTTAATACTATGGTAACTACATAAATGTGCTATTAGAAGGGGTAAGTTTATTTTGTGTAATAAGTGCAGTTTTTTAATCAAATTTAGGATTATATTCACAATTTTAAAACCAAAATGTCATTTTATATACCACTTTTAATCCAATTTTTCGCCGCTATAACACCGATATTTTATTTTCTTTACCGCTTTTGAACCTGAAATTGACTGTTTTTATACTGAAATTTTGCTTTTTTATTTACCAAAAATATGTGCTTCTAATAATAACACATTACATTAATTCAACTAAAAAGAGTTTACAAATTACAAATATAGGTATTGGACAGTATAACAAGTATAGTTGTATTTGACCAAATAAACATCTGAAATCTTTGGGTCCGTTACAATTACAAGCGGAAGGGGGCATAATGTTCCAATAGAACTAAGTAATGAAGACTAGTTTTGGCATGTACTTACTTGTTCTCAAGCTTTCACCCCTATAACAGCGAAATTTTATTTTATTTACCGCTTTTGAACCTGAAATTTTGCTTTTTTATTTACCAAAGATATGTGCCTCTACTAATCGGGATTGGACCTACAGTTTAACTTTTTGATTGATTGCGTTGGAGTTTTAAGTCCACTTTATGCACAAAAAGGCTAATCGGGACTGGACCTACGGTTTAAAGTGGGATCCGAACCACTATGTTCCTCCATGTGATGGCGCAGTGATGACACTATCCCTGCACCATCGGGGGAGGCCCTCAAACTGACAGTTTGTAGCCAGAACAAAACCTTGAAAATTCCTCTACTCTAACCACCAATTTATTTATAACCTTCATTCTTTTAATAGTACCATATAATTTATGGATGGGCCAATGTCAAATTTTGGTAGATACCGATAAAGTACCGACATAAAATTTATTGATATTCTACCGATCTGATATAAATTTCCAAATGGTCCTCGAAGAACCTGAATGGTTCATTGACCTCCTCAATAAATGTGTGTTTCTAAGTGACTGCAATGCAAAAGAAGTTGCATATTTAAACATTTACTTTTTTAAAAAGTGGGACCGTTAATCGGTACTCTATCGGTATCAGCCGATCTAGGCATATCGGTGTATCAGTTTATCGGTAAAATTACCGATTATTTTATCAATCCGATATATCGATAAATATCTGATAATTTAGTGCAAAATTCTGCCATTTTGTTGTAATTTTTATGAATAATCTCCATGCTCTACTTTCTAAAAAAAGTAAATGTCTGTCACCTTGAAACACACATTAATTAAGGTCAATGAACTTTTCAGGTTCATCAAGGACCATTTCTAATTTTATATCGGATCGGTAGAATATCGGTTATCGGTATCGGTAAATTTTATATCGGTACTTTATTGGTATCGGCCAAAATTTCATATCGGCCCATCCCTAATAAAAATTATAACAAAATGAGAAAATTATGCACTAAGTTATAAGATATTTATAGATATATCGGACCGGTAAAGTAATTGGTAATTTTACTGATAAACCGATGCGCCTATATCAGCCAATACTGACAAGAGCATCAATTAATTGGTCACATCCCTAATATAATTACAACTAGTTGACCTACATCTTGCTAATTCTTGCTCCTAATTTCAGCACTTAGAAAGTAACTCTCCCTATTGAGACTCACCTTCTTTGCAGCTGCTTTCAACTGCTTTGACCCACCATAACACTGGATTTTGCACATCAGATAAACAGACGACAGAACATGAATCCACTTCTTACTGTGGAGTTCCAAGTAACACAATAAAGTGGATATATTCTCCTCCGGTAGATCCAGTGCCATCACTGTGTCGTATATCGGAAATCCCACTTCATGCCCTGGGCAAACTTTATTATCAAAATCCGGCCCACCAGACACCTCTTGTGACAGACTAGCGTCGTCGCCCACAGTTTGATTTTCAGTGACTTCATTCCGTACAGCCTGCGGCATTTCGGAAGCATCCTGGTTAACCTCCATGCTGTCTCCTAGCATTTCAGCCAGCTTGTTACATTTGCAGGGAATGAAAACCTTCTGTAGAAGTTTCCGAATAGTATGTCGGTCCATTGAGTTTGCGTATATGTGTCTCTTCAGCTCATTCAAATCACCTCCCTGTAAGAAAAACAAAAATCACTACTTGAAGGAAGCTAGCCTTAGGTAGCACATAGCTACTACTTGGTGAGAGTTCTCTCAGTCTCAATGATCATCCAGAGTAAGCTTCTTACAACCAAATAGCACATAATAACTATTCAATTCTTGTATATAATACTAATCATTCTGTTGAAGATCAGGCACATACAGGAGATGTACTACGTAGAAATTTTCAGTGAAACATTTCTATGTAATCATTCTGTTTCTTGGAAACAATATTTTAATCATTATCAATATCTGTAACCCACTGCCATCAACCACAACTGGTTGTTCATCAATAAGTGATTAAAATATATATCTTCACAAATAACACAGACTTTTATTATTATTGTTATTATTATTATTTTATACAAGAATAGGATTATACACATTTGGTATCAGTTTAATTTTAACCATTTTAACATGATTGAAAACTTGAATGAAAAATAGGTTTGTAATGTTTAAAGTTTTATGTTATTTACCTACTGACTTGCTTTTCCTTTTTTATCTTTATAATTATTTTATAAATTGTAATTTCATTAAAAGTAAACTGAGCATAATAACTAGGGGCATGCATATTTCATTTTTGACGAAAAAACGAAATTTGAAAAAACACATTGTAGTGTTAATTTTTCATGTTTTTGAAAGGTGTGAGATGCATTTTGTGACTATGTTTTGTCACGAAATAATGCAAAATGAACTGCAAAAAGCGAAATTAACTCTTAAACACAAAATTCAGGGTTTATTCACCGACGCGACACCTTCCGAGGTCTGAATTATCCTGAGAGTTATGCAATTCCCGGAAAATTGATTAATTTTGCTGTTAATATTGGAGAAACTAAAATTGACTCCTTTACACAGAAATAAACTTAATACGTACTCGGATAACTACATAAATGGGCTATTAGAAGTGAAATGTTAATTCTGTGGAATAAGTGTAGTTTTTAAACAAATTAGGATTATATTCACAATTTTAAAACCAAAATGTCTTTTTATATACCACTTTTAATCAAATTTTTCACCCCTATAACACCGATATTTTATTTTCTTTACCGCTTTTGAACCTGAAATTGACTCAGTTTTTATACCGAAATTTTCCTTTTTTATTTACCAAAAATATGTGTCTCTAATAATAACACATTACATTAATTCAACTAAAAAGAGTTTACAAATTACAAATGTAGGTATTGCACAGTATAACAAGTATAGTTGTGTTTGACCAAATAAACATCTGAAATCTTTGGGTCCGTTACAATTACAAGGGAAGGGGCATAATGTTCCAATAGAACTAAGTAATGAAGACTAGTTTTGGCATGCAATTACTTGTTCTCAAGCTTTCACCACATAATGTGGCTTCCTCAGGAGATAGGACAAGTATAGTAAAGATTAAGACATTGGAAGGTAAGTTTGAAGGTTAAAAAAGGTTAGTTGCCAGGTGGACTTGGAGTAGGAAGGGGTGACAGTGCACTGCTTTGTCTTTTAACTTTTTATCATATTTTTATCTTTTTAACCTTTTTTACCTTCAAACTTATCTTCCAATGTCTTAATCTTTACTATACTTGTCCTATCTCCTGAGGAAGCCACATTATGTGGTGAAAGCTTGAGAACTAAGTAAGTACATGCCAAAACTGATCTTTATTACTTAGTGAAATGATGGCATGTGGTGTAAGTTATGGCTTATCTAGTTTCAATAGAAGTTATGAATTATTATTGAACCAGTGAAGTATATCTAATATAAAAAAAATGTAACTGTAAACAAAACAGTCACTTTACCTGTAGAATTATAGGGCAGAAAATACAAAAATATATACTAATCCAGTCTGAAATAGTTGCCTCAATTGCAGGGAAATGGTACTAATTGTCCATTCTCTAAAGGCAGCCACAGGCAACATGAGCTTTCAGAAGGTCTGGAATAGACATAGCATAAAGATAGATTGGGGCAGTGGAATCTGGGATGAAGCCAGAGATGGGCTTGGTAGTTCAGTGATAGAACATTAGTCCAAAGACACTGGTTTGATCCCAGTTTAAGTCTCAAGTTTTCACTAATTTTTCGATAAGTTTCATTTGTAAACATATTTTTGACAAGTTGTAACACACCAAGAAACTAAAATTAAATTCAACAACTAAATAAGTAAATGCTAAATTGACAGAATAGTCAGAAAGAAAGCGAAATTCTTACTTTGGCATCCAGAAAGACATGGCAGTGAGCAGGCATTCCGTCTCTTCCAGCTCGTCCAATTTCTTGCACGTAGCTTTCGAAGTTCTTTGGCATGTTGTAATGAATAATTCCTCTAATGTTCTGCTTGTTGATGCCCATCCCAAAGGCAACTGTTGCGACCACAATTCGAAGTTTCCCTGCAAGTACAACAATATAAATGCAGAAGAAAACAATGCATGTTTTCAAGATTATACATTGTGCATCTTAGTTCAGAATGATTAACAGAAATCTATTAGTTTGATTTGGATGATCCTAGTCACTGTTTTCATTTTTCACTTCAAAAAGTTGCCTTCATTTTTCAAACAATTAAAAGTTGTTCAAAATACTGGATAATATTAGTGGGCGAGTTTCCACTTCAATTGTAAGCATCAATTTACAAGTGTTTAACTTCAATTGTAAGCATCAATTTACAAGTGTTTAACTTCAATTGTAAGCATCAATTTACAAGTGTTTAACTTCAATTGTAAGCATCAATTTACAAGTGTTTATCTTCAAAATGTTCAAGAATTACATCAAAATATAAAAATCCCTGCTATGAAATCACAAAACACCATTTTTTTCCACACAATATTTCTGCAAAATCAATGCAAACTTTGAATTTCACATAACTTCCAGGATAATTAGAAACAAAGTGTTGTATGACATTTTCGTGGACCCCGCAAACAATCAAAATGTTGGAAGTATCGGGTGGTATCGGTAAATACAATCCAACTAATTCTTTCTGATACTGACATCACTGGCATCAGCCAATCAGCTCTAGTAATAAGTGACTGTTATTTTGACTTTACACATTCTTCATTCTCTTGCTAGTACAAGGGAGAATGAAATAAAAACCTTAAAAGTCTGATAAAAATTATATGAGAGGCTGTATTCAAGTCAAATTTACATCAGGTATCAACTGTTATTTACAAAACCATCTCAAGGGTGCAACACTGATCGAATGAGCTTCATAACACCATTTTTGTCATTTTTAAGATAGCACCTCCTTCACACACTTGCACCAGTGAAGAGCAGTGGTCTCTTGCCCTCAGGAAGCTTAAACTTATAGAAATTTTCTGGCAAATGAAAATTCAATATCACTATGCATTATTACCACACCAGCAAGTTTAAGAATGGAGGGAGAAGTACGACAATGGCTTCAGTTCGCTGGCAGATTGGTGGAAAGACCTTCGCAATGGGTCATAAGCAAGGTTTATTTAAATCACTTCAAGTATATAATTGACAAAGTAATGTGCGTAAGGATTTTGTTGATATCAGAATCACTTTTAGTCAAAGTACATTAATCTTGAAATCACTGAATGGTGTTTATTAGGCTCTACGAAAGGAAACATGACATATGTACTGATGAGGTGAAGTTCATATGAAAGGAAATGTAATATGTACGAGATGTGACACAAAAAAAAACAGGATTGATTGCATAAGTGTAAAACAAAAAGGAGTTGGCAACAAGTTTTGGTGACATCATGCGACACCCCTAATCTATCTGTGCTGCAAGTTTGGACTCACCCGGTCTCGCCAGTTGGGAGTATTACGTCATTGAGTGAACACCTGCAACCGTGATCTGCCGAAAAAATGTCTAGTGTGAAAAGGGAACAAAGAATCAACATCAAATTCCTTGTGAAACTTACTTTCAGGGTCATAGGTAAAAATCCATGTCTCATTGCAAGTAACAACAGATTCCAACAAACTTGGCTCTTTCTAAGGCGTTGTAACATGTCCTCACTCAAGTCTTTACGACACAGTTTTTGGTCATCTGACAGATCTTTTGGTACAACCTTCGCACAAATCATGTTCAATTCCTCTGTTAAAATGAGTCGAACAGCTTCCCTATCCAAGTTAAGTAACTCAGCCACTGCACGAACACTTAATCTTTGGTCACCTCGTATCACTTCAGGAACTCTTGCAATGTTTTGTTCCGTAATCGCAGATCGTGGGCACCCTGTACGTTCATTGTCATCCACACTGTCCCTTCCCTCCAAAAACCGTTTATGCCATTCAAACACGTGTGTCCTAGACAAAGTATCATCCCCATAAGCCTCACTTAACATTTGGAATGTTTCTATTGCCGATTTCTTAAGTTTCATAAGGAATTTGATGTTGATTCTTTGTTCACTTTTCACACTAGACATTCTTTCGGCAGATCACGGTTGCAGGTGTTCACTCAATGACGTAATACTCCCAACTGGCGAGACCGGGCAAGTCCAAACTTGCAGCACAGACTAGGGGTGTCACATAATGTCACCAAAACTGTTGTTACCAACTCCTTTTTGTTTTTCACTTATGCAATCAATCTGTTTTTGTTTTTTTGTCACACCTCGTATACTCTACACACACTTAAATTTATCTGATTTAAAATTCAATAATTTTTATAGGCAAAAATAGCAAACATTTTGTTTAGAATAACATACAAAATACTAATAATGTTAAATTGTAAACAGTGTCATTATCATCAAGCTGTAAATAAACATGGCAGCTGACATTTTGCAAACTATCATTTTAAAAAATTCCAAAATTCAGCTACAAAGACTTTAAAAAATAAATTAAATTATAATTATGGAGTTCATCCAGAATGTTTTATTTTCACTGGAAGAAAAGTTACTGAAACTATGTATTATAGTTTCATTAACACACACCACAAACATTTCCATACTAGGTTTATGTATACAGTATCAGAAACCGAAAAATGTATATTTGTATATAATTTTTTAAAATTTGCTTTAATCGAACTGTTCAATCATTTTTATCCACCCTGGAAGTGACTGAGCGTGCATCCCAAAGATCAATCTTCCTGAGACTAACTCAAGATTGAAAATATATGTGGATCAACAATGGATACATACTAAAATGCAACAAACTTATGCAACTCTACATGAAGAAATATACTAGACAAAAAACAAATTATTTTTTAAGGTTTTAATTTGACTGTCCCTCGTACTTTGCAATGCTTATTCTGCAAGTTTCAACTGAAGTGGAAAAAAAAATTGCAAAAACCTTCAGTAAGCATCTTGAAGGTCTGAAATGGCCAATGATGGACATGCATCAAGGAGCAAGCATGGATGACACACATGCCCACAGCTATGTGTCACACAATGCACATGGGCATTAGCAAATGCTCCAAATTTTGATAGTATGCCCTGTGCTGGTACAGTGCAGTACAGTATGCTGTCAAACAATAAATACCTAATACATAACGTCAAGCCATTGTTATGGAATGATTTCATTATGTACCGCATTTAAAAGTTATTCACACACCTGCCATAAAGAAATCCTGCACTTGCTTCCTCCTAGCAGCACTGAGACCAGCATGGTATGGCTCTGCATTCCAAGATAGCCTGCACCGACCATTTTTTGTTTTGCTCTCTCGTTTGTTGACATCCTGAAAATAAACAAAAATTAGCCAGTGATGTATTAGTCTGCAAGGTAAGGCTCCTAATCATTTTTTCTACTTGAACATCTAGTTTTGGACAGTCAAACTAAATATTTAAATGACATTAATTAGCTACTTGGAACAGTTTATGGCATCACAAGATATAAACTATGAAAGAGTTATGTGGAAATTATGGTTTCACCAATATTAGGTTTGGGTTTTTGGCATTTTATACCACTGAACTACCAAACAAACCTCTAGCCTCCCCACAATTTTTAGGACATCAATAAATTTATTCTTCAAAATTTTCAATAAATAGTAAAGTAGTGCCTCAATAATCTGACGTTTAGTATAATCTGATGTAAAAAAAAAAAGTTTTCTTCTGATAAGCGAGTGAACAGAAACAACTAGGCGAAAGTCCTGAGGCAGACGAAATTCGAATATTTATTTTTCTAATATTTGTTACTACTGTACACATACTATAGTATTTTGTTATACTGTTTTTCCTTTGGCATCATCCAATTTTCCTTAAGTTTGCCACAGTGCGGTCCATAAGCTCCCGAACTAAGGCAATAACAAATTCAAAGTCAAAAGCGCATGAGTCTTGACAGTTTATTTTCTCAAAATAAGATCCATTTGATGCGATACATTGCTCAACAAGAGTTTTCAATCCCTTCATGGCCTCAGAAAAGTCTTCTTTTGGAAGTATCTTGAGTTTATCGGTCACAGCGTTCTGGATCTCCTCAATCGAATTGAATCTTGAACCCTTCAGGTGCATTTTCAGTTTTGGGAAGATGAAATAGTCCGGAGGTGACAAATCTGGTGATTGAGGTGGATGGTGCAACGTGGAGACTTGCTTTTCAGCGAGGAACTGGCGATTTATTGCTGCAGAATGAGCCGGGGTGTTGTCGTGCAGTAGGAAAAAATCACGAGAGGTGAAGAGGTCTGGTCGATCTCATTGGATTGGAGCTAGCAAGAGTTTTAACACTTCCTGATAGATTTCCTCATTTACTGTTCTACCTGGATGCACTAATTCTTTGTGAACGACGCCACTGCTATCAGAAAACATGAACATCGTCTTCGCCCTTGATTTTTGGAAGCGCAGTTTTTTCAGTCTTGGGGATGTTTAACCGACCCATTCGGATCTCAAAAACGGTTGTCCGACTCAGTGCTGACTCACCGTATGCCTTCTGAATCAGTTCCAATGTCTTTGTCGCTGAAAATTCAGCTTTGCAGCAAAATTTAATTGCTACCCGCTGTTCCTCCTCTTCGTCCATCTACAGAGTCTGACACACACACACAACACCAGGTTATATCAGATGTCTGCACTAGGGATGGCCAAACGGATCCGGATCAACAACCACTGCTCCTCTACCCAAAACCTGGACTTTGCTGTTGCCATTCACACCAATCACCACAATATTCCTTTTAATGACTGCTTCCAGGTAGCGATCGTCCACTCCTTGCCCCAATCCACCAACACCTCAATACGTAGAAGATGGGAGAGGGCCTACATATTGACCATGAATGCAACCACACCTCCAGGCCTGAACAAGGCCACCCAGTAACGCCCCTCATCCCCTATCCTCACCCTCACCACCACCTTTTCCCAACCAACCCCCACCACTCACAGTTTTCGACAAGCCAGGCGAAAGAACCATTTTTTTTCCTTCGGGACCTGGCAACACTGCAGGTCATGCTTACTCTTCCCCTCTAGTCACCTAGTTATACAACGTCTCTCTACTCCTGAAGATGTGATACACCATCACGAAAATTTGAATTTTTTCTTTGTCCAGTGAGTGTTTCCTCTCTCCTCTTTCACTTTTTATTTAGCCCTTGTGGCCCTCCTTCCTTTTATCCAATATATATATATATATATATATATACAAATAATGAAGGAGACAGTAAACACTTACCACATGAATAGAAATAATTCAATATTTCGCGATCTGAGTCGCATTTTCAAGAAGGTAGATAAAAGATCGACGACACTGTGAGTAGAGGCACAGAATACTGACCGTAGCGTCTCTACGGTCAGTGTTGCCAGAAACAGTTGAAAGGAAACACGAAGTACTTTAGCCAGTGTTTACTGTAAGGTGGGTGGGTAGTTTCGGGGAGGAGAGGAAAGAGTTACTGGTTGGCTAGGTTGAGTCCGGGGGGTATAACAATATGTTATAAGCACATTCTTACTTTCCAAAGAAGCGCATGTTGGATGGCAAAACGGATCCGGATCCCAAAGTACCGGATCCAGATCAAAAAGTTCTGGATCCAGATCCGAAAGTACCGGATCCGGATCCGAAAAATTTTATGATCCGGATCCGCCAGGATCTGGATCTGGCCATCCCTAGTCTGCACTCTTCAGCAACAAAGGCTAGACTGATGCCACTCAGCATGGCTGTTCAAAAGGGTTCAAACTACGTAGTTCAACAGTTGTCCGCTGGATGGTGTTAATAAGGCTGCAAAAAAGTCAATATGGGAACTTATGGACCGCACTGTGTAAGTCTCAGTTTTTTGTAATTACAGGTAGTGTCGGTTACCTCCATTGCAAATTACTGTATTTGCAAGAAAGTTAGCAGATTTCTGTGAATTTTGCCATCAGAACTACACACACAGACTCTTTACATATATTTGACACAATAAACTGCCTTACGGATTGTGCTAGAAAATACATTATTCTGGATTCACTAAATATGAGTATATACACAGCATGTTGATTAATTTATAATAGGTAATGTTTGTATCATCAAACCCAATGGAGCAGGAAGAAAAACACTTTACATTACATAGTTTGCTGAACAGTTCCAAGATCGTATGAGTTTAGTTTTAAGTCCACTTTATGCACAGATAGGCTAATTGGGACTGGACCTACAGTTTAAAGTGGGATCCGAACCACTATTTTTTGTATTTCTCCACCGGGTATCAAATCCAGCATCCTTTGATTACAAGGAGGCATTAATTAATTGTTGCTGACCAAACACATAATTTCACAGATGCCAGGTTTTACGTTCTTGTGCCACGGCCACTATTCAAACCCAGATTTTGGAGCCCATATCGTGAGCCCTAAATTCTTATTTGGAGAGAAAGTGTTCTAATGTTTCAACTAAATACCAATCTTGCCATGGGATGACCCAGCACAGATACCAGATAATGTTCAAAGGTTGGGAGGATGAGAAGCATTTGGTGATATGAAAAGAACTAGTGAAGTACATTATTTGTGATGCCATCCATAGATATATCAACATAACTGTTACAGGTATAAGTTAGTACTGTATACATATTACAAATGGCAGTTAAAAAATACTAAACACTTACATATGCACAGATAGGCTAATTGGGACTGGACCTACAGTTTAAAGTGGGATCCGAACCACTATTTTTTGTATTTCTCCACCGGGTATCAAATCCAGCATCCTTTGATTACAAGGAGGCATTAATTAATTGTTGCTGACCAAACACATAATTTCACAGATGCCAGGTTTTACGTTCTTGTGCCACGGCCACTATTCAAACCCAGATTTTGGAGCCCATATCGTGAGCCCTAAATTCTTATTTGGAGAGAAAGTGTTCTAATGTTTCAACTAAATACCAATCTTGCCATGGGATGACCCAGCACAGATACCAGATAATGTTCAAAGGTTGGGAGGATGAGAAGCATTTGGTGATATGAAAAGAACTAGTGAAGTACATTATTTGTGATGCCATCCATAGATATATCAACATAACTGTTACAGGTATAAGTTAGTACTGTATACATATTACAAATGGCAGTTAAAAAATACTAAACACTTACATAATCCTTATTGATATTGATTACATTTCATTGCTTTACCCGTGCCTCAATACCTGCAGCACGTACGTCCCTGGTAACCCATGCTCAAGTTCTTGGTCATCTTGGCACTCACCATGAGCAGTCTTTTGGAAATTCAAATGTTTTTGGTTTTTGAATATGCTCTATAGGTTCTACCATGAGAATACCCTACTACATATGCTGCACTATCTATTGAAACTTGGCCTCCCCAAAGGCATAGTGCGAAAGCTGATGTCTTGTAATCAAGAGGTGTCAGGTTCTGTACAGAGGCACATAGTGGTTCGGATCCTATTTTAAACTGTAGGTCCAGGCCCAATTAACCATCTGTGTATCAAGTAGATGTAACACAAGAAAAAAAAATCAAATCTATTGTTATTTGCCTGTCAGCACAATCACATCATACCCATTGGATGCAAAAAAAGGAGTCCATCAAGCATTACCTGTTTTAAAATAATCAATGTACTGTTTATAAATAGTAGTTAATAATAACGCATTTTCAGCACAAAGTATGAAACACTTTCTTGTGTCATAACTAGTAACTTGTTATTATTTCTCAGCAACTTACCCAACTAATATTAAGCAGCATATACAGTGCAACCTTGACAACTCAAACCTCAACATTCCGAATTCCTTGATAAGTCGAATTTTTTGTAATCCTCTTGAATTGTTCATAACACTCAATACGAATTTTACCTCAACAACTCGAATAAAACCTTGATAAGATGAATTTATGTACAGTCTATGGGATGCCATTCGAGCTCAATAACTCAAGGGAAAGTATTAAAAACCTCTATGAGTCAAAGTTAAATTCTAATCACCTCTATAACACGAAATTTTAGTCGCACGGACCTCAATAAGTCGAAGTGTAGGGTCCGTAAGTACAATGTCAGGTGATAAACATACGTTATAGGCATACATAGTGCCGACCTTCAGAAGGGTCAGTAAACTTTAGACCTCTATAACTCGGCGATTTTGGCCCTCAATAACTTGAACCTTGGTAAGTTGAAATCCTTGATACCTCGAACTTTCTTCTCTTTCCCCTCAAGTTCGAGTTATCTAGGTTCCACTGTACTGCATAAAGAGGAATATAGTACTCAGAAAGACTATAAATACCTAATATTTAAAGAAAATGTAACGATACATGGAGAGCCATGGCACTAAGCACATAAACTCAAGAAATGTCGCCTCCCTGACAGTGCAGTGATATTGCCTTGTAATCAAAGGGTCCTTGGATCAATGGCCAGTGGAGGCAGACAATGCTTTAGAGCCTACTGTAGGTCCAGTCCCGATTAGCCTATCTGTGCATAAAACTGAGTTAAAACATATGTATTTTTTTTAAAATCAAGAAATGTTAAATACTATCGGGAAATGTGTACAATCAACTATCCATACATCACTAATGACAGACAAGTTATTGACATCTAAAAGTGACAATATGATGCAATGCAATTTACCTGAAGGCGTGTGCGAATTATAGCAGCCAGCCTCACACATTCTTCTCTCCTCGTGCAGTAGATTATGATGGACTCACAGCTGCTGAATCTTTCCCCTCTCAGCATGGAAATTAATGCACTGTCTTTACCTTCGTCACAGGAGACGGACAAGCACAGATTCCGTGGCATAATCACTCCCTTGATAATGGCATTCTCGTCACCTTCGCTGATGCCAATGTGCTCTACAATGCTCCTACCTGTATACTTAGTTGCAGTAGCAGTCAAGCCAAGAATGGAGGTCACTCCTAATCTGTCTCGTAGTATCTGCAGATCAAGCATTGGAATTATAATCCTTGATGTACAATGGTAGTGTAATCAGAACTGGAGTAATTTTTATTCTTCCACAAAATAATGATTTCCTGACGTTGTAAGGAAATCAAGGAATATTCTACTTTATAGTATGCAAGCAAATTGTTAGAAACTAGGGATGGCTGATCCAGATATCGGGTAATTTTCTATCCGGATTTGAAATATCTGAATATTGGATATTCTGATACCTGGATATGCAGATTATCCATACATCCAAATTATCTGGATATTTGGATTATCTACATAACCAGACTAAATTATCCTGATATTCGAATTATCCAAATTAGCTGGATATTTGGATTATCTGCATAATCTAGACCAAATTATCCTGATATTCGAATTATCTAGATATCCAGATTATCCAAATGTGTGTATTATCCAGACAGTTCAATAGTTTATCGTTTTACAAGCTATGCACATGTTCCTTTATTCATCATTTCGTATTTCACTGTACGGATTTTCTACAAATCCTTAATCAAATCTGTTCTATCCGAATAACCGTACTATGAAACACTCAAACGCTGGCCAAGGCAAAATTTATTGTATAAAAATACACTAAAAAAGTAACGTTTTCACCCTCTAACAGGGTCTTCTTCAGACAAAGATTCACACTAAAATGAAATCAACTGTACTATCTGGATATTCAGATTGTGTGTTGCATCCGAAACAGATATCGGATAATTTGAAATACGTATAGCAGTTATACGGATCTTTGGCCATCCCTATTAGAAACCATTCAAATACATGTAGAAACTTTATAGTACACAATAAAAGAACAAAAATGTATTGAATGAAAACATTTACTGAGGAATCAAGGTTCCCGTTAAGCTATTAGTAACATCTGATGAGTGTGTCTTTTATCAACATACAAAATAAATATTTACCACAGATTCTCAACAGCATTACAAGCATGCATATATACTAATCAAATGCAAAGTTTTTACACTGCGACAACAATTGCAAGGAATTATATTACTGCAGGCCTGGAAGCTGGATTTTTACATGGACGCTTATGGAATTATATTTTTAAGTACTCTAGGAACATGTTATTTAACATAATATAACACAAACAGAAAATGAAAATTTTAAGAACTGGCTGTTACAAAAAATGCCAAAACATTACTCTCAATAGTGAAAACTTATGTTGCAAAGCAGAGCAAGCATTATCATTCCCCATAATAAACATGTGGGAGTCTGAACAGATTTACTAGTGATGTTTTAATGAACTTGATGTAACTTATTAGGCAACATAAAAGGTCTGCTTACAACTGGTCATAATCTACAATTCTTACATGCATTTTGACTAGAGCTGAGCCGATGTCATTGTATTGGTATTGGTTGATACCAGTGGTATCGGCATCGGAAAGTATCAATTGGATTTTATTCACAGGTACCGGCCAATACTTTTCCGGCATTTTGATCTTTCGCAGTGTCCGCAAAAATGCCACGCAACACTTTTGCGAAGTATAATTATACTGGAAATTTTGCAAAATAACAATTTTCAATTAATATTACACCAATGTTGTGCAGAATTATTATTGTAAAGGGTACTTTAACCATGCAAGGCGGAGCAATGTACAACTGAATGTTTGTGTGGTTCTGTGTTAATAGCAGTTTGCTGCATGGTTGACGTCGAACTGCTGTCATCTATTGGTGGTAGACATAAAATGCTTTTACCAGTTTAAAAGAAAAGTGCTAGTCTATACTGCCATCTACAGGGAAATAAAAACCTACTTGCACAACATTGTTTTTGTCAGTCAACCGAGAAGCATTGCAGAAGAATACCACAGAAGGACCAAATTGCAAATTTTCGACAATAACACTCGCCTGAAAATGTACAGTAATTTTTCAAGTTATTTGTAATAACAAGTGTTAGCTTTTATATGAGTTGGTGTGATAAAAACTGTGTTAAGAGTGAAAATGTTACTTAGTTTCAAATATTAGTTACAAACCCAATGCAACTAGAATACAAGCAAAATGCATGAATCAAAAAAAGTTCACACTGATCACGATGTGTGAGGATACTGTCGGTGAATAACTAAAAAAAAATGATTTAAATACAATATTCTCAAGATTTAAAAATATAGAAATTTGTTTGATATAACCAGAAAATGCTGAAGCTGAATGATTTAAATCCCGCTTAAGGTTCAGCAGGAGAGAAATTTAAATTCTGGGCAGAGGCGTTAATATTCTCAAGTAATACTCGAATATTTTCAAGCAAAATTCTGTTAAATTGCTACTCATAATTGGAAAGAGTTACTTACACTCTAAAATTAATCAATATTTTGAACAACTTTTAATGATTACAGTTTTCAAGCTTTGGTATTTCAATCGGTGAGAGTTATCAGTATCAATATGGTTATCAGTTCAACCTTAATTTTAACACAATGGAAACAAATGTGTACCTTATGCAAAAACCGGACATCATTACTTTGACAGTTTTAAACTTTCAACACAGGTGATAAAAAAAAATCAGATTTAAATCACTTTAAATAAATAATTTATAGAATAATGTACATAAGAATTTTGTAGATATCAGAATCACTTTTCGTGAAAGTACATTCACTTCGTAATCATTCAATGGTGCTTATTAGGCCTCAAGAAAGGAAAAAAAAAATATATGTACTGATGGGGTGAAGCTCATACGAAAGGAAGTGTAATATGTAAACTGTAAAAACGCTTACATTTCTCTTGATTTAAAATTCGATAATTTTTATAGGCAAAATAGGAAACATTTTGTGTAGAATAATATACAAAATACTAATCATGTTAAACCATAAAGTGTCATTATCATTAAACTGTAAATAAACAAGGCAGCTGATATTTTGCAAACTATCATTAAAAAAATTGCCAAAATTCAGCTACAAGAGTTACAATTATATAGTACATCCAGAATGTTTTATTTTCACTGGGAGAAAGTTACTGAAATTATTATAGTTTCATTAACACATTCAACAAACATTTCCATAGTAGATTCATATGTACAGTATCAGTAACAGAAAAATGTATATTTACATGTACTTTTCATTTGTATTAATCAAACTGTTCAAATATTTTTTACAGGGCCGTTTACCAGAAAAAGCCTTTTTATATATAAAAAAATCTATATGTATGGTGCCAAAAACCATACAAGCAATCTTAAGCATATACGCATATTTTTTAAAAAAATAAAAAAAAAGATTTAAATTTTAAAAAATCTGATTTAAATTTAAGATTTTTAAATAAAAATCATGATTTTTACCCACCCTGCCAACAAGGTTCTGGTGCCTGGTTTCACGGCCATGATAATCCTTTATGAGGCTGTGTTTGTTCTGTGTGCTGAGTATCGGTTTACAGCCTCATTTTTTAATATGGGTAAGACATTTTTAGTCCTCAGAGAAGTGTTGGTTTTAGTTAGGTTAAGTGGCTAGACCTGGTATACTGTGACAGGTGCAAAATAACATGTTGATGCACCAAAAATAAAAAAAATTCATCTACCAATTCTTTCACATCAAGTTTGATGCCAAATTACGGCACAGATAATGTTAGCTAAAATCCATACCTTAGACCAATTCACTTTAGTCCATGTGTATACTAAAACCTCAATGCCAATAAGCACATACCTTGCAAAGCCTTAAATAGGATGGTCTGAAGTTATGTGACCACTGGGATACACAGTGAGCCTCATCGATGCATGCAAATGCAATTGGCGGAAGCTCTCTCAGAAGGCTACCAAATCCCGTTGAATTCTCACTCCCTACAACAGCTTCCGGCGAGACAAGCAGAATGTGGATATCTCCCTTCTTCACGAGATCGACCACTTTCTCTCGCTGCTTCGGACTCTGATTTGTGTGGAGGCAAGCTGCATGAAGAAAGGGAGGAAGCCCGGTCACCTGTAAAGGAAAGTCACAATCATGTCTTGGTAACATTATTACAGAATATTGTAACGACCCTGCGTGGTCATCACATTTAGCTATCCTGCGTGATACCCATATTCTTTAATATATAATTATTAATGCTTGAGAAATGCCCTGCGAGGCTTACGCTTTTGATTTATCTTTTATCTAATTTTGAGTGCATTGTTGTTAAGCATATATTGTTATGGCACACACGTTTTGGTTAAAGAAAGCATGCTAAATACCCTGCGTGGTTTACGCATTCAGTTATCTTTTGTGCAGTAATTGTTGTTTAATTTGTAACTTGCATTGTCGAATCTCTTTATCTTGTAATTTCTTTAATGTAACGTGTTCAGTTTAGCACACAAGTGTTAAGTTTTTATCGCCACATGCTAGTGGTTTTTACAATGCTAAACTTGATATTTTATAACGCACGAGTTGCATCTCGTGAATTGAAGGGAGTTTGCAACGCTGCAGCCGGCTTAGTTCCAATCTTCCCCACCCACCTCAGTGCTGCCACCAAACAGTATATAAACAAAGCAGCGAGGCCCGGAGCTCAGTCGACTGCCAGATGCCGACTGCGAAAGACCTGGTTCCCAGATCTAGTCTGGATGTTTCCCCTACCAGGATCCAATAGCTTCCTTGAGAAGGAAGGAGGAGAATAAGAAAAGCAGATTCCCTACCTACCTGGTCTGCTCCATAAGAGCTTGATGTGCTACCCTTGGGTCGTGGCGGCCCAAGCCCAAGTCTCCTGGGTGCTTCCAGACCTTCCCTTTGTACGGTGCCGTCTCTTGCTACTGACTGGACATACCTTGTCGTAGCTGGATTGACTTTGCGGCGTCCTTTCATATCAACACCTTTGTGAAACCGCGGGCCCTTTGGCCCGTCCCTCACTATTGATGCTTTCGCATGTGGTCCCCAGACGGCGTGGCACGTGACGACTACCAAAGTTCCTATTGGTTACCTGTACTAGTTGGTTCCCCCTAAATTAGATAAGAATACTAATACTGCCCAGGTACCTCACTGAGGAGGATTTAAGAGCGTGTGTGCTAAACTGGTTATTTACATGCGTGTATAAATATAAATAAACTTTTACAAGTTGACCTTTGACCTTTCCATACTAAACCCCGCAAGCCCTGAGATACTTTGAGTCCATGTCTTCGGCTGGCTACAAGCTAGCATATATGGGTACACTTTTGCACCGCTCCGTGGTGTACTGTGCAGTGCTCCGGTGCGCGGACGTTGCAATATTTACACAAAACAATTATAAATGCAACAGAGAAATAGAAGAAAGCAAAATGATTTAATTGAGTCTGTGGCAAAACAGTTAACAGAAGCACATATGACCAGAAGTATGTTCCTCGGCAGATTCAACAAACTATATCTTCCATTCTGAAGAAACAACTTCCAGTCTCACGTCAGAGGGATTTGGTGAAATATGTAAAGTTCCTTAGGTACCCTCGTGGCAATGGAAAGAAAACTTAACAAAGATGTGTTGTGTGCACCCTACCTGTATGTGGAGACCCCAGAAATCACAACTGCTTAAATTTAATCTAAACATTTGGTTCATTTTTGGAAACAATGGTGTTAGTCTTTATATTAATAGAGACATTATTGTTTACCTTACAACGTTCTGATGTTAATTTTGTTCACTATTATCTTTTGTGTTTATTAACATAGCGTAAAACCATGTTCATGAATTTCCTAAAGTACAAATTTGATGACAGTAAAGCTTTCCTTTCCACAAAAATAATTATCTTTTGTGCTTTTTCATGATTAAATATTATCACACGTGCTTACAAAATTACTTTGATTCTCAGACTAGAAAATTGATCCTTGTTTTTAGAACGAGGTAGAAAATACCCCACATCCAAAATAGCATGACAAACAAGAAATGTCCCAAGTTATGGGTTAAATATTGCATAGGTGAAGTTCTATATTCCTACGTTGCAGTTTTTATTGGTTTTCCAATTAATTTCGATGACAAAACCTTTGATTATAAAGGCAATGGTACTTTGAAATTTATCAGAAAACCAATAAAAACGGGAATGCAGAAATATGGAACATTGCCCATGGAATATAAGTGATATTTTCCACAAATATACAAGGACTCATGTTTTTGAAAAACTAATAGAAATTAAGATGCCTCATTAGGGTATATGCATGCATATTGACCATTTTCTACCTGACAGCATATTTAAACCATTTTTCAGTTATATTCAGAATATTTTTACTTTCTCAAGCTATAAAAAGCTTATTTCTCTTGTAGTCTACGGTTGTTACAAGCATAAAAACACAATTTGTTGAGACATTTCAGGAAAACACATGCTGCCTTCATCAGACATTTATTTTTAGTTTGATTAAAGATATGGTTATAACAATGGTTAAAAAATTTCAACAAAAATGAATTAGTTATACAATGGATCTTGTCAATGTTACATTGTTGTAACATAGCAACTTAACTGGGAAACAAGCAGTCTGTTTTATTATTATTTTAGTTAAAATATTTATCACATTTTTAAAAAATTACAAATCCCAAATATCATCAGGCAATTCAAAATCATCATTGCATACCAATGAAATCTCTAAAATGACTCAGTTTAATTCCTTATACTCCGTAAATGTATTTCATACAGTTAAAAAAAAGAAAAAGAAAATCAGTTTTTCATACACCATCTTGAAACACATTGTCAAATTTTGCCACAAGTTTTCTACCTGCAAAAAGAATTTTACGTAAATAGTTCTAAATTTATATCAGTTATCATGGCCACTAAATATATGACTTATTCCTCTCTGCCCATCCACTCTAACTCATGCCCCATATTATAACTTTATTGTCAAATTATAGTGCAAGTACATAATGCTCCTGTAATTTTCATGCACAAAGCTCAAAACTATAAACTATTCAAAGCTATGAAAATGTCAAATATGATCAAAATATGAAAGTATACATATATGCTGTACTTACTTGAGTACCCTACACCCTTAAAAATAAAAGTAAGAAAAAAAAACTGAAATTGTGGTAGATCATGAAGGTGCACAACTTACATGGGTACAGAGCTCCTGACCAGACACAAATAACATTTATCCTGCATAGGCAAGCAACCCATTATGATGAGAAATGAGAAAAATTATTTAAAGTGTGTTCTGATTTAATTATGCCACAATTAAAGACATTTCAATAAAATGTACTTAATTCTCCCTTGTAATGATTAAACATGCAAAAAATTTATTGTATCAATTGATCATTACAGTTTGAACTTTGATGTACCACTATGGTTTCTCCCACATAAGGAAGTGACTGATGACCAAGGTGCTACCACATTTCAAAATTATAAGCTTTGTTCTAAAAATGCAATTGTTTTATCTAAAAATTTCTGATACTTTTTATTTTTTGTTTCCTGGATATATAGTCCCTTATAGTCCTTTTCTAGCATGATTTGAGGAAAATACCCTGAAAAAAAAACATTTTAATTTGTACTACATTCATTATTTTTAGTATTATAAGCTCTGCTAAGCGTTTCCTTTAGAAGTTTTCCAAAAATTCTTGACAATCGTAGAACGTCACAAGTATTTAAAGCAATAACTTTTTGACTGGGTTTTTCGAGGTGGGTTTTCTGAAAGAACCCGCATGAAAAGGCTGGATCCTGAGAAACAGGATCTGAACATCTGAATGGTAGTTTTAGTTTCTTCTACCCCTTGTCCCACAAACTTGTTTCTCTTTTGTTTTTTTAATCCTATAATAATTTTACACCCTATGAAGAAAATATTATTAATTAATTAGAAACTTGATTGTTCTTAGGGCATATTTATGGTCAGATATATATTTTGTTGATTTTTATGATTCTAGCAATAACTATGTTGGAAAGGTTCTTTCTTGTTACATTTGCATTAAACATTACTGTTCCTAGGTACTCACCTGATCCTCCATAAGCGATACCAATGGAGAGACGACCAGTGTGATGCAGCTAGTCCTTTGAGCATACATGTACGCAGGCAGCTGGTAGCACAAGCTCTTTCCTGCCCCTGTTGACAATATGAGTAGAGTGGGCAAGCCAGATAATACTCTCATTACAGCTTCTTCTTGACCTGGCCTGAACGTTTCATGTCCAAACATCTTGAGAATGTCATATACTTCATCAGGAGTACCTAAATAATTGTTAAATATGATAAAACATCATTAATTCAAAAATATTTTAAGTCATGCCCAGACTTACAAATGATTTTTGGAAATTAATTCTATTAAACTTATTATTTATAACTGGGGATGAACCAATACCATACTGATGCCGATTCATTCCAGTCTATTATTGTCTGTTTATGAAATGAAAATGTATACATAAGTATGCAACATGAAGATGAAATAATAATTCTATTCACGTTAGCATTCTAATACCTAAAATCATACACAAAAAGTACATTCTATGGGGTACAGTATTTCCTTGTTTGGTCACTTCATAGCAAGTTCTTCTGAAGCCATGTTGTGAAATAATTATACAGGGTGTCACAAAACTAAGCAGCATAACCTCAGGAATGTGTTCCTCATATGTAAACAAAAAAAGCAGTTGCTTATATTTTGGACACCCTGTGTACACAGTGGAACCCCAATTTTACATTTTCTTGCATTATGTATTCGATCTTGATGCTCCCAACATACCAAAATGTTATTCAAGTTTCCCAAATTTTAAATTTTTTCAGCTTAGTCCTCTGAAAAACCATAAATTGAGGTGGCACTGTACTAGGAATGGAAGGTTCTGAGTTACAAGCGTTGCTAGGAATGTTTGCAGGGGGTTGATATAAAATCAATTAACAAGTATGAACAATTATTATTATTATAGATTAGGGATGGGACGATATGAAATTTTGGCCGATACCGATAAACTACCAATATAAAATTTACCGATCCGATATAAAATTAGAAATGGTCCTGGAAGAACCTGAAAGGTTCATTGACCTCCTTAAAAATTGTGTGTTATAAAAAGACTGCCGTGCAAGAGAAATTGCATATTTAGACATTTACTTTTTAATAAAGTAGGGCATGGAGATTATCCATAAAAATTACAACAAAACAGCAGAATTTTGCACTAATCTATCAGATATTTATCGATATATCGGATCGGTAAAATAATCGGTAATTTTACCGATAAACCGATATGCCTATATCTGCCGATACCGATTAATCGGTCCGATCCCTATTATAGATGGATATTAATTTACTGTTATCATATACTTGCAGAATTTCTAATCAATAAGCTAGATAATTGGTGTCTGGCATAACTGTTTCTCTTTAATAATTATTGTTATTTTTCAGATTACATACCACATGCATCAAAATACATAGTCATTCCAGTGTTTTCTTTTGCCACACATTTTAGTCAACATTTATAATTCGTATTCTATTTTCCGGAATTTGAAAATGGATTTTGGAATTTAGAATCTACTATTCTTTAAATCGAGTGATAAATGTGAAAATTTAGCATTTCCACCTAGCAGCATGTTAAATGAGACCTGTAAAAAGTGGAGGGAATTTGAATTTATGACATGATTTCACAGCATAGCCCACTAACTATAGTGAATCCTCGATCAGATGTTTTTCAGGGGATCAAGGAGAAAAATCTTAAAATGTGGGAAAATGTATAATTAATGAACATTTCGTAATATTTTGCTATGTTGGAATCATCAGGAATAATCTACAATGGGGAAAAATCTAATGGGAAAATATGGGAATTTAAAATCAGCACACGCAGTGTGCGATGTATATGGTATGAATTTCATCATGCACACAATCAATAAACAGTTGTATCTGAATATTAGCTGTAAATGGTTTTAACTAGTTGTGTGGTACCATAAAAAAATTTACATGCTATGTACCAAGGGGTTGCAGTCAATGAACCAAAACATTATCTTATCATATTTAAACATTACGGGGACTCAAATATTTAAAAAAAATTGCAGTAAGTGTGAACAAAATAGAATGCTGTAATTACTAATGATCTTTCAAGTTTGTTAAGAGAAAGAAGAAACAGATTACAATAACATTGTAACGTTTTAATAAGATTTGTATTAAAGTGAATAAAAACATATATTTACTCTTGGTAGCAATAGTATCATACAAACTCTCCTTTCTTTCAAATTTCAGGAAATTATAGACAATAACAAAGATTCACAATACTCATCTGACTGATTCAAGGAACTCTAAAACCTATTACAAGTAAAATACAGGGTTATAAAAGCGTAACCAATCATTCCCTCCCCCCCCCCCCCCAAATCTTACATCTGAACACTTTAAAGCAAGAAAGATGAGTGCCACAAAAACTTTACTTGTTTTGATACATGCAGTTTTATTTAAGCCTGGGACTCAAATGGACCCCATGGTACCACACTTGGGTTGGTTAAAACAGCCTTTATTACCTATCACAGATCCATTTTCATTGAGTTGATAGTATGGCTCAATTCTAGATCCTCGTGATCGCATCTGTGGAGCCTCCTCTTTGCTTTGTTCTACCTCTTCACAGGTATTGCTCTCCTTCGGAACCTGCATAAATAATACATATGTGATTATTAATTATATGAAGAGGAAATAAAGCTCACATACATGTATGACAAAAAGCCACTTGGTAGGTTGCACCTCTGAGTAAACAGATATACCATCACCTTACTAATAATTGGAGAAAATTTGTTCACTGACAACACTCATCAGTCAAATATGTATTATAGAGACATTAATTTGATGCGTTTCCAGTGCACTTCAGAGCACACCCAGAAATAAATCATATAACTCTAACTGCCAACATTTTCACACAAGAAATGGCTGCTATTCGCACATATCTCTCTTTTCCTGTAGCTTTCGTCTAGAACCAATGCTTGAAAATTGCAACAATTAAAAGATTAAAATATTGATTAATATATCTGTGTCAGTATGCATGGGTTTTCTTTAAAATTTTCAAGAATTACATGAAAATACCCAGCATTTAAATACAATATCCACTTTACCCAATGCTGGTGCAAAATTAATAAAAACTTGAAATTTTCCACAATTTTCAGGATAATTAAAAGTGTCTTGCAGCATTTTGAGGACCCTACAAAAGACACAAATTCAGAAAAGTATCACCTGGCAGGGTTAAAAAAAATTTTTTTTTTTAATATTTTCAGTTTATTTATGGAAATTTATATAACTTTTCTTTAATAACATGTTTTTTTGTGTGTTTTCTTTATCATGTACATCATTAAATCAGAATAATAATAAACTTGCCATTATAAATTTTTGCACTGTTGCCAACTAAATTTTAAAATCAGCAGCGATATGTTAGTCTGGGTCATATATTATTATGTACGGCATAGTTATTCATGCTATTATTCCTTGAATCTTCTTTAAGAAGGCCACTCCGGCACAAGAATTTTAATTATTTTTAATTCAATATTATTCTAAATAATAAGGTAAATGTTTTAAGATCACATTTCATAGCTTATCTAAGTTGGATTCATGGCTTCGCAAATGAAGAAAAAAATGCTGGCTCCTGAAAAAAAAGGTCTGACACCTGAATTATTTTTAGTTTTGTCTACTCCTGTCACCTGATATTGGTAAATAAATTCCAACCAATACACAGCATTGGTATCAGACCTACTTTCCTCACACATCATGTGGCTACATCAGGAAGCTGAACATTCTAAACTTTGAAACATAATAAATGATGGTAAGACTGAAAAGACAAAGACAAACAGAAAAGCAAGACAGAAGTTGCCACGTCACATTTCTTTCGGTTTCACTTCTGGCTGGTTACTATTTTTTACAACTTTTCTTGTGTTTTCAAGTTAAAAATCTACTCCTATATAAAGCAGCATGATGATGTGAAAGCTACAGAGAGGTGTGTGCCAAAAGTGAACACATTGCTTGTGTTAAAAGTCATTACAACAGATTCTTGCCAACAGAACCTTAAGGTAAGTAGTTAAATGTTAAGGTCCAGGTATCAGGAACTGGTGTGTAATCACAGCGCAGAATGGTTATTTTGACACAATCCTGGTACCCTACTGGCTGCTTTCGGGAGGGGGATCTTTAACGTTGTTGGATTGTTGGATCTTGCCTAAGCACTAGGCCCAATTGGTTGTTTGACCGCAAGTTCCTTCATAGGGAAACGCGGTAACATAAGGTCACTGCCATAAAGGCAGTTCCCATGCCAGATATAAGAGTGGCGGGACTGTAATAGTTGTGTAATACTACCCTAGAAGATGGTGACAGTGGCTATCAAAAGTAATAAAACTAACAAAAACAAAGTTTTGTGGATAAGATAGTACTTTATTCCAGAAGAAATAAATAATGATGAGAATGGTGGTGCCCGTTATACACTACCTGAACTTCTGCCACAGCATTCTCCCTTTGCCTCTTTCTCCTATGGGCTTCCTCAGAGGCCTGGTCCGCCATCAAAGCTGCTTCCTCAAGGGTTGGAAAATACACTTCTTCCTCCTCTTCAGCACACTGTTGATTCTCAACTGGAGAACAAAAAGAGAGTAGTTACACCCTTTAGATCATGAGGCAGTTTAAGTATAGTGTAAATGAATGCATTCATTTCATGTTCAATACGAAGAGCAATCAACTGAAACCTCAGTCAAATGTACTGCTGTCCTTGAACAAATATTAAGCCGACCTCTGTCGCGAAGTGGTTAGCATAAAGTGCTAAGACACCAGGGGTCCCGGGTTCAAATCCAGGTCTGAGCATGGGTGTTCTTTGTGAGTGTCCCTTCATCAATGTCATCACATCATCACTCATGTTTGAGACTTGTAAAAATTGGAAGAAAACGAAGTAAGCCAATTCAATCATTGAAGCAATATTGCATGGTAGTCCGCTGGCTGCATATCCTGTATGTGGTGCTTTTGCCTCTCTTCCTGAAAGTCTGTAACATGGTCATGGAAACACCCTGTATATTTCACCATTATGAAGAGTCAATGCTCAAGAAAAAGGTTAGAAAAAATGTTAATGAACCAAGAAAAATCTACCATCTTACGGGAAAGTCATTATGTATACCCCAAAATTCAATAACAAAAATTTAAAAATCACAAATTGCAGTCAACAACACAAAAGATAAAAAAATACTGAACAATCCTTACAAAAAAAACCTAACAAATTGCAGATCAAGATGAAAAAACATTTACTAACATTACTGACTATTTTTCCCCTCTGCAATAGCAATCATTATTTTAGAATCCAAGATCATACGTTGCTATGTGTAAGATTTTTCTCTCTAATAATCCTTTTACTAGGCCTATACCTCAAAATAAATCAGGGATGTCTTTCTCAACATTTGAATGTAATTTATGAGTTTTTCTCAAGCATTATAAACATAAAAAATACAATACTAGCCACAAATAAAATGAAATGGATTCTGTGAAGAAATGGAAAATTCTACCTTTCAGACAATTTCTTGCAAAATGTCCAATATCGCCACACTTGAAACATTTCAACAGTCTCCCACTTTTTGTATCGTCATCTATAGAAGAGTTCTGCCTTTTCTTCCACATCATCTTCTTGTACTTTGAGTAAGACGTGTTCTTCCGTCCTCTAACGTAGATCTTCTTCTTTATGTTGATTCTAACATAATTCTCATTAGCTTTACCACTTTCGACTTTCCTGTAAAACGGAAATAAAAATCAGTATTGCACTATGTATACATAAAAAGTACATATAGCTATGCACAGGGCTCGAAAAATCTCGGTCGCCATGGCGACTCAAATTTCAGCCTGGCGACTGTGATCTTATGCTGTAATATGTACGAAATTTTGATGATTCTAAGTTCAAATTGCAGTACAGCATAAGTTAGCAAATGATTTTTTTTTTTAAATCAACGATGTGAACATTCCAAAGGGTCAGTAATAATTTTTTACTCTTTGTCCACCAACACCCCATTTCCTGTTTTATTGAATGATTTAGCGATGTTTTGAATACCGTGGTGCTCAGCTTCTTATACAGAGTGTTCCAAAAGTTGCACAACCCAAACTTTGAAAATGTATATCATGAAAACCGTAAGAGATATTTACACCGGGTTTTCTGCATTATAAAGTCTCATCCATTGCGATACTTTTCAATGCTTAAAATTATCAGTTTTCTCCATACAGAAAATTTAGATAAATTAATAACTGGAGGAAGGCAGCGTTAAAATTCTTACAGAAATGCACTTTTGAATGAGAAAAATATGTAAGAAATTATCGAAGGGTCATAATTATATGTCTGATGACTGATGCCATATCAATCTATCATTTGTGACCAATATTGCTCATGTGCAACATTTGATGGATTTTTATTGGCGATGTTATGGGTTGAGTGAAAAGTGCCATTTATGAGATATATATATGGCAATGCTAGCAGGTCGAACGATTTCTCTAACCACTGAGCTACTGAGCCGGCCTGATTACCTGTGTGGAATCGTCTCTGCCAGTGGTACCGCAACGTGATCTGTTGCCTTTGAAACACAGTCGACTTCGACATTGCCTGGTTCCTCCCAGCGTAGAGATGTTAATGCATTTTTCGCTGAAAATTTCTATGTAGTACATTTCCTGTGTGTGCCTGATCTTCAATAATTAACATCTCTACGCTGGGAGGAACCAGGCAACGTCGAAGTCTACTGTATTTCAAAGACAACAGATCCCGTTGTGGTAACACTGGCAGAGAAGATTCCACACAGGTAAAACAGCGACAGCGAAAAAATAGATGAGGCCAGGCTGGCTCAGTGGTTAGAGCAATGGCACAGTATATCAGAGACCCGTGTTCGAGTCCTGGTCGAACCTGCATTTTTCACTGAAAATTTCTACGTTGGTATATATTGTTGAAAATCAATTCTCAGATGTTTTCAGCAAATTAACAATATTTTTTAAAATAATGTAATTGCTTTTATTTGGATACATGCTAACATAAATTTATTAACCCAGTGATAGCTGCTTACATGATTAGTTTAGTGCAGAAAACCTGGTGTAAATATATCTTACGGTTTTCATGATATACATTTTCAAAGTTTGGGTTGTGCGACTTTTGAAACACACTGTAGTGTTAAAACCCTTACCATATCCAAATTAACATATTTTTCTTTTACATACGTGGGTTAGGTCATAAGTGATGGCAACTATTCTCTTTCTCGCGAACAGGGGACAAGACGAAAAATCTAAGATATATGTTTGAAAGTGTATGGAATGGACTTGAGAAAGAAGCCACCAGATGGTGTATGTGAACAACGGTGGGGGTAGTAAGTGTGCATGCAAGTTCAGTCAGTGAATGACAGCGTTCGAAAATTATCCTACACGAGAACGCAACAGCTCACACGGCGGACAATGTTAGGCATCGCTTACAGCGGTGGGGATGGAAGGTTCTTCCACACCCGCCTTATTCTCCTGATCTAAGTTCATGTGACTATGATCTCATCCCCAAAGTGAAGAAGCCATTGCGTGGGAAACGGATTGCCAACAAAGAAGAGATCATAAAAGTATTTTGGGGAGAGGTAGCACACGTTAGTGCTGCACATGCAGTGGATGGTATTCAGCGCTTGCCAAATCGCTGGCAACGGACAGTGGGTGACCTGGGTGAATACTCTGAAGGTTGTTAAACAGTGTAGTCTTGTGTACTTCTTGTTCATGCCATCATAAAACACTGTTCTCCAATGTCCTGTGTTCTGCCTCTTCCCTACGAGAGTCTCCTGCATCCAGACTTCATCTGGTGGCTTCATTCGAAGATACATTCCATACACTTTCGAACGTTTATCTTAGATTTTTCGTGTTGTTCCCTGTTCGCGAGAAGAAAAAAAAATGCCATGACTTATGAATTAACCCACGTATATGACTGAATGTTACATAAAAAAATACACATGTGAAAGCGACCCTGAACCTCAATTTTTAAAATTAAATGCAAGGCTGTATATTTACCCTATCTTGTGAGTGAACAATCTTAATTCCCTATCTTGTGAGTGAACAACCTTAATTTGTCTTTTGGATAAGAATTCCAAGTATTACACATAATTAAGGTAGAAAGTAGAAGGTATTTTAAATATTATTCGCTTATTTTAAGTTTTTGATTTACTTGTGTTTTCTATTGTGTCCCACCCATGACACCAAAAAACAATTAATTTCTCCTTTAACTGTTAGATTTCCCTTTCAACTCCACTAAAATATTCAAAGGTCAATTACCTTCTCTCTTTGTCTTAAATAATTTATTTTTCATCATAAGACAATTCACAGAAATTAAAATAAATTTCTTATTAAGTGATAGTTACCGTATCGTACCCAAGGTATTGGGCAAGAAGTATAAAGTCTTAGCATAGCAGGTATCAGAGAAAGGAATGCTGAATAAGTAATCAGGCAAAGGTCGGGTGATTGACTTGGAAGTCGTATGTGGCATGAGTGTTGGAATTGTCAGGAGGTGTGATCAGTTGGCGAGAATACGAGAGAGAGTAAGGACTACGGATTGTGAGAGAGGAAAAAAGTGGGGAACGACTATTGGACGATGGTGTGTGACAAGAGACAAGTGATAGTTGAGAGGACAAGCGTGGGAACAATCTTCATATATTTGTAAGGCAAGTAATATCCTTTTCTTAACCAATCCATATCGGTTCAGTCATGGAGAGTATAAAACCCATATCCAATCTAAGCTAATTTCTATCGCCATTCCTTTAAAAGGTAACCTCTTGCATTTATCACATTTAGGCCAAGCGAGTGATAACCATCTGAGAGATGAATGAGAAATAACTGCATCACCCAATTCAATCTAGAGGTTCTTGGTTCGATCCCAAACGCAGCATGGGAGTTGCGTTACGTGGTGGAGTCTGCTTAGGGCTTCTCATCAATTTTTTTGCAAATGTGATGAGAAAACACTGCAGTACGTGAAATACTGCGATTTTCATCTATTTCATTCCGAAATATGATGAAAATAATAGAGCCTTCTAGCTTTTCAAATTACGTACGGGAGATATGGCGCCGGAATTTTCACTTGTTAGCGCTTCACGTTGTGTTAATTATCAATTGTTACCAAAGATCAAGAAAAGAAAGCAAAAGGTAGGCCTAGCAATATGCTACGCGGTAAGGCGCAAATAAATAAGAGTAGAGCTTTAACTAGGTTATTCGGCTATTGGCTTGTGAAAAGATGAGAATTAACATTAGGATGTTGCATAAAGGTTGGTTAAATATTTTAAAGATGTGTTCGGTACTGTCGTCACTCTGTTACGGGATTGTTGAACCTAACTTATCAAATTTCCGGGAGAGTAAACAATTGAATTGCTGATAATGTCCTGTCAAAGCCACGGGGGGATGAGAAAAGAAAACAAGCAACTTAGTGCTAATTTTAAGCTAATCCAGCATTTTTCCTGCGCATAGGCTAATCATAGAATCATGGCGCAATCTAGATTTATCTACCCCGATATTCTCGAAACTATCCAGTTTCAAGGTAACATTCACGAGGATGTATTAAAATTCATTGACAAATTTGAAAGTTTAGCTATTCTTAATGAGTGGAATGACTTAAAGAAAAGGCAATTGCTACCGGCATTTTTGGCTGATTCAGCATTGAAATGGTTCAATACTTGGAGTCGAACTCAGGAAGCACAGGATATAGATTTTGTAACTTTAAAAACTAAAATTGTGGAAGAATTTACGGAACCGGGGGACACTTTTCAATTAGAGGAACAAATCAGATTACGCTTCCATCAGGAAAATGAACCTGTTTCAAAATATGTGAGAGAAAAACAGTTATTGTTATTAAAATTAGATCCTGCCATGGACATTAGTGAGCAAATTAAGCAAATAAGCGGGGGTTTACAACCTAACTTTATGAAAGAAGTTTATAACAGGGAATATGATTCAGTGCATGAAATGTTACGAGACCTGAAAAATGTTGAACAATTCAAATATCTTGTGCAAAAACGTAAAATTCTAGAAACTGAATGTGAGACAATGAAAGCTCTGTCGTATTCTGAATCGAGTCGAGCCTACATGCCGACTCAGCAAGCTATCACGTTGCAGCGCACGGTCAATGGTCATGTTGACATAAGTTATTCTCAGGCTAATCGGGAGATCGAGGAAAGATTAAATGCACTACAACAAGACCTTGATCAATTACAGTCGAACACGGGACTCCAGTCTCATGAGTCAGATTTAGTTTTGCAATTTCAGAATCTTGAGGCTAAAGTAAATGCACTTGCAGAACATAGGAAAAAACATTCATTCACTGAGTCATCATTCTCATATACAGTTAGAGAAAATGAACATAGAGACAGAAACAATAGAAGAACCTATTATCATAATAGTAATCATAGAGTTCAGAATAGAAATACTTGGCATAACAACCACAATAATAATCTCGACACACAGTCGCAACGTTCGCATAGGGGGCGATGGCGCAATGGCGGTAACCCTCGATTTCAGCGTTCGCATTTTTCATCTTCATCGCCGCGAACATTTTTGGAGCAACAACAGGGACGCGAAGATCCAAATAACCATGCTAATCAGGTTGTAAATACAAATCATTCTACTTTTTGTCGGAACAGAAGCAATTTTAAACGAGTAAGACCTGCAAATGACGGGGACCTAGGTGCAAGGCTTTCGGGAAAAACTCTAACAGTCTCTACTTTTCCTTCTGAAGATCTGATTTACATCAATGTGAAAGTAGATGGGGAAATTAGACAGTTCATCCTGGATAGTGGAAGTCAAATTTCGGTTACGGGAGATAAGAACATACCGGTCAATGCCAAGCGATTTAATATAAATACTGCGATTAGAGGGGTCACTAATAGTCAACTGACGGTTAAGGAAATTGTGTTACTACCATTTTCTATACATAACCAAACATTTGTTCATCCATTTAGAATTGTTAAGGATTTTAATCAAATTACTATATTAGGAAATGATTTTTTGAAGGGACAAAAGGCTAAGTTAGATTTTGAGGAAAATAAGCTTACATTGCATAGATTCGGCACACCTCCTAGAAACCAAATTAAAAATGAGAATAAGAAAGCTTTTGACGTGTCAATCAAAGTTTCCCATTTGTTACATCATGTTTTGCAACCAGAATTTGTAGCTGCTAAAAAGATAAAAGTGAAACCCAGGACGCATTTGTGCGTTCCATTGAAATTGGCTAATTCATATGACAAAGATAGGACACTCTTGGAACCGGACCTACAGTTTCAAGAGAAAACGGGATTGATGGTTGCCAGAGCAATTATTAATCCGGATTCGAATCTCATTTGGATCACAAATCCTTTAAATTATAATGTTACAATTAAGAAAGGCACTATTATCGGGAAAGCTGAAACATGGGATAGGCCAATCATGAGTAACAATAATGATGAGAATAAGGATGAAATTGGTGAACAGGCACAGGTTTTTGCGACGGAAGAGTCAGGGAACGTCAGTGACGCACGGGCGGACCCTAGTCGGTTTGATGTGAATCCGAATTTAGAAGCCCAGCAAAAAGAGCAACTTTTGGCTGTTTTAATGAAATATCCACATGTTTTTGCGTGGTCAAAGGATGATATAGGTAGAGCCACGAATTATAAACATAGAATTCAACTAAAAGATGACACAGAATTTCACTTAAAATCCTACCCGATTCCAGTTCACCTTCGTGATGAAATTAAAGATCAGATTGAGACTTTATTAAAGCAAGGTGTTATTTCACCTACACAATCACCCTTTAACTCTCCAGTTATCCTTGTAAAGAAGGCAAAGGGGGGTTATAGATTATGCCAGGATTATCGCAGATTGAATGTTTCGTCTGTATTTGACGCTCTGGGTGTGAATAACATCAATGAAATATTATACAATATGGGGGGCAAGAAATATTACTGTACGGCAGACTTGAAGAGCGGATTCTTTAATATTCCTCTCACCGAGGATAGTAAGAAATATACAGCATTTACAATACCAGGAATGTCACAGTATCAAATGAACGTCGTGCCACAGGGCCATGTCAGTTCATCAAGTGCGATGACTCGTTGCATTCACCTTGCTTGCTCAAATTTGGATCCCAATCACTTTGCCCATTATGTGGACGATTTATTTTGCTTTGGAAATACCTTTGAAGAAATGCTCGTAACTCTGGAGAAAATGTTACAATGTTTACAGGCCGCGGGATTGAAACTTGCAATAGAAAAATGTCACTTCGGCTACGCTGAGATCATTGCTTTAGGACATAAAATTTCAAAATTTGGCTATCGGATCAATGACAAAATCATTGATTCTATCAAGAAATATAAGACACCGACAACTCTGAAACAAGTTCGCACATTTCTCGGATTAACATCTTATGTCAGGAAGTTTTTAAAATCATATTCCGAGATGGCACTTCCCTTGCAAAAATTGATAGGAAAGAAGAAGAAATTTCTCTGGGGGGAAGAACAGCAAACTGCGTTTGAGAGGTTGAAAGAGGCTTTACTTACAGCTCCTGTATTAATGGCATATGATCCATCCAAAGAAGTAAGGGTATATACGGATGCAAGCAGTAAGGCTATTGGCGCGGTGATTTTACAACCGAATGGGAACGGTGATTTTCAGCCTATTTCCTACTGCAGTAGAGTTTTAAAAGACCATGAAACTCGACTTTCCACCATCGAGCAAGAATTGTTGGCAATCATATACGCATTTAAGTCATTCAGATTCTTCTTACTGGGCCGACATTTCGAATTATTTACCGACAATCAAGCAATCACATTCATTCGCTCCTCAATGCAACTTTCAAACAAATTATTTAGATGGTACACGTTGATGGCCGAGTTCGATTTTACGCCAATTCACTGTAAAACTACACAAAATATGGCGGATGCTATCAGCAGAGAAACAGAACATGATCCACAGGGAGAAGACGAGGAGCTTCCAGAGCCACGTACATTGTTATTGTTAGATGAGACAATTGATATTGCTATACACCAACGAGAGGATTCTTTTTTTGGAAATATTATTAATATTTTGGAAGGAAAAGAAGACGAGGAGGGCAACAACCCACCCAACCCCTCCCTGCAGAGGCAAGCCTGCTATTATGTTATGGAAAATGGACTTCTTTATAGACAACATAAACTGGGAGCTACGACTAAAAAATTATTATGCATACCGAAGTCACTTCGCAACACTGTCATTGAGACATAAATTTTGACAAGATCCATTCTTGTGGAACAATGCTTTTATAATTTTCTCACGTGGTGTCAGAGTGTTGCATGCTTATGCACGGACTTCGCTACGTCATCATGTAGTATTGGAACTCAGATGTGTAGCGTAAGCCTCTCAATGAATACGCGCACGAGCAGATTGTCAAGTTAGCATAACAAACTCACGTGCCAGTGTTTACCTTTTATATGCTTTACGCAGACATGTATTTTTTTCTTCTTTTTTTTTTTTTCTATCGAGACTTGTGATATATCTATATTTTCAGGACCTATATTATTCCATGTACATATATTCTGGGTAATGGTATGTTATTACAATATTTTTAGTACACTATATTTTATAATAAAAAAAAATCTCTCCATAGAAAGGATCGATATGGAATACAACTTTAAATCTTTCATCTTTAGGTGAAAATCAAAAGATTTTCTTTAGGGGGTAGAGGAGCGTATCGTACCCAAGGTATTGGGCAAGAAGTATAAAGTCTTAGCATAGCAGGTATCAGAGAAAGGAATGCTGAATAAGTAATCAGGCAAAGGTCGGGTGATTGACTTGGAAGTCGTATGTGGCATGAGTGTTGGAATTGTCAGGAGGTGTGATCAGTTGGCGAGAATACGAGAGAGAGTAAGGACTACGGATTGTGAGAGAGGAAAAAAGTGGGGAACGACTATTGGACGATGGTGTGTGACAAGAGACAAGTGATAGTTGAGAGGACAAGCGTGGGAACAATCTTCATATATTTGTAAGGCAAGTAATATCCTTTTCTTAACCAATCCATATCGGTTCAGTCATGGAGAGTATAAAACCCATATCCAATCTAAGCTAATTTCTATCGCCATTCCTTTAAAAGGTAACCTCTTGCATTTATCACATTTAGGCCAAGCGAGTGATAACCATCTGAGAGATGAATGAGAAATAACTGCATCACCCAATTCAATCTAGAGGTTCTTGGTTCGATCCCAAACGCAGCATGGGAGTTGCGTTACGTTACTTTAATATCAAAAATGTAGTCCACTTGTCCCACCCGTAACGATGGAATGCCCCACATGTATTTTTATATTTCTCATCCTGCAAAAATATTTCTCTACATTTGATCATGAGGTTTCTTCATAACAAGAAAGGGGGGGGGGGTTAAGTGTTGCAACATTTAGAGAAGCACGGACTCACAACTAAGTCTTCACGTATGGCCATCCATTGTTTTACAGAACCATTTCACTCTGTGGAACCACCAAGTCACACCATGTGGTGACAAAACTAGTAACAATAATAAAATGAAACTACATCTTACCTTTCTAATATTTCTCTCTTGGAAAGTCCACCACTTTGGCCTTTCTTTCCAAGACCTCGTCCTGACTTGGAATTCCCACAGTCCATTGGAACACTTTCGGTTGGTACATATTCTTCAGTGTCACCCAACTGAGTCATTCTTTTGTTAACCATACTGAAACTAGGAGAACAGTCCCTCTTCCTCTTCATTGGCAATATTCTTGAAGTGAGCGACGAATTATTCTCAGTGTCAGAGTCGCTTATAATCTCTTCACTGTCACTGTTTTCGTTTGGCACGTATGATTCGCTGTCCGGTTTGCAACTAGGAGTAGAGTCCATTGTCTGGTTTTCATCACGCGCATTCATGAGCGTTGAATTTTGTGCTTGGCAATCTTGAGTGGCAACATCATTATCTGAGTGATCATCACAACTATCTTTTCTAGTCCTGCGGTCTAGACTGTTCACCTGCGTGCATCGTTCTAACCAGCCCGGGTCTAACTTTCTCACTGGAGCAAGATTTGAAATTCGATTTTTTGTGAGGGCACTGTGTACAATGCTAACAGCTTGGTGAGATGTAGTGTGCGTAATCAAAGTTACTTTGGGTTTAATTTTGTCCTCGGAAAATGATGAAATGAGGTCTGTGCTGTTTTCTGCATCAGTCACTTTGAAATCCTTATCCTCTTCAGTCTCAGTGCAAGCAGACGATTGCAAGAGCGAACTTTCACATGTGCTATCTGACATAAAAACACTATTATCACTAGCTTCAGAGCTCAATGAGGACAAACTACTCTTTGGCTTCTGGGAAAATGAGAAAGACTTTCTGGGGTTT